>NC_136917.1:46341387-46717309 GCF_949752795.1 Hyperoodon ampullatus | reverse complement strand
GCTGTTGATAAACCTGAAGCCTATCTGCTTAGTCATTCTTAATATGTAACCTGTTTTTTCTTTTCTTCTCTGAAATCTTTAGATCTTTTCTTTATTCCCAGCATTCTGAAATTTTCATTATTGTGCTTTGGCTTAGCTGTATTTTTATCCCTGAGAGTCTTTAGTGAGTCTTTTAATCTAGAAACTCAGGTTATTTTGGTTATGGGAAATTCATTTGAATTTATTTCTTTGATTATTTTCTCTCCACTATTTCCTCTTTTCTCAGAACTCTTCTCATATAGATGTTGCATCTTGTAGAGGGATTCTCTATTTTTATTGCATTTTCTTTTTATTTCCTTTTTTTTTTTTTTTTGCTCTTCCATTTGGGAGATGTTTTCAGCTTTATCTTTCAATCCTCTTTTTAGCTTTTCATTTCTCCTATCATATTTTTAATTTCTAAGAGTTCTTTCATGTTTTCTAATTACTCCTTTAACAACATTGCATTTTTACTTTGTGAATGCAGTCTCCCTCCTTCTGTCTCTGAGGCTATTAGTTGCAGCTTTGTTGTTGTTGTTTTTTTTTTAAAGTTTTCATCTTCCTGAATAGTCTCTGTTTCACCAAGTTGCTTTTTCCCTTATTTGTTTGCTGTCTCGTTGTCTGTCATTCATTTTAAAGGCTTTCTTCAGATACCTTGTCATCTTTGGCTATCTGTTCATATTTAGGAATGGGAACCAAAAAACTATTTGGAATCTTTGTATATGTGTGCACTCTTGCATTTTTAGGCTATCAGTTTGGGCTACTTCATGGGAGAAGTTCTGGTGTTGGCATCTTCAAGTCTTTTATTCTTGAGCTGGTTAGATTCCTCACATAAGCTCCTTCCAGTGTCTTGCCTGGAGAATATGGCTGCCATGGTTTTGGTAGTCCAATTGGAGAAAAAACTAGAAGTCTCAGAATTCAGGTTTAACTACTCACTTAGTACCCTTGCTTTGAGTATAATACCCTCTTTCTCACTTCTTCCTGATGCTTGCATATTCAGAGATCTTGGTTTTATTCATTCTTCAGAATAAACTTCCAATTTTCTGTCAGGGTCAGTTAAAGGCACTTTCCCAGCTATGCAGATTGGAGGAGGACATCTGGGAGCTAATGTTTTTTTTAACCTTTTATAATGGAAAATTTCAAACATAAATCAAAGTGAGCAGTGTAATGAACTCCCATCTTCCTAACACCCAGCTTCAGTACTTACAAATATTTTTTCAATTTCAACTGCTTTAAATGTACTTATAGCCCATCCTCCTCTATTCAGCCCTGCCTTTGCCTCCCTTCCAGTGGTGCTGATACCACCAATCCTGGAGCTTTTTGGAATTTCTTCAGTGTAAACTGTGTTGCTTTTATTTTTTCCCCTGCACAACCACATTAGAATTCTGCTTTCTTGGTTTTACTAATGCGGTTACCACTTTTCTTTCTGCTTTACTAGGTTTTTATTGTTATTGTCTCTTCTTTCAGTGTTTTTGCTGCACTGAAATTTCAGTTTCCCCACATAGGTCACACTCTCTGATGTCTGAGATTTTAAATAAACTCCATCTAGAACTTTATTTCCCCAGCTCTTTGATGGGTTGCTCCTTTATGTCTCACTTCAGTCTTCACATTCTTATAGAAATTCTCCCTGACCTCCTGGTTCAGGGCCCCTCCTCTGCCTTCTCATTTCACCCTCTACTTTACCCCACCCAGCACTTCTCTCACTGCATTGTAATTGCTTTTCTCCTTCATTAGACAGTGAATTCTGGGAAGGTAGGTATCTATTCCAGCACATATTATAGATAGAGCAAAGAGTTGTTAGGTATGTACTATGTGCCAGAAATTAAGTGTTTTTCATATACCAATTTATTTATCTTTCAGAATAATCCTCAGATGTTGGCACTATTATTTTTTTATTGCGGTATAGTTGATTTACAATGTTTCAGGTTACAGCAAAGTGATTCAGTTATGCATACATATATAAATATATATTCTTTTTCAGATTCTTTTCCATTATAGGTTATTACAAGATATCAAATAAAGTTCCCTGTGCTATACAGTAGGTTCTTGCTGTTTACCTGTTTTATCTGTAGTAGTGTGTATCTGTTAATCCCAAATTCCTAGTTTATCTCTCCCCTCCTTTCCCCTTTGGTAACCATAAGTTTGTTTTCAAAGTCTGTGAGTCTGTTTCTGTTCTGTAAGTAAGTTCATTTGTATCATTTTTTTTTAGATTCCACATATAAGTGATATCATATGGTATTTGTCTTTCTCTATTTGACTTACTTGACTTAGTATGATAATCTCTAGGTCCATCCATGTTGCTGCAAATGGCATTATTTAATTCTTTTTTATGCCTGAATAATATTCCATCATATATATATACTGCATCTTTTTTATCCATTCATCTGTTGATGGACACTTAGGTTGTTTCCATGTCTTAGCTATTGCAAATAGTGCCACTATGAATATTGGGTTGCATGTATCTTTTTGAATTAGAGTTTTCTCTGGATATATGTCCAGGAGTAGGATTGCTGGATCACAGGGTAACTCTGTTTTATGTGTTTTAAGGAACCTCCATACTGTTCTCCATAGTGGTTGTATCAATTTACATTCCCACCAACAGTGTAGGAGGGTTCCCTTTTCTCCAGCACCCTCTCCAGCATTTATTATTTGTAGACTGTTTGGTGATGGCCCTTCTGACTGGTGTGAGGTGATGCCTCATTGTAGTTTTTTTTTTTTTTTTTTTGCGGTACGCGGGCCTTTCACCACTGTGGCCTCTCCCGTCGTGGAGCACAGGCTCCGGACGCGCAGGCTCAGCGGCCATGGCTCACGGGCCCAGCCGCTCCGCAGCATGCGGGATCCTCCCGGACCAGGGCACAAACCCGTGTCCCCTGCATCGGCAGGCGGACTCCCAACCACTGCGCCACCAGGGAAGCCCCTCTCATTGTAGTTTTGATTTGCATTTCTCAAATAATTGGTGATGTTGAGCATCTTTTGATGTGCCTGTTGGCCATCTGTATATCTTCTTTGGAGAGGTATCTATTTAAGTCTTCTGGCCATTTTTCAATTGGGTTGTTGTTGTTGTTGAATTGTACATGCTCTTTGTATATTTTGGAAATTAATCCGTTGTTGGTCACATCATTTGCAAATATTTTCTCCCATTCTGCAGGTTGTCTTTTCATTTTGTTTATGGTTTCCTTTGCTGTGCAAAAGTTTTTAAGTTTAATTAGGTCCCATTTGTTTACGTTTGCTTTTGTTTCCATTACTCTAGGAGAAATGCTGGCAGTATTATTATCTCCATCTTATATATGAGAAAACTGAGGCACTGTTATTCAGTAAGTTGCCCAACTTCACATCACCAGTAAGTAGAAGAGGAGCCAGGAATGGAATTCATGCTGTCTACTTCCAGAACCTGTCAGGTAAAGGGTATTTCAGATCTAGTTGTAGAATAAATGAGCTCATGATGGTGTGATTGAACTGACCAGGCAGGTCCAGGGCACTAATAAAGTTAGGAAGCCCCATCTGACCACTTCACTAAGAGCACTTCTGTCTTACCTCATGGCACTGGATATTTCCAGTCTGTGACAAAAAGATTGAAGGTCACTGCTATTCATAATGATAGATATTCATCTGCTGCCTGCTTTCTGGACACCCAGGGAAGAGACTTCCAGAATATGAAATTCAGAATCAGTTCTGACTCAGTGGTCTTACAGAATCTGCTCAAATGCAGAATCTGAATTTAATTCTTATCAGGATTCTATCCTCTCAAGAGTCTAGTGGAGTGCCTAGCATTCAGTAGATTTGCAGTATATGTTAAAAGTTGCAATAAATCAGTCAGATCAATTGCAATAAGTTAGATCAATTGAAAAATCAATCCTCAATCACTGAGTGCCAAGTTAGAAGACATTTTTAGCCCACCTCATACCTGGGAAATAAGCATTAAAAAGTTATAAGGTCAGGGTTTGTCTCCACCCTCCTGTTCCCTTTTAGTATCTACTCTTCCTTGTCCTGGTACCAGCCTAAAATATGTAGTGTACAAATGCTGTTCATCTGTGTGCCCTGCCCATTTCCCCAAGATAGCTGACCTGGAATGTCTTCTCTGCATATCAATCAACTAGTATTTATTTATTGAAAAAGTATCTTTAGAGTACCTACTAAATGCCAGGAGTTTAGAGGTGAGAAAAAGTACGTGTGATCTGTAGGGATTGTCAAGTCTTTGAATTCCTATTGTGTGCTTTGTCGTAGGCTTGGCTTAGTAAGGGATACAATTAGACATGATGATATCTCTGCCCTCCAGGAGCTTATAGTCTGGGTGAGAAAGCAGAACAAAAAATTAGAGCATCGTTAAAAACTAAACTGTTGGACACTTTGCATAATGCAGTAGGCTCTCCAAAAAGGGAGATAGCAATGTGGGTTAGGGTTTAGCACATACCACAGGATTGTGAACACAAAGACTAAGGGTGAGGAATCAAAGATTAGAGAGTTTCTTTATAACTGTCTAACTTTTCCGCTAGAATGTCAAGACCTTGTCTACGTTGGTTACCCTGTATCACCAGTGTCTAAAGCAGTACTTAATAAATGGCTGTTGAATGAATGAATGAATGAATGAGTTTGCCTTAGGGAGGAGGAGGAGATGAAGGAGGCAGATGAGGCAGAGCCAGAGCATGGGCTGTACTTTTCTCCCCTGAGGATATGGTTCTGATGGCCCAGATGTTAGTAAATTATCTCATAAACTAACCTCTAAAAATCCCTTCCTGCCCTGAAAACCTCTGGTTCTGTTGAGTCTAATCCCTATAGAAATGCTAATAGTTGATAATAGCTTAATGTTGGATTCCTCCTAGAGCTATCTGCATTTTAACACTGGACTCCTGAAGATGCCTGCATCCCTAACTGAAGGAATTTTAGGTGTTGAGACAGAACCAGATGGGGAGATATTTGTAGGCTACAAGGGATGAGTCCCTGAGTATTAGCTCACAAGCCTTTCTCTACTCTATCTACCCACAAGGGTGACTCAGGAAGAATGATTTTGGCAGCCATTCTTCTAACTGCAGGGAAAGTGGGAGTTTTAGAGTTTCTTCCAGTTTCTTCCTCCTCTCTCCTCCTCTCCCCTTCCCCCTTTCCCCCATCTTCCCTCTCTCCCTTCCTCCCTCCTCTCCTTCCCCTTCCCTCCCTTTCTTCTCCTCTTACTCCTTTACTCTGAGTCAACCAATGGGCATCTCACTCCATGGTCCCCTAAATTATGTTCTCATAACTTGTCTGCCAGCTCTAATTTCCATCAGTGATGGGCTTATAAACCTTAACTCCTGGCTGGCAAGTGGTCCCCCAGGCTTATAAGAGAACAATTGGGCAGGTGGTCCTCTGTGTGTGTGTGTGTGTGTGTGTGTGAGAAAGAGAGAGCACAAGTACACACAACTGATGGATCGTTGGATTAATGGGTCAGGGTGTTGGGTCCTACTGTATTAATACTTCTTAATGTTTATAATGACATTCCAGGGCTCACCAGTGTTAGTGTCCATACCCATTGTACCTTCCCATATTTCCTCTTACCATAGTCTCTGAACTGTCTACCGTGGTCCTGAATAGGACTCCCACTTTTCTTGCATTTATGCTTTAATTCATGATGTTCTTCTGATGTGACATGCCCTCTGCCTTCATCTCTGTGTTATCAGATCCCCTCTACTATGAGATCCTAGCTCATGAAGCCTTTCCTCAACCCTTCCTTATTTGAGTAGAAACCTGAATGAACTGAAGAACAATCTGTGTAAGAATCTGAGGGGAGAGGTTCTGGGCAGAGGAAAGATTCTGAGTCTGGAACCTACTCAGTAGATTTATAGACCCACACAGAGACCAGTCAATGTCTGATCCACCTTTGTATTATTGTCAGTGATGATAAGATCTTGTGGGAAGAATCAGTGTTATTTCAGTGTTTTGAGGATTAGACTTCTGAGTGGGAAGAGACATTTGTCAGGCACTATTGAGGCTTCAAATGTTTCACATTCATTTTCTCTTTTATTCTGAAAATAACCCAGTGAGGTGGGTATTATTCCTCCTCTAGTGATGAGATAGCTGAAGCTCAGTGGGGTTTAGTGACTTGCTTGAGGTTACAGAGCCAGAAGATGTTGAGCTGGGATTCTCTCTGGTGGCCAAGTCAATGCACCTGTCCTCTGTTACATTACTTCCTGCATCAATTACATGTAGACGAAGCTTCCTGGTTCCTCAGCAGCAGAGATGGGTCTCAGTTTATTAATGGAATTCCTAAAATCCATGCCTGCTTCTATTACTGAAATGCAAGTCCATGTGTCTGACGCACAGTGAGGCCTAACAATACCAAAACGTCGGAGTTTGGAACGGAGAAAGGCTTATTGCAGGGCCATGCAAGGAGATGGGTGGCTCATGTCTTAAAAACCCCAAATTCTCCTAAAGCTTTCGGCAAAGCCCTTTTATAGGAAAGGTGAGGGAGGGGCGTGATTAGTTGTTGCAGACTTCTTGGTGTCAGATCCTTTGTTCTTGAGGTCAGGTCATGGTTAGGTAATGATGTTCCTATAAATCTCCACCAAACAAATGTTATTCTCTGTTCTGACAAGAAAGAGCAAGTTCCCAAGGCACCGCTTTCACCCTCTGAGGTCCAGGTCCTGGCTAAGAGGAGGAGGACCCTTAAACTCTGACTTATCGGTATTGTTTGGCTTCACTGTGTGTTGGACACACACACTTGCATTTCGGTAACACTTCAAGCAGATGTCATCTAGATATACAGAAGGTGTCAATGTGTGGATGCACCTTTGCCTCTATGCTGCCCTGGCCAAGGGTGAGGAGGAAGGAAGAACACTTAACATGGGGCCGAGAGACTTGGGTTTCAACCCCTGCTCAAAGACTTGTTTTTTGACTGTTCTGAGCCACATAAACTCTCTCTCTGGGTCTTAGTTTCCTATCTGCAAAGTGAATGCCCTATTTAGTAATATAATAAAAATACGATAAAAATTACCATAATAATAGCCACAACTGCTATTTATTGAACACTTCACTTACTGTGAAGGTATTATCTCACTAAACCTTTTGACAGTTTTATAAGGTAGGTATGACCAACGTCTACCCCCATTTAACAGATAGAGTGACACTGGTTTTTAGTGACTTATTCAAGGTCACCCAGGTAGTGACTTTTAGGATAAAGATTGAGATCCTTACTGCAGCCTACAAAGTCCTGCATGAATTCCCTTCAAAACACTGCTCTCCCCATCCCATCCCCCACACCTTACTTTCTGTGCTCCAGTCTCTTTATTCTCCAATATGCTGTACTTCCTTCTACCACTGGGCCTTTCGTGCAACAGGCTATTTGCTGTAGATGTCATGTCCACTTTCCCCTTCTGTTTGCTTAATACTACCTATTCATTCTCCGGATATTAGTTCAACTCTCATCTCCTAAGGAGGTCTATGGAGGTCTAAAAATAGCCCATTACTTTGCTTGACATCCTATCCAATTGAGAGGAATGGGTTGTATCATTGCTCTTGGATCTGGGCAGTTTTGCTTTGACCAAGAGTATGGTGAAAGTGATTCTGTGTACCTTCTGAGGCTAGGTCATAATATACCAGGCAGTTTCCACTTTGCTTGGAATAGTTGTGCTTGAAGCCCTGAGTCATCTCACAAGAACTCCAACTTCCCTTAGACTCTGTGCTGGAGAGGCCACGTATAGGTGCTCTAGTTGGCAGCCAACTGACCTCCCAACTCACAGCCAGCATCACCTGCTAGCCTTGCAAGTAACCCGTCTTAAATACCCAGCTTAGCCAAGCATTCAGATAACTGCAGCCCCAGTTGATATCTGACTGAAACCTCATTAGAGATCCAGGAGAGAATTCCTAGCTAAGCCTTTCCAGAATATCTAACTCACAAAATAATGACCAAAATACAGTGATTGTTTTAAGCTGTTAAATTTGGGGGCAATTTATTATATGGAAATAAGTAACTTTAACAAAATTTTCCACAGGGACTTCCTTCTCACTTTGTAAACAGCCTAGGTCAGTTTCCTTTTTATATATTCTAATGTAAATAAATTCCTTTCCTTCAGAGTACTTGTCTCAGTTTACAATTATACATCTGTTAGTGTAATTATTTTGTTATCTGTCTCTCCCACTAGACTGGAAGCTTCATTAAAAAAAACAAAAAAACAAAAAAACAAACAAAAAAAAACAATCGTGGCTGTTCTTGCTTGATTGTTGTATCATTTAGAAGTGAATTTGGCTGCAAGTAACAGGATTTTAATAGCTGTGGCTTAAGCCTGCAGGGGCTTGTTTTCCTCACAAAACATAAAATGTGGAGGTAGGTGGCTATTGGTATTAGTTCAGTTGCTCAGTGGTACTTTCAAGGATCCAGGCACTTTCCCTCCCTCTTTTTGACCATACTCAGCATGTTGTATTTTCATCCTCATGTTTGTCCCCTTGCTGTTGCAAGACTGATGCCTCAGCTCTGGTTACTTTATCTTTATTCAGCATCCCAATAAGCAGGAAGTAAAATGATAGGGAAAAAAAGGGCTTTTTTTCTCATGCAGATCTCTTATTTTCCCAGAAAAAAAGTCTCCAGCAGACTTCTTTTTATGTCTCATTGATCAGAATTGAGTCACGTGTTATACAGAAAAGAATTAACATAGCAGGACAGAGGCTGCTACTTTTAGAACAGTCCCCAACCTTTTTGGTACCAGGGACTAGTTTCCTGGAAGACAATTTTTCCATGGATGGGGTGGTGGGCAGGATGGTTCAGGCAGTAATGTGAGCATGAGCGATGGGGAGCGATGGGGAGCAATGGGGAGCAGCAGATGAAGCTTCACTTGCTCACCTGCCACTCACCTCCTGCTGTGCAGCTGGTACCAGTCCGTGGCCCCGGGGTTGGGGACCCCTGTTTTAGAAGAGCCTGCTTGGCTTCCCTGGTAGAGCAGTAGTTAAGAATCCACTTGCCAATTCAGGGGACACGGGTTTGAGCCCTGGTCTGGGAAGATCCCACATGCCACAGAGCAACTAAGCCCATGTGCCACAACTACTGAGCCTGCGCTCTAGAGCCCATGAGCCACAACTACTGAGCCCGCGTGCCACAGCTACTGAAGCCCATGTGCCTAGAGCCCATGCTCCACAACAAGAGAAGCCACCATAATGAGAAGCCTGTGCACCACAATGAAGAGTAGCCCCCGCTCGCCACAACTAGAGAAAGCCCGTGCACAGCAGTGAAGACCCAACACAGCCAAAACTAAATAAATAAAATAAATTAAAAAAATAAAATAAAAGTACAGTTTAAAAAAAAAAAAAAAAAAGAAGAGCCTGCTTGCAAGGTTGGCCTTTGGCTGACATCTGAGGACTTGGTATTTGAAAAATTCCCTAACAGGTAAGAGTGGTTTACGGCTCTTCAACTGTTTGTACAAACAGTGTAATTTATGCTGAACACCTGCTTTTCTTTTGAGGGTCTGGAATTTTGGTATATGCTGAGCAGAGTGTGTTGATATGACCAACCCCCAGTAAAAACCTTCAGTGCCAAGTTTAAATGGGCTTCCCTAGGCAAAAACATTACATGTGTTACTGCAGTATTTTTGGTATTTTTTAACTGATATAATGGACATACAATATTATATTAATTTCAGGTATACAGCAAAATAATTCGATGTTTGTATATATTGCAAAATGATCAATACAATAAGCCTGGTCTAGTGAGATCTACTCTCTTAGTAACTTTCAAATATGCAATACAGTATTATTAAGTATAGTCATCATGCCATACATTACATCCCTATGACTTATTTATTTTATAACTGGAAGTTTCTACATTTTGATCCCCTTCACCCATTTTGTCCACCTCTGGCAACCACCAATCTATTCTCTGTATCTATGAGATTGTTTTTTTAAAAAATTACACGTTTAAGTGAGATCCTACAGTATTTGTCTTCCTCTGCTTGACTTAATTTCACTTAGCATAATACCCTCAAGGCCCATCCATGTTGTCACAAATAGCAAAATATTTTCTTTTTTAATGGCTGAATAGCATTCTGTTGTATGTGTATGCCACATTTTCTTTAGCCATTCATCCATTGGTAGATATTTGGGTTGTTTTCACGTCTTGGCCATTTTAAATCACGCTGCAATGAACATAGGGATGCAGATATCTTTTTGAGTTAGTGTTTTCATTTCCTTTGAATAAATACCCAGGAGTAGAATTGCTATATCATATGGTAGTTGTATTTTTAATTTTTTGAGGAACCTCCATACTGTCTTCCATAGAGGCTGCACCAATTTACATTCCCACCAACAGTGTACAGGTGTTCCCTTTTCTCCACATCCTTGCCAATGGTTGTTATTTCTTGACTTTTTGAAAATAGCCATTCTAACAGGTGTGAGATGATATCTCATTGTGGTTTTGATTTGCATTTCCCTCATATTTAGTGATATAGAACATCTTTTCAGTACGTATCTGCCTTCTGTATGTCTTCTCTGGAAAAATGTCTAGATCCTCTTACCATTTTTAAATTGGATTTTTTGTTTGTTTTTTGCTATTGATTTGTATGAGTTCTTTATATTTTTTGGTTATTAACCTGTTATTGGATGTAGGCATACCTTGTTTTATTGTGCTTTGCTGTATCACACTCACAGATATTGGTTTTGGCTTTTTTTTTTTTTTTTTTTACACAAATTGAAGGTTTGTGGCAACCCGGTGTCCAGCAGGTCTATCAGTGCAATTTTTCTCACTTTGTGTGTCTGTATCATATTTTGGTAATTCTTGCACTATTTTAAACTTTTCCATTATTATTATTATTTTGTCATGGTACTCTCTGATTAATGATCTCTGATGTTACTCTTTTGACTTGCTGAAGGCTCAGAGGATGGTCAGCATTTCTTAGCAATAAAGTATTTTTAAAATAAGGTACATATGTTATTTTTTAAAGCATAATACTTCTGTACATTTAATGGATTAGAGTATAGTGTAAACATTACTTTTATATGCACTAGAAAACCAAAAAAATTCCTGTGACTTGCTTTATTTGCAATATTTGCTCTATTGTGCTAGTCTGGAACTGAACATACAGTACCACTGAGGTATGCCTGTATATGATCTGCAAATATTTTCACCCATTCAGTAGTTACCTTTTCATTTTCTTGATGGTTTCCTTTGCTGTGCAGAAGCTTTAGAGTTAGATATAGTCTCACTGGTTTATTTTTGGTTTTGTTGCCTTTGCTTTTGTGTCAAATCCAAAAATATCATCACCAAGACTTATTTTAAGGATCTTTCAACCTATGTTCTCTTCTAGGAGTTTTAGGTTTCAGGTTTTACATTCAAGTGTTTAATCCAATTTCAGTTAATTTTTTGGTATAGTGTAAGAGTATAGTCCAGTTTCTTTCTTCGCATGTGGCTGCCCAGTTTTGCCAACAGCATTTATTGAAGAGACTTTTCTTTCCTCATTGTACATTCTTGGCTCCTTGTCATAAATTTATATATACATATAAATTTATACATAATACATTGTTTTATTATATAATATACACTTTATATATTATATAATATATATTTATATGTAATATATAAATTATATATATTTATATAAATGATATAAATGTTGTTTTCTAGGTTCTCTATCCTGTTCCATTGATCTATGTGTCTGTTTTTGTGCCAATGTCATATTTTTGTTTTTATTACTATAGCCTTGTAATATAGTTTGAAATCAGGGCGCATGAGGCCTCCAGCTTTGTTCTTTTTTCTCAAAATTGCTTTGGGTATTTGGAATGTTTTGTGGTTCCACACAAATTTTAGGGTTTTGTTCTCTTTCTGTAGAATATGCCACTGGAATTTTGATAGGAATTGCACTGAATCTGTAGATTGCTTTCGGTAGTATGAATATTTTAACAAGTTTTAATGTTTTAATGATACTTCCAATCCATGAACACGGAATGTCTTTCCTTTGTGTGTGTGTGTGTGTGTGTGTGTGTGTGTGTGTCTTATGCAGTTTCTTACCTCATTTTTTTTTTAAAGTTTCAAATACAATAGATGTTTATACTCACCCACATTGTGCTCAATATATGCTTATTCAAAATTTTACACAACTTCCATCCTTTGACTTTTTTTTAACACCTTTATTGAAGTATAATTGCTTTACAATGCTGTGTTAGTTTCTGCTGTATAACAAAGTGAATCAGCTATATGTATACATATATCCCCATATACCCTCCCTCTTGCATCTCCCTCCCACCCTCCCTATACCACCCTTCTAGGTGATCACAAAGCACTAACTAATCTCCCTGTGCTGTGCAGATGCTTCCCAGTATCTGTTTCACAGGTGGTAGTATATATATGTCAGTGCTACTCTCTCACTTCGTCCCAGCTTACACTTTCCCCTCCCTGAGTCCTCAAGTCCATTCTCTACATCTGCGTCTTTATTCCTGTCCTGTCCCTAGGTTCATCAGAACAATTTTTTTTTGTTTTTAGATTCGATATATATGTGTTAGCATACGGTATTTGTTTTTCTCTTTCAGACTTACTTCACTCTGTATGAGAGCCTCTAGGTCCATCCACCTCACTACGAATAACTCAATTTCATTTCTTTTTATGGTTGAGTAATATTCCATTGTATATATGTGCCACATTTTTTTAACATGTTTATTGGAGTATAATTGCTTTACAATGGTATGTTAGTTTCTGCTTTATAACAAAGTGAATCAGTTATACGTATACATATGTTCCCATATCTCTTCCCTCTTGTGTCTCTCTCCCTCCCACTCTCCCTATCCCACCGCTCTAGGTGGTCACAAAGCACTGAGCTGATCTCCCTGTGCTATGTGGCTGCTTCCCACTAGCTATCTATTTTACGTTTGGTAGTGTATATATGTCCATGATACTCTCTCACTTTGTCACAGCTTCCCCTTCCTCTTCCCCATATCCTCAAGTCCATTCTCTAGTAGGTCTGTGTCTTTATTCCCATCTTACCCCTAGGTTCTTCATGACCTTTTTTATTTTTTTCTTAGATTCCATATATATGTGTTAGCATATGGTATTTGTTTTTCTCTTTCTGACTTACTTCACTCTGTAGGACAGACTCTAGGTCCATCCACCTCACTACAAATAACTCAATCTCGTTTCTTTTTATGGCTGAGTAATATTCCATTGTATATATGTGCCACATCTTCTTTATCCATTCTATCAATGAACACTTAGGTGACTTCCATGTCCTGCTATTGTAAATAGGGCTGCAATGAATATTGTGGTACATCACTCTTTTTGAATTATGGTTTTCTCAGGGTATATGCCCAGTAGTGGGATTGCTGGGTCATATGGTACTTATATTTTTAGGTTTTTAAGGAAACTCCATACTGTTCTCTATAGTGGCTCTATCAATTTACATTCCCACCAACAGTGCAAGAGGGATCCCTTTTCTCCACACCCTCTCCAGCATTTATTGTTTGTAGATTTTTTTGATGATGGCCATTCTGACTGGTGTGAGGTGATACCTCATTGTAATTTGATTTGCATTTCTCTAATGATTAGTGATGTTGAGCATCCTTTCATGTGTTTGTTGGCAATCTGTTTATCTTCTTTGGAGAAATGTCTATATAGGTCTTCGGCCCATTTTCGGATTGGGTTGTTTGTTTTTTTTATATTGAGCTGCATGAGGTGCCTGTATATTTTGGAGATTAATCCTTTGTCAGTTGCTTCATTTGAAAATATTTTCTCCCATTCTGAGGGTTGTCTTTTGGTCTTGTTTATGGTTTCCTTTGCTGTGCAAAAGCTTTGAAGTTTCATTAGGTCCCATTTGTTTATGTTTGTTTTTATTTCCATTTCTCTAGGAGGTGGGTCAAAAAGGATCTTGCTGTGATTTATGTCATAGAGTGTTCTGCCTATGTTTTCCTCTAAGAGTTTTATGGTGTCTGGTCTTACATTTAGGTCTTTAATCCATTTTGAGTTTATTTCTGGGTATTGTGTTAGGTAGTGTTCTAACTTCATTCTTTTACATGTAGCTGTCCAGTTTCCCCAGCACCACTTACTGAAGAGGCTGTCTTTCCTCCATTGTATATTCTTGCCTCTTTTATCAAAGATAAGGAGACCATATGTGCGTGGGTTTAGCTCTGGGCTTTCTGTCCTGTTCTGTTGATCTATATTTCTGTTTTTGTGCCATTGCCATACTATCTTGATTACTGTAGCTTTGTAGTATAGTCTGAAGACAGGGAGCCTGATTCCTCCAGCTCCGTTTTTCTTTCTCAAGCTTACTTTGGCTATTCAGGGTCTTTTGTGTTTCTATACAAATTGTGAAATTTTTTGTTCTAGTTCTGTGAAAAATGCCGTTGGTAGTTTGATAGGGATTGCATTCAATCTGTAGATTGCTTTGGGTAGTATATTCACTTTTACAATGTTGATCCTTCCAATCCAAGAAAAAGGTATCTCTCCATATATTTGTATCATCTTTAATTTCTTTCATCAGTGTCTTACAGTTTTCTGCATACAGGTCTTTTGTCTCCTTTGGAAGGTTTATTCCTAGGTATTTTATTCTTTTTGTTGCAGTGGTAAGTGGGAGTGTTTGCTTAATTTCTCTTTCAGATTTTTCATCATTAGTGTACAGGAATGCAAGAGATTTCTCTGCATTAATTTTGTATCCTGCTACTGTACCAAATTCATTGATTAGCTCTAGTAGTTTTCTGGTAGTATCCTTAGGATTCTCTATGTATAGTATCATGTCATCTGCAAGCAGTAACAGTTTTACTTCATGTTTTCCAATTTGGATTCCTTTTATTTCTTTTTCATCTCTGATTGCTGTGGCCAAAACTTGCAAAACTATGTTGAATAATAGTCGTTAGTGTGCGCACCCTTGTCTTGTTCCTGATTTTAGAGGAAGTGGTTTCAGTTTTTCACCATTGAGAACGATGTTGGCTGTGGGTTTGTCATATATGGCCTTTACTATGTTGAGGTAGGTTCCCTCTATACCTACTTTCTGCAGGGTTTTTATCATAAATGGGTGTTGAATTTTGTCGAAAGCTTTTTCTGCATCTATTGAGATTATCAAATGGTTTTTATTCCTCAATTTGTTAATATGGTATATCACATTGGTTGATTTGCATATATTGAAGAATCCTTGCATTCCTTGAATAAAACCCCCTTGATCATGGTGTATGATCCTTTTAATGTCCTGTTGGGTTCTGTTTGCTACTATGTTGTTGGGGATTTTTGCATCTATGTTCATCAGTGATATTGGCCTGTAGTGTTCTTTTTTTGTGACATATTTGTCTGTTTTTACTATCAGTGTGATGGTGGCCTCGTAGAATGAGTTTGGGAGTGTTCATCCCTCTGCTATATTTTGGAAGAGTTTGAGAAGGATAGGTGTTAACTCTTCTCTAAATGTTTGATAGAATTCGCCAGTGAAGCCATCTGGTGCTGGGCTTTTATTTGTTGGAAGATATTTAATCCCAGTTTCAATTTCAGTGCTTGTGTTTCGTCTCTTTTTATTTTCTATTTCTTCCTGGTTTAGTCTCAGAAGGTTGTGCTTTTCTAATAATTTGTCCATTTCTTCCAGGTTGTCCATTTTATTGGCATAGAGTTGCTTGTAATAATCTCTCATGATCCTTTGTATTTCTGCAGTGTCAGTTGTTACTTCTCCTTTTTCATTTCTAATTCTGTTGATTTGAGTCTTTGCCCTTTGTTTCTTGATGAGTCTGGCTAATGGTTTATCAATTTTGTTTATCTTCTCAAAGAAGCACCTTTTAGTTTTATGGATCTTTGCTATTGTTTCCTTCATTTCTTTTTCATTTATTTGTGTTCTGATCTTTATGGTGTCTTTCCTTCTGCTAACTTTGGTTTTTTCTTGTTTTTCTTTCTGTAATTGCTTTAGGTGTAAGGTTAGGTTGTTTATTTGAGATGTTTCTTGTTTCTTAAGGTAGGCTTGTATTGCTATAAGTTTCCCTCTTAGAACTGCTTTTGCTGCATCTGATAGGTTTTGGGTTGTCCTGTTTTCATTGTCATTTGTTTCTAGGTATTTTTGATTTCCTCTTTGATTTCTTCAGTATCTCTTGGTTATTTTAGTAGCATAGTGTTTAGCCTCCCTGTGTTTGTAGTTTTTAGGTTTTTTTCCTGTAATTGATATCTACTCTCATAATGTTTTGGTTGGAAAAGATACTTGATACAGTTACAATTTTCTTAAATTTACCAAGGTTTGATTTGTGACTCAAGATATGGTCTATCCTGGAGAATGTTCCATGAGCACTTGAGAAGAAGGTGTATTCTGTTGTGTTTGGATGGAATGTCCTATAAATATCAATTAAGTCCTTCTTGTTTAATGTGTCACTTAAAACTTGTGTTTCCTTATTTACTTTTATGTTTGTTGATCTATCCATTGGTGTAAGTGAAGTGTTAAGTTGCCTACTATGGTTGTATTACTGTCGATTTCCCCTTTTATGGCTGTTAGCATTTGCCTCTGTATTGAGGTGCTCCTATGTTGGGTCCATAAATATTTACAATTGTTATATCTTCTTCTTGGATTGACCCCTTGATCATTATGTAGTGTCCTTCTTTGTCTCTTGTAATAGTCTTTATTTTAAAGTCTATTTTTTTCTGATATTAGAATTGCTACTCCAGCTTTACTTTGACTTCCATTTGCATGGAATATCTTTTTCCATCCTCTCACTTTCAGTCTGTATGTGTCTCTAGGTCTGAAGTGGGTCTCTTGTAGACACCATATGTACGGGTCTTGTTTTTGTATCCATTCAACCAGTCTGTGTCTTTTGGTTGGAGCATTTAATCCATTTACGTTTAAGGTAATTATCCATATGTATGTTCCTATTCCCATTTTCTTAATTGTTTAGGGGGTGTTAGTTTAAGTCTTTTCCTTCTCTTGTGTTTCCTGCCTAGAGAAGTTTCTTTATCATTTGTTGTAAAGCTGGTTTGGTGGTGCTGAATTCTCTTAAGTTTTTTGTCTGTAAAGGTTTTAATTTCTCCATCTAATCTGAATGAGATCCTTGTTGGGTAGAGTTATTTTGCTTGTAGGTTTTTCCCTTTTATCACTTTAAATATGTACTGCCACTCCCTTCTGACCTTCAGAGTTTCTGCTGAAAGATCAGCTGTTTAACCATATGGGAATTCTGTTGTATGTTATTTTTCCCTTTCTGCTTTTAATGTTTTTTCTTTGTATATAATTTTGGATAATTTGATTAATATGTGTCTTAACGTGTTTCTCCTATATGGGCCTCTCTGCGCTTCCTGGAGTTGACTATTTCCTTTCCATGCTAGGGAATTTTTCATCTATAATCTTTTCAAATATTTTCTGAGACCTTTGTTTTTCTCTTTTTCTTCTGGAACCCCTATGGTTCGAATGTTGGTTCAGTTAATGTTGTTCCAGAAGTTTTTGAGACTGTCCTCAATTCTTTTCATTCTTTTTTCATTATTCTGCTCTGTGGTAGTTATTTCCAACTATTTTATCTTCCAGGTTACTTGTCTGTGCTTCTACTTGAGTTATTCTGCTTTTGATTCCTTCTAGAGAATTTTAAATTTCATTTATTGTGTTGTTCCTCATTGTTTGTTTGCTCTTTAGTTCTGCTAAGTCCTGTTTAAACATTTCCTGTGTTTTCTCCATTCTATCTCCAAGATTTTGGATCATCTTTAAAATCATTATTCTGAATTCTTTTTCAGGTAGACTGCCTATTTCCTCTTCATTTGTTTGGTCTGCTGGGTTTTTACCTTGCTCCTTCATCTGCTGCATATTTCTCTGTCTTCTCATGTGGTTTAACTTACTGTGTTTGGGGTCTCCTTTTCATAGGCTGCAGGTTCATGGTTCCCATTGTTTTTTGTGTCTGCCCCCAGTGGGTGATGTTGGTTCATTGGCTTGCGTAGGCTTCCTGGTGGAGGGGGCTGGTACCTGTCTTTCTTGTGGGGAGGGATGCGTCCGGTACTGTGTTTTGGGGTGCCTGTGAAGTTAGTATGATTTTAGGCAGCCTCTCTGGTAATGGGTGGGGTTGTGTTCCTGTTTTGCTAGTTGTTTGGCATAAGGCATCCGGCACTGGAGCTTGCTGGCCGTTGGATGGAGCTGGGTGTTATCGTTGAGATGCAGATCTCTGGGAGAGCTCTAGCTGATTGATATTATGTGGGGCCAGGAGGTGTCCGGTGGTCCAGTGTCCTGAACTCAGCTCTCCCACCTCAGAGGCTCAGACCTGACACCATGTCAGAGCACCAGACCCTGTCAGCCACATGGCTCAGAAGAAAAGGGAGGGACGTCCCTCGTGGTGCAGTGGTTAAGAATCCGCCTGCCAATGCAGGGGACATGGGTTCGTGCCCTGGTACAGGAAGATCCCACATGCCACAGAGCAACTAAGCCCGTGTGCCACAACTACTGAGCCTGCGTGCCACAGGTACTGAAGCTCATATGCCTAGAGCCCATGCTCCACAATGAGAGAAGCCACCACAATGAGAAGCCTGCGCACCACAATGAAGAGTAGCCACCCGCTCGCCGCAACTAGAGAAAGCCTGCATGCAGCCATGAAGACCCAATGCAGTCGAAAATAAAATAAATAAAGTTATGAAAAAAAGAAATTAAAAAAATTTTAAATAGAAGGGAGAAAAATAGAAAATAAAATTAAAAAAAAAAATAAAGATAAGAAATTATTAAAATAAAAAAATAAAATAAGATACTAAAAAATAAGGAGAGCAACCAACCCAATAAACAAATCCACCAATGTTAACAAGCGCTAAACACTAAACTAAGATAAACATAAATATCAGAAACAAATCAGTCGCAGCTAGCAAACCCAAAGTCTACAGTTGCTCCTAAAGTCCACCGCCCCAATTTTGGGATGATTTGTTTTCTGTTCAGGTATTCCACAGATGCAGTGTACTTCAAGTTGACTGTGGGGATTTAATCTGATGCTCCTGAGGCTGCTGGGAGAGATTTCCCTTCCTTTTCTTTGTTCACACAGCTCCTGGCGTTCAGCTTTGGTTTTGGCCCCACCTCTGCATGTAGATCACCCTCAGGTATCTTTTCCCCACTCAGACAGGAGGGGGTTAAAGCAACAGCTTATTAGGGGGCTCTTGCTCATTCAGGCTGGGGAGATGGAAGGGTCCGGTAGGTATAATGGAATGCAGGGTGAGCCTGCAGTGGCAGAGGCCAGCGTGACTTTGCAATAGCCTGGGACGTGCCGTGTGTTCTCCGGTGGATGTTGTCCCTGGATCATGGGACCCTGGCTGTGTTGTACTGCATTGGCTCCTGGGGGGGTTTGGATAGTGACCTGTGCTTGCACAGAGGATTCTTGGTGGCTTCAGCAGCAGCATTAGCATTTCTTGCCCATCTCTGTGGTCCGAGCTGATAGCCGTGGCTCACGCCCGTCTCTGAAGCTCATTTAGGTGGCACTCTGAATCCCCTCTCCTCGCACACCCTGAAACAATGGTCTCTTGACTCTTAGGCAGGTCCAGACTTTTTCCTGGACTCCCTCCTGGCTATCTATGGTGCATTATCCCCCTTCAGGCTGTGTTCATGCAGCCAACCCCAGTCCTCTCCCTGGGATCTGACGTCTGAAGCCCAAGCCTCAGCTCCTAGCTTCCACCCACCCTGGCAGGTGAGCAGGCAAGGCTCTCAGGCTGGTGAGTGCTGGTCGGCACCAGTCCTCTGTGTGGGAATCTCTCTTCTTTGCCCTCTGCACCCCTGTTGCTGCACTCTCCTCTGTGGCTCCAAAGCTCCCCCCCGCCACCCCTGGTGTCCGCCAGTGAAAGGGCTTCCTAGTGCGTGGAAACTTTTCCTCCTTCACAGCTCCCTCCCAGAGGTGTAGGTCCCATCCCTATTCTTTTGTCTCTTTTTTTTTCTTTTTCCCTACCCAGGTACGTTGGTATTTTCTTGCCTTTTGGGAAGTCTGAAGTCTTCTGCCAGCATTCAGTAGGTGTTCTGTAGGAGTTGTTCCACATGTAGATGTATTTATGATGTATTTGTGGGGAGGAAGGTGATCTCCACTTCTTACTCCTCTGCCATCTTGAAGGTCCCCACCTCTTTCACCAGTGTCTTATAGTTTTCAGTGTACAATTCTTTCACCTCCTTGGTAAGATTATTCCTAGTTATTTTATTCTTTTTAATGCAATTATAAATGGAATTGTTTTCTTAATTTCACTTTTTGATAGTTTGTTAGTAGTATATAGAAATCAACAGATTTCTGTATATTGGTTTTGTGTTCTGCAACTGTACTGAATTTATTTATTAGTTGTAACTTTTTTTGGTAGAGTCTTTAGGGCTTTCTGTATATAATATCATGTCTGCAAATAGTGACAGTTTTACTTTTTCCTTTTCAATTTGGATGGCTTTTATTTCTTTTTCTTGCCTAATTGCTCTACCTAGGACTTCCAGTAGTCTGTTGAATAAAAGGGGTGAGAATGGGCATCTTTGTCACTGCATTTTTTTATTGCTGGCAAAGCAAACACACTCACGTGTCCCCTCACCAGATGGAGATAGCCTCACAAAGCCTGGGCGTGGATTTCTCCAAATTCTATCTTGTGTTATTTCCCCTTGCTGATCCTATTGTGTGTCCTTTTGCTATAATAAACTTTAGCCATTAGTGCTTTTAGCAAAACATTAAATGTTTGCATGGTCTTTGAGACCCCCTGGGACACATGCTCACTGTGAGACTTATAACAATCAAAGAGGAATTGGAGGAAGTACAATTACTAATGTTGATGAATGCACTTCATTCTTTTGGCTTGGGAGGGACCTATACCACCACCTGAACACATCTGAGGTTCTGGGAGTGATTGGGAGAGGAGGATGCGTGTGTATATTGGAGAGTGATATTGAAATGTAGAACAGTTCCTGACACATAGAAAGTGTATATTACACACATTTTGAGAGAGAGAGAAAAAGAATGAAATGAGCAGAGCTAGATTTTGGCTTCAGATATCATTTATTCAAAAGCATAGATCTTAACTATTATGCCATATTGCCACCTCCTTTGCCTTCTTTCCTTATGTACTGTTGGGAGTGTCACATAAAAGGGCTTTTAAAGAGGACCACATACCATTACAGATGGGAAGTTTCTCTGTCAGTCTACATGCAGTGGCAGAAGGCAAAGTTGCTTTATCCACTTGGAAAATGGGTAAAACAAAATCTACTCCTGTTCTGTCTGGTGTTGTATCTAGACTGGGTATTTTGGAAGTGCTGTTGGGTTGATTTGGATGGGAGTTTTAGTCTGTTTTCTTAAATGATTCCTGCAGTAAGCCAAAATAATTTCATTTTGAGAATCCTTGCTTTTAGTGGCCTTGTTTTTTAAGTAGCTTGTACTTCATGAGGAAAAACTAGAAACTTTCAGGCAGTGTTTTCTTTGGGGGTTGTGGGTTGAGATGCCAGAGGAATTGTCCAACAGGTTAGCTAGAGGTGAAGGTAGGGTGCAGTAGGCAGCTTAATTCTGAGAGTGGAGTGGGATCTTGCACAGGTAGGTACTGTCCTTGTGTGGTAGATAACTGCAATGCAGCAGCACCAAGCACAGCACACAGTGCTCATAGGAGGTTCGCATGGCTCTTCCACTAAATTTGTTGTCACCTCTGTCAACACTTTGTTTTCCTGCTATACAAGAAAAAAAAAGGCTATATCACTTTGATTTATAGAATATCAATTCCAAGAATGACCTTAGATTTAAACCAGCCCAAGACTCTAATTCTGCAGAAAAACTAAGGTTCAGGGAAGGGAAGGGACTTGTCCAATGTCATCAAGGAAATTAGTGTCAAGGCGCAATTAGGAACTGGTTCTGCTGACTCTCAGCTACTGTGCTTTTCTTTACACGTTAGAGACTACCAATGGCAGAGTGGGTGTTAATATTATTCCCCTAAGTTTGTATAGATCCTTATGACTTTTCAAATCCTTATGATTTTCAGAGGTATACCTGTAAATTAGGAAATGGAGATACAGCATGTTGAATGCAGTTACTCGGATTTGAGCCTAGTTCTTCTAACTCTGAATTTTTGCTTTGTATACTACTCTGGACAGTAGAATTTTAGCAATGATAACAGCAATTATTATGACTGCTACTCACAGAAGGCTCTTGGATACAATGAACAGGAAATCTACTACAAGTAGTGTAAGTAATAGAGATGTATTTTCTCATCTAGCAAGAGCAAGCAGGCTGGGAATAGGGCAGCTCTAGGGTTGTGAAGAATTTGGTGGCTCAGTGACATCATCACAGACCCAGGTTCTTTCCATTTTTTGCTGTGCCATACTCATTCTATCAGCAGGGTCTTTCTTCATGGTCACAGAGGGGCCTAAATTAGCATTATAACCTTAATGACCAAGAGGCTTGCAGGTGTCTCTTTTGTTTATTTATTTATTTATTTATTTATTTATTTATTTATTTTTTAGCAAGGAAAACTTCCAAGAAGTTACCCAGAAAAAAATCTTCTCAGGTCTCAATGGCCAGGATTGGGTCCCATACCCATTTACGCAATCACTGGCAAGCAGAAAAGAATACGGTGCCATATAGGCCCATCCAGGTTCACTCCCTGGGAGAGTGGGGCAGGGTCGGCTGCTATTGAGCAACATGTGAAATAACATGTCTACGTTTACACAGGTAGAAAAGGGTAGAGAAAGGAATGAAATCTAGATCTACCTGACTCTGCAACCAATGTTCTTAACCACTATGCAAAACCACCTCCCATTCTTATGTTCCCTGCTGTCTCTCCCCTTCACAGTACCACTTGCCAAATTCCCAGCCCACACGCCTAAGTCGCTTTGGCTGGTGATTGCAAGATCGTCTCCTTGCCAGGTCAATGTCAGCAATCAATCCCCATATCCTGGGCGTGCGAACCGGCTGATTAGAACTGTAAGTAGGTGTTTAACAACACGGAGGCAGCCAGAGCATCCGTCAGCAGTTTTTTTCCCTTGGTGGCTAGGCATTAGCAAATCTGCTGAGAGAGGCACCCCTGTTCCACTGCTGCTGGGAGGGAGTCTCACCAGAGTAGATGATTTGAGAAAGGTAGAATGACAGGATGTCAGCTGAAAGGTCCCTTAGACATGAACTAGTCCAATCCCATCACTGCACTGATGGGAAAACTGGGAAGGATTGCCTAGGATCCCACAGAAATCATGGTTGGATCCAGCACTAGAACCTGTATTTACCCAATGGTATTTCCAAGGTATTTCAAAGCCTGACTTACACATTGGCTTGCAATTCCCACTCAAGAAATCAGTTTTTAATTGAAATGATATCTGAAAACTGTTGATGGGAATGTAAATTGATACAGCCACTATGGAGAACAGTATGGAAGTTCCTTAAAAACCTAAAAATAGAACTACCATACGACCCAGCAATCCCACCACTGGGCATATACCCTGAGAAAACCATAATTCAAAAAGAGTCATGTACCAAAATGTTCATTGCAGCTCTATTTACAATAGCCAGGACATGGAAGCAACCTAAGTGTCCATCAACAGATGAATGGATAAAGAAGATGTGGCACATATATACAATGGAATATTACTCAGCCATCAAAAAGAATGAAACTGAGTTATTTGTAGTGAGGTGGATGGACCTAGAGACTGTCATACATAGTGAAGTAAGTCAGAAAGAGAAAAGCAGATAACGTATGCTAACACATATATATATGGAATCTAAAAAAACAAAACAAAAAAAATGGGCAGAAGAACCTAGGGGCAAGACGGGAATACAGACACAGACCTACTAGAGAATGGACTTGAGGATATGGGGAGGGGGAAGGGTAAGCTGTGACAAAGTTAGAGAGTGGCATGGACATATATACACTACCAAGCGTAAAATAGATAGCTGGTGGGAAGCAGCCGCATAGCACAGGGAGATGAGCTTGGTGCTTTGTGACCACCTAGAGGGGTGGGATAGGGAGGGTGGGAGAGAGACACAAGAGGTAAGAGATATGGGAACATATGTATATGTATAACTGATTCACTTTGTTATAAAGCAGAAACTAACACACTATTGTAAAGCAATTATACTCCAATAAAGATGTTAAAAAAAAAAGGCATTTTGGATTATATTGTCCAGTCCCAGTTAGGTGTCTCCTGGCCATCTCCTGAGAGAAATAGTCATTAACATACATTCACATGGGTTAATTGCTCCAAGCAAAGCCTGTCAGGTTTCTAGTTACAGACAGGGTAGTCACCTGTAGCAAATCCCCATGCCTTTCCAACTTCCTTCTTCCTTTCCTGGGATGTTAGCCTTTCTGGTTTGATAATTCAGGACAAGTTCTAGCACAGGAAAGTTCTAAAGGCATGTGAACCTTGGAGTCTCAGGTCTAAAAGAGAATGTTCCCAGCTTGAGAAGAAAAAGTTAATCAGCAGGTCAGAGTGCAAGGATTCCTTGTGACATTATGGGATGACTTGAGATCCCCATATTTCTAATAACTCATATATATGTGGGTATGGGGAGGTCCTAAGAATTTAAGCAGTATTTATTGAATGTCAGTAAGAATGATAGTAGTAGCAGCTGCTATTTATTGAGCACTATTCTGTGCCAAGAACTGCCAGGTCCTTCGCATGTGTGTTTAACTTGAGTCTTCAAAATTCATGATACTTCTTTGTTTATTGCCTGCCTCTCAAGATTAGAAAGTCTGTTCTATAGTCAAAGGAACCTTTAAGTACTGCTATATCCCCAACTCCTAGAACAGTTTCTATTACATAGTAGGTGCTCAGTTAATATATAGTGAATTAATGATGTGACAGTAAACTGATGAGATAGATAAGCTTGTTCTTCATTGTACAGATATGACAACTGAGGCTTAGAGAGATTAATTTGTCCAAAGTAACTATATCAGTTATCTTTTGGCTGCAACTAATATTGCTTTAAATAAATGGGGGTATTTTTTTTTTCCTCAGATGAGAATTCTGGTGGTACTGTTAATACTGATTCCACCTCAGTGATGCCATTAAGGGCTCAAGTTCTTTCTAACATTCTGCTCTGCCTCCACCGTCTTCAGTGTGTTGGCTTTTCTTTATGCTTAAATACTCCTGGCCACAAGATGGTTATAACCTAAAGTGATTGCTTCAGGCAGGAAATCTATGTTCAAGGAAACAAGAAGATGTGGGCAGCACTAGCCATGTGTATTTCTTTATATGAAAAGTAAAAGTCTTCCCAGAGGCTCCTGCCTGATTTCTACTTATGTCTCGTTGGCCAGAGTTATGCCACATGACTACCCCTGTATGCAAGGGATGCTGGGAAAATGAGTATTTGCCTTTCTCTGGCTTTTTTTTTTCCACATCTTTATTGAAGTATAATTGCTTTACAATGTTGTGTTAGTTTCTACTTTATAACAAAGTGAATCACCTATACATATACATGTATCCCCATATCCCCTCCCTCTTGCTTCTCCCTCCCACCCTCCCTATCCCACCCCTCTAGGTGGCCACAAAGCAGCGAGCTGATCTCCCTGTGGTATGTGGCTTCTTCCCACTAGCTTTCTATTTTACACTGGGTAGTGTATATATATCAGTGCTGCTCTCTCACTTCGTCCCAGCTTACCCTTCCCCCTCCCCATGTCCTCAGTCCATTCTCTATGTCTGCATCTTTATTCCTGTCCTGCCCCTAGGTTATTCATATATATGTTAGCATACTGTACTTGTTTTTCTCTCTCTGACTTACTTCACTCTGTAGGACAGTCTCTAGGTCCATTCACCTCACTACATATAACTCAATTTCGTTTCATTTTATGGCTGAGTAATATTCCATTGTATATATGTGCCACATCTTCTTTATCATTCATCTGTTGATGGACAGTTAGGTTGCTTCCATGTCTTGGCTATTGTAAATAAAGCTGCAGTGAACATTGTGGTACATGACTCTTTTTGTGAAAAAATTGTGAAAAAAATTATGGAATTTTTTGTTCTAATTTTGTGAAAGATTGTGAAAAATATTGTGAAATTTTTTGTTCTAGTTTTGTGAAAAATGCCATTGGTAGTTGGTAGTGATTGCACCGAATCTGTAGATTGCTTTGGGTAGCATAGTCATTTTCAAAAAGTTGATCCTTCCAATCCAAGAACATAGTATACATCTCCATCTATTTGTATCGTCTTTGATTTCTTTTATCAGTGTCTTATAGCTTTCTGCATACAGGTCTTTTATCTCCTTAGGTAGGTTTATTCCTAGGTATTTTCTTCTTTTTGTTGCAATGGTAAATGGGAATGTTTCCTTAATTTCTCTTTCAGATTTATCATCATTAGTGTATAGGAATGCAAGAGATTTCTGTGCATTCATTTTGTATCCTGCTACTATACCAAATTCATTGATTAGCTCTAGTAGCTTTCTGGGAGCATCTTTAGGATTCTCTATGTATAGTATTATGTCATCTGCACACAGTGACAGTTTTACTTCTTGTTTTCTGATTTGGATTCCTTTTATTTCTTTTTCTTCTCTGATTATTGTGACAAAAACTTCCAAAACTTTGTGGAATAACAGTGGTGAGAGAGGTCAACCTTGTCTTATTACTGATCTTAGTTGAAATGGTTTCAGTTTTTCACCATTGAGAATGATGTTGACTGTGGGTTTGTCATATATGCCCTTTATTGTGTGGAAGTAAGTTCCCCCATGCCTACTTTCTGGAGGGTTTTTATCATAAATGGGTGTTGAATTTGTCGAAAACTTTTTCTGCATCTACTGAGATTATTATATGGTTTTTATCCTTCAGTTTGTTAATGTGGCTTATCACATTGATTGGTTTGGGTTTATTGAAGAATCCTTGCATTCCTGGGATAAACCCCACTTGATCATGGTGTATGATCCTTTCAATGTGCTGTTGGATTCTGTTTGCTAATATTTTGTTGAGGACTTTTGCATCTATGTTCATCAGTGATATTGGCCTGTAGTTTTCTTTTTTTGTGACATCTTTGTTTGATTTTGGTATCAGGGTGATGGTGGCCTCGTAGAATGAATTTGGGAGTGTTGCTCCCTCTGCTGTATTTTGGAAGAGTTTGAGAAGGATAGGTGTTAGCTCTTCTCTAAATGTTTGGTAGAATTCACCTGTGAAGTCATCTGGTCCTGGGCTTTTGTTTTTTGGAAGAATTTAAATTACAGTATCAATTTCAGTGCTTGTGAACGTTCTACTTGTATATTCTATTTCTTCCTGGCTCAGTCACAGAAGGTTGTGCTTGTCTAATAATTTGTCCATTTATTCCAGGTTCTCTAATTTATTGGCATATCGTTGCTTGTAGTAATCTCTCATGAACCTTTGTATTTCTGCAGTGTCAATTGTTACTTCTCCTTTTTCATTTCTAATTCTGTTGCTTTTGAGTCTTCTCCCGTTTTTTCTTGATGAGTCTGGCTAATGGTTTATCAATTTTGTTTATCTTCTCAAAGAAGCATATTTTACTTTTATTGATCTTTGCTATTGTTTCCTTCATTTCTTTTTCATTTATTTCTGATCTGATCTTTATGATTTCTTTCCTTCTGCTAAATTTGAGGGGTTTTTTTGTTCTTCTTTCTCTAAGTGCTCTAGACGTAAAGTTAGGTTGTTTCTTTGAGTTTTTTCTTGTTTCTTGACATAGGATTGTATTGCTATAAACTTCCCTCTTAGAACTGCTTTTGCTGCATCCCATAGGTTTTGGGTCATCATGTTTTCATTGTCATTTGTTTCTGGGTAGTTTTTGAGTTCTTTGATTTCTTTAGTGATCGCGTTTACTATAATTACTCTGAATTATTTTTCAGGTGGACTGCCTATTTCCTCTTAATTTGTTTGGTCTGGTGGGTTTTTACCTTGCTTCTTCAACTGCTGCATATTTCTCTGTCTTCTCATGTTGTTTAACTTACTGTGCTTGGGGTCTCCTTTTCATAGCCTGCAGGTTCGTAGTTCTCGTTGTTTTTTGTGTCTGCTGCCAGTAGTGAGATTGGTTCATTGGCTTGTGTAGGCTTCCTGGTGGAGGGGACTGGTGCCTGTCTTTCTTGTGGGGAGGGACGCATCCGGTGATGTGCTTTGGGGTGTCTGTGACCTTATTATGATTTTAGGTAGCCTGTCTGCTAATGGGTGGGTTTGTGTTCCTGTCTTGCTAGTTGTTTGCCATAGGGTGTCCAGCACTGTAGCTTGCTGGTCGTTGAGTGGAGCTGGGTCTTCTCGTTGAGATGGAGACCTCTGGGAGAGCTTTCACCATTTGATATGACATGGGGCCAGGAGGTCTCTGGTGGACCAGTGTCCTGAACTTGGCTCTTCCACCCCAGAGTCTCAGGGTTGACATCTGGTTGGAACACCAAGACCCTCTCAGCCACATGGCTCAGAAGCAAAGGGAAAAGAAAAAGAAAGAAAGTAAAAATAAAATAAAATAATAAAATTATTAAAAATAAGAGGGATAAAAAAAGTAATAAAAAAAAGAAAAAGAAAGAGCAACCAAACCGAAAAACAAACCTGCCAATGATAATAAGTGCTGTGAACGATACTTAGAAAAAAAAACCCCAAAACCAAAAAGACCAGACAGACAGAACCCTAGGACAAATGGCAAAGGCAAAGCTATACAGATAAACTCACACAAAGAAGAATACATATACACACTCACAAAAAGAGAAAAAGGAAAAAATATATATATAAAAGGACGAGAGCAACCAAATCAATAAACAAATCTACCAATGATAATAAGCCCTTAATACTAAACTAAGATAAACATAAAACAAACAAATTCGATGCAGAAAGCAAACCCCAAGTCTACAGTTCCTCCCAAAGTCCACCGCCTCAATTTTGGGATGATTTGTTGTCTATTCAGGTATTCCACAGATGCAGGGTACATCAGGTTGACTGTGGAGATTTAATCTGCTGCTCCTGAGGCTGCTGGGAGAAATTTCCCTTTCTCTTCTTTGTTCGCACAGCTCCAGGGGTTCAGCTTTTGATTTGGCCCTGCCTCTGCATGTAGGTCACCTGAGGGTGTTTGTTCCCTTCCCAGACAGGATGGGGTCAAAGTAGCAGCTGATTCAGGGGCTCTGGCTCCCTCAGGCCAGGGAGAGTGAGGGGTGTGGAATGCGGGGCAAGCCTGCGGTGGCAGAGGCCGGAGTGATGTTGCAACAGCCTGATGCACCGTGTATTCTCCTGGGGGAGTTGTCCCTGGATCACGGGACCCTGGTCGTGGCGGGCTGCACAGGCTCCTGGGAGGGGAGATGTGGATAGTAACCTGTGCTTGCACACAGGCTTCTTGGTGCCTGCAGCAACAGCATTAGCATTTCATGCCTGTCTCTGTTGTCCGCAGTGATAGCCGTGGCTCGTTCCTGTCTCTGGAGCTCGTTTAGGCAGTGCTCTGAATCCCCTCTCCTCACCCACCCTGAAACAATGATCTCTTGACTCTTAGGCAGTTCCAGAGCTGTTCCCGGACTCCCTGCCAGCTAGCTGTGGCGCACTAGCTCCCTTCAGGCTGTCTTCACGCAGCGAACCCCAGTCCTCTCCCTGGGATCTGACCTCTGAGCAGACAAGCCTCTTGGGCTGGTGAGTGCTGGTTGGCATTGATCCTCTGTGCAGGAATCTCTCCATTTTTCCCTCTGCAGCCCTATTGCTGCACTCTCCTCCATGGCTCTGAAGCTTCCCTTTTCCGCCACTTGCAGTCTCCGCCCACGAAGGGGCTTCCTAGTGTGTGGAAACTTTTCCTCCTTCACAGCTCCCTCCCAGAGGTGAAGGTCCCATCCCTATTCTTTTGTCTGTTTTTCCTTTTTTCTTTTGCCCTACGCAGGTACGTTGGTATTTTCTTGCCTTTTGGGAAGTCTGAGGTCTTCTGCCAGTATTCAGTAGGTGTTCTGTAGGGGTTTTTCCACATGTTGATGTAGTTTTGATGTATTTGTGGGGAGGAAGGAGGTGATCTCCACGTCTTACTCCTATACCATCTAACCATCAGTTCTGGCTTTATAGAGGAGGCAGGGCAAAGAGATGGGGATTAGCAATAGATATATGCTAGCCAACAAATGTGTCTGCTGCAGTCAGGCAAATAGTAGTGGTGGAGTGAGGATTGGAACATAGGTTTGTTTGCGTCCCACGTGTGTGCTCTTATTGACCAAACATTAGCTAATCTGACTTTTACTCCTGATCTCAATAAGAAATGACCAACTTGGGAATGTCTTGTTCTGTTCTGAGTCCATGTTTTGTTCTGTGTCACGGTTTTTTCTTCAAAATGAAGGAATAGGTTAAGAGCAGTTTGCATTTTCTGCTGGCTATAGGATCGTATGATTTTATGTCTCAGTCTTGCTGATGGCCCCTTTTAAAAGCCTTATTCAAAGCCAAGTCAAAATCAAAGTCACCATCTCAGTGGAGTAATATGTTTCCCCGGATCCAAATGCATAAAGTGGAATTGATTTTTTGGAGTTTGTTTTCATAGATGGTGTTTTTACGTGTCCCTTTGAGATAACTGATTCAGTTTTAGATGGTGAATGAAGATTTCTTTTGTCTTTTGCGATCTGTAAAGCCCAGTTGTTATTGAGGTTACTATTTAAACACGTCTTCCTCCATCCTTTCCTTTTTTGGCATCCTGACCAGCCTAGTCTATGGAGTCTATATTTCAGGGTTTGCTTTCATTTACTATTGCATCTTGCTATCAATAATTCCTCTCCTAATGTTGAGAACCAGGGGACATGAGTGCCAGTCCCAAATCTTTAATCAGCTGTGGGACCCTGAGGAAGCCCCTCTACTTCTCTGTGTCTCTGTTTCCTCATTTATAAGGGACCTGATCATTTATATCTTAGGATACTCCCAGCTCTCCTATTTACATATCTGCAAGGACAAAGCAGGTTCTGATTAATAAGCAGAAGAACATATTAGCATTATTTCTTTCATCTGTACAGTGTCTATAAAGATGAAAATAAGAAATGGAAAATGTTAAATAGATATGTGAAATATTAATAATTACTAGTTGTATAATCATTGTTAAAATGCCAGGTCAGACTTACTATTATTTTTTTGAAAATAGTGTATTAGGGTGGATTTAGGAAATGCAAGGCGATGTATTGGTAACCTTAGCAAAATATGACACTCTATGATGTGGAAAGAGCATTGGATGTAGAAGCAGACCAGTCTGGGTTTCCACTGTAACTCTGTCATGTGATAGCTTTGTGATCTGAGTCATGTGATTTATATCCATGTTCCCAGAGTTCCTTTTCCACAAAATTAGGATTAAGGATATTTAAATCACAAGGTGATGGTGAGGATAAAATAAGCAAATTTATGGAAAGTACTCATCTGGTACATCTAGAACCAAACAAAATATTTGTCAATTTTCTGAGCATAAATTTTCAACTCTGGTGGTAGAGCCACATTTAACTGGACTGGGCATGAAGCCCCATGTATCCTTACTATACTGTCCATCTGAAGCTTTGTTGTTTCATATCGAGTGGAATGAGTGAAGTTTTAGCAGTCAGAACTCCTCGTTCTATTCTCTTTAGCTTATGAGATCTGGGACATGGGGAACTTCATTTAATTTTTCGAGTCTTCAGTTAGCACATGTGCAAAATGTTAACAACTATTTCAGAGTCCTCTAATAATTTCAACAAACTTGGTAATCTCCAGAGCATTATGAAAATATAAGATATCACTTCTGTTATTAGTTCACCCAAATATCTTTAAACTGGTCCCCTCTTTACCTGTTCAAATTCTTTCTGAACTTCAAGGTCAAAGTCATCTCACCTACTGTAGGGAAACGTTTCTTCTACCCCAACTCTGCAAAATCTCCCCCATCATAATTTCTCCTAAGCCTTCACTGGTTAGACTACTCAGTTGGAATTTAGCATAGCTGCCATATAATGTTAATTATTTCTCCCTGTTTGTAAACATTTCTCTCTGACTTGATATTGGTAATGCTTTCTACACACTATTCCAAATCTTTCATAGCCTCTATCTGCATCTGTCTTAGGGGACAGTTAAAAAAATGTGTGTTGGTTGATTGGTTCTCTACGTTATTATTTCATTGTTCAGGCTTACCAATTTTCATTCAGGAACAACTTTTATTTAAAATTAATTAATTATTTTTTGAGGGGTATGGCTATTGTATACCCATGGCCCAAAATTCAAAAGGTAAAATGCAAAAATGGGTCTCCCCTCCCATTCCGGCTCCCTGGTTTTCCTCCCCACCCCGGTTTCCCTCCCCAGAGGCAATCGCTGTTACCAGTCCCTCCACTGTCCTACCCAAAGCTGGTCTGCTCCTTTCCCTTACAGTGGCAGGTTTCTCTTATGTACCTTGTGTTTTTAGCTACTCTATCATGGATAAATTAGATCAGATAAATATCTAATATCTTCCTTATCAGTATAAATAGATCAGTCTCTCTCTCTTTTTTTTGTATTTTGTAGTTTGTTTAAACAATTACTTTTTATTGAAAATGTTGAGAGAATTGTAGATTCTCATGCAGTTGTAAGAAATAACATAGATCTTGTGTACTATTTATACAATTTCCCTTAACATCAGCATTTTGCAAAACTGTTAGTACAATATCGCACCTAAAATGTTGGTGTTGATACAATCTACTGATCTTATTTAGATTTCTCCAGTTTTACTTATATTTACTTATGTGTAAGAGAGAATGTTGGAGTATTTAGTTCTATGCAGTTTCATCACATGTGTAGTTTGGTGTATCCACTGCCAGTCAAGACACTGAACATTTCCATCACCCTTATAGTCGTACCCACCTTCTCCCAGCTCTTCCTGGCCCCTAACTCCTGTCATTCACTAATCTGTGAATAAATTTTTGTCATTCAAAAAATGTTATATGAATGTTATATGAATCATGCAATGTGTTACCTTTCAGGCTGGCTTTTTCTTACTGAACGTAATTCCCTGGAGATTTGTCCAAGTTCTGAGTATCCATAGTTTGTTCCTTTTTGTTATTGAGTATAAATTTATGTATCACAGTTCATCATTCATCTGCTCAAGGACATCCAGGCTGTTTTCAGATTTTTATTATCATTAATAAAGCTGCTGTGAGTATTTATATAAGTTTTTTTGTGTAAACAATAAGTTTTCAATTTTCTTGGTAAATGCCCAAGTGTGTGGTTGCTGGTTTGTATGGTAATTGTGTGTTTAGTTTTAAAAGAAACTGCCAAATTTTTCCATAGTGGCTATACCACTTTACACTCCTACCAGCAATGTGTGAGTTTTCCAGTTCCTCTGCATCCATACCAGTGTGTGGTGATGTCACAATTTTTATTTTAGCAAGTCTGTTTGGTGTGTAATGATAGCTCATTATGATTTTAATTTGCTTTCCCCTGATGGTTAATGATATTGGACATCTTTTCTTGTGCCTTTATCATCTGTATGTCCTCTTTGTTGAAATGTCTGTTTATGTCTTTTGCCAGTTTTCTCATCGGGTTGTTTTATTTTTTTAATGTTGAGGTTGGAGAGTTTAAAAATATATTTTAGTTACCAGTTCTTTGTTGGATATGGGGCTTAAGAATATTTTCTTCTTTTTGTAGCTTGTCTTTTGATTCTCTTTCCATGGAGTTTTACAGAGCAAGAGTTTTTAATTTTGATGAGATCTAATTTATTAGTATTTTCCTTTATAGATTATGCTTTTGGAGTCAAGTCTGAGAACTCTGTCTAGCCCTAGATTCTGAAGATTTACTGCTATGTTTTCTTTTAAAGTTTTATACTTTTACATTGAAGTACAAAACTCCTTTTAAGTTAATTTTTGTATAAGATGTGAAGTTGAGGTTTATTTATTTATTTTTGCCTATTGGTGTCCAATTACTCTAGCACCACTTATTGAAGAGGTTATCCTTCTTCTAGTGAACTGCTTTTGCATCTTTATCAAAAATCAATAGCACATGTTTGCATGAGTCTATTTGTGTGTTTTCTATTCTGTTCCATGGATCTGTGTCTATCCTTCCACCAGTACCTCACTGTCTTGATTATTGTAACATATAATAAGTCATGGAATCAAATAGACGGATTTCTTCTACTTTATTCTTCTATGTAAGATTGTTTTAGCTATCCTGGGGACTGTGGCTTTCCACATGAATTTCAGAGTAAACTTGGCTATGCATATAAAATACTTGCTGGACTTTTGTTAGTAATTGCATTATACCTGTAGGTCAGTTTAGGAAGAAGTGACATCTTTACTATGTTGAGTATTTACTATGCTCTCCATTCACTTAGGTCTTATTTGGTTTATTTCATCAGCATTGTGTAATTTTCAGCAGACAATCTGTACATGTTGTTATCTAAACCTTTCTTTTTTTTTGGAGTGGTTGTAAATTGTACTGTGTTTTTTCTAGCTTTATTGAGATATGATTGACAAATCAACGTTGTATGTATTTAGGTTGTACAACATGATTTTTTAAAAGATGTAAAAGGTGATGATTTAATATATGTATACATTGTGATATGATTAACACAGTGGTACTATGTTATAATTTCAATTTCCGTAGGTTCATTGTTAGTATATGGAAATGCATTTATTTTTTGTGCTTTGATTTTGCATCCTGCAAACTTGATCAACTCACTCATTGCTGAAGAATTCCAGAACTTATTTTTTTTAAATATTTATTTATTTATTTAGCTGTGCCAGGTCTTAGTTGCCACATGCGGGATCTTCATTACCCCGTGTGGGATCTTTAGTTGTGGCATGTGGGATCTTTAGTTGTGGCATGTAGGATCTTTTAGTTGCAACATGCAGGCTTTTAGTTGTGTCATGCGGAATCTAGTTCCCTGACCAGGGATTGAACCTGGGCCCCCTACATTGGGAGCACAGAGTCTTAACCACTGGATCACCAGGGAAGTCACCAGAACTTATTTTTAATAGATTTCCTGGTATTTTCTACATTAGATAAGCAGGTCACCTGCACATAGGGATCGTTTTATTTCTTTTCTTTTTCTTTTTTTAAAATTCTATATGGCTTTTCTTTTTCTTGACTTATTTCAGTATCTAGAACTTCCAGTACTATATTGAATAAGAGTGGTAAGAGTAGACCTCCATACCTTGTACCTGATCTTAGGCGGAAAGCATTCAGTTTTTTAGGTTTTAGTATGACGTTATCAGAAGGTGACTTCATTTTTAAAAAGACTACTGAAGAATAGTCCAATGTAAGGCTGTAGTATAATTACTTCTCCAGTTCTTTATCAGTGGATTTTTATTGCTTTCAATCTTTTGCATAATAATGCTCCTATGAATGTTTTTATACATATGTCACTTTTCACATATTCATGAATATATGGGTAGAATAAATTCTTAGAATGTGGCCTTCTTTTCTGTCCTATCTAGACCTACTCTCTAGAAGATCTTGAGCAATTTTGTGGCCTTAAATACCATACAGTGAGAACTCCCAAATATATATTACCAGATTGACCCCTGCCCTGAATCCAGATCTGTGTATTCATTTGCCCACTGACGATCTCTATGTGGATGTCTAAATTGCTTCTCCAAGTCAACAAGTCTAAAACTGAACTCATAATATGCTGAATCCATCCCTCAAAACCTGTTTCTTTTTTTTTGTTTTGAAGCTTTCTCCATTTTAGTAAATGGCATTCCAGCCTTCCAGTGTCTCAGGCCAAAAACCTTGTATTCATCCCTGTTGCCTTTCTCTCACTCACATACAAACTAGCAGCCAATCCTGTCCCAGCTATGATCAGTTCTTCCCACTCTTTGGCTACCACCCTGGTCCAGACTACCATCCCGTGTTCCCTGTATTATTGCAGTGGCCTCCTGTCTTGTCTCTCTCCTTCTGCATTGCTCCTCAACAATCTCTTCTCCATACAAGAGGTCACAGTCATTGTCTAAAAGAATTACATTATGCATGGCTCTGCCAAGAATGTCCCAGTGGCTTCCCATCTCTCTTAGAGAAAAATCAAGGTCCTTACTCTGGCCTGGAGGCCTCGTATAATCTGATTTGTGACTTTTTCATGCTTTGGGTCCTGCTGCCTCTCTGAGTTATCTCACTTTGCTCTGGCCACACTGGCCTCATTTCTGTGCCTTGAAATGTCAAATGCACTCTGACCTCAGAGCATATAGTGTCACCGTGCCTGGAACACTCTTTCCCAAGGTACCCACATAGCTTACCTCTCATTCCCTTCAGTTTTCACTTGATCAGAGAGGCCTTCCCTGAATACCTTTGTCCCACCTTGGCACTCTCCATTCTCTTTAACCTGATTTATTTTCCTGCTTGCCCTTTATCGTCACCTAAAATATGGTATGTTCACTTGTTTGTAGAACGTATCTCTAGCACCTCCAACAATACACAATAAATATTTGTTGAATGAGTTAATGAATTAACTGCTGGGTCAAATGGTATATACGTTTAAAATTTGATAAATATTTGCAAGTTGCTCTATAAAGAGCTTGTACTACTAATATATGAATGTTGCACTCCCACTGATAATATTTGAGCCTGTTCCTTTTTGTACGCAAGCCATTAAGAGTTTGTCTCAACTCTTAGTTTTGTACTCCAGCAGAGGCAGACATGATGGATTCAACCTCCACACATTTATCAAGACTCTAGGACAAATTTCAGAAACATTCCATTTAGTTCTGGTTGTTTTAACAGTAGAACAACTTAAATAACTTGGCTCCCAAGGTTTGTGTGTTCATAACATTTCACAGATTAGAAGACCTGGCAAAGTGATCATAGCTTCTGTCTTGTTGACATTGAAGTATCAGTAGAGCTAACCTTATCTTTCCATTAGACTTCCTCTCGAATCGTAATTCAAAGAGCACAGGAGAGCCCTCTTCCTGGTGACTTTTTTGTTCATTAGGGAGAATAGTAGTTCTGTTCTCTCCTCAGCAAAGAGCATCTTCTAGGCTCTCTATACCACGGAGGATGTTTTGGTAGGGGTGGGAGTGGGGATGGCAGGTGTGAAGATTATACCATTCCAAGAATTAGACCAGAGAACAGGGACCTCATTGCCTGCTGTTATATTCCTACTGCTGGACCCTTAGTAGTTGCTAAATAGTTCTGGAGTATTGATTTAACATCTGTGTTATTGACATGACTGCTATAATAACAGTCCTTAATATCAGTATTATGCTTTACAACCCACAGAATGGCTTTATATGATTCCAAAACAGCACCCACTTTTTGGAAAGAGTCTCGAGAGGGTGAATCAGAAAGGATGGAGGCAACACTTGGCCGTGGACATGTTTCCCAAAGTGTGTAACTTCAGTATTAATATGTTATACAGGTTTCTTAGCAGCAGGGGGTTTTGAAAGCCTCTTCAGAGACTCTTGGTTGTGAATATGCTTTGTGAATACCTAAGAGGGGAATACAGTGTGTGGTGTTTGCCGACTTATTTGAACCCATCTTTTATTCCCTAAAGTATATTATGGGCTTGGTATTCCAGGGAAGAGGTTTTCAGGAAGACCGGCCTAGGGCCCTTTGCTCAAGGTAAGCACTTGGAGACAGATAACCTCTTATTCCAGGCCTGATTCTTTTTTTTGTGTGTGTGGTACGCACCCTCTCACTGTTGTGGCCTCTCCCGTTGCAGCGGAGCACAGGTTCCGGACGTTCAGGCTCAGCGGCCATGGCTCACGGGCCCAGCCGCTCCGCGGCATGTGGGATCCTCCCAGACGGGGACACGAACTTGCGTGCCCTGCACCAGCAGGCGGACTCTCAACCACTGCGCCACCAGGGAAGCCCCTAGGCCTGTTTCTTTACTGGATTTTCAGTTTGGAGATTTCATCTAAAGAGAGAATATTGACATTTTGCTTTAATTTTCAGGACAGAGTGCAAAGGACCATCCCTAGAAGGCCTGTGATTTATTTAGAATATCTGTAAAAATGAAACTTCTCCAGAAGATCTGAGTTACTCAATTCTGTGGGTTGTTTGATCGTTTCATTGGCTGTCCTTCTTAATTCATTTTTCACTGGTTGGCACAGCTGGCCAAGATACGTGTTTGGCAGAACCTGTTCAGGTGAGATCAGCAGAAAAAAAAGGAAGGAGCTGGAAGCAGCTCATGAAACCCTGGGATCTTCACTTGACATTTATTTTCCTCTCACCCAACCTTCCTGTCCCAGGTACTGACACCAGAAGAATAATGTAAGTTAACTCAAATGTGGAGCTGCCACTGAGGAGAAAAAAGACTCAGAGAACTGTGCTGACAAAAGGTAGAAATGTTCTGAGGGCAAGGGCTGATTTCCAGCCAGAGCAATCAGGGTCTGCTTCAAAGAGAAGGTGGCCACTAATTTAAAATGCCCATTTGGGGGACTTCCCTGGTGGCACAATGGTTAAGAATCTGCCTCCGAATGTAGGGGACACGGGTTCGAGCCCTGGTCCAGGAAGATACCACATGCCGCGGAGCAGCTAAGCCCATGCGCCACAACTACTGAGCCTGAGTGCCACAACTACTGAAGCCCGCGTACCTAGAGCCTGTGCTCCTCAACAAGAGAAGCCACTGCAGTGAGAAGCCTGTGTACTGCAATGAAGAGTAGCCCCCACTTGCCGCAACTAGAGAAAGCCCGCGCACAGCAACGAAGACCCAATGCAGCCAAAAATAAATAAATAAATAAATAAAATTTTAAAAGAAGCCCATTTGGGAAGAGTTAACATTGATTGAAGTTATTGGGGGCACCTTAACTGTCACATTTTATTTTTTACTTTTATTGAAGTATAGTTGATTTACAATGTTTTGTTAATTTCTTTTGTACAGCAAAGTGACTCAGTTTTTTATATATATATATACACACACATATGTAAAACACTCAGTTTTATATATATAAAAAACTGTGTATGTATATATATATGCATACACATTCTTTTTCATATTCTTTTCTATTATTGTATGTCACAGAATATTGAATTTATTTCTCTTTGCTATTTAGTATGACCTTGTTTTTTATCCTTGACTATCACATTTTAAATGTACATATCCTACTGAATGATTCCATTGAGTCCTATAGCAGCTCCCCTTGTAGGAATTACCATAAGGAAGCCCTCACACCAGAAGTGAAATGTATATTTACCAATGATGAATTATGATCTATCCAAACAGTAGATTACTGTGTAGTTAGGAAGAAGAATGTACTACCTCTATGTGTACTAATGTGAAAATATACCCATTTTGCTTTCCAAATGAAGACATTGGACATTTTGTGTTGATACCATTTTTATTAAAAAAAATAAAAGTTAATAGCTTATCGTATAGAATACAGACAAGAATAGAGACTTAGAATATAGCTTAAGTGGCTAATAGTATTTATTTCAGGTGAGTGGGAAACTAGGAAAAAATTTCATGCTCTATATTATTATATTTCTGTAATACATATTTTATTTTTATTTATTGTTTTTGAATACGCTTTATATTTTAGAGCAGTTTTAGCTTCACAGCAAAACTGAGTAGAAAGTAGAGAGAATTCCCATATATGCTCTGACCATACAAGCACAGCCCCCGCACTGTCAATATCCACCCCTTGAGTAGTATATACATTTGTTACAATCGATGACCCTTCACTGGCATATCATCACTCACAGCCCATGGTATATATACTAGGGTTCATTCTTGGTGTTGTACATTCTATGGATTTGGACAAATGTTTCATGGCATGTATCCACCATTACAGAATCATATGAAATAGTTTCACTGCCCTAAAAAATCCTCCATACTCTGCTTATTCATCCCTTTTTCTTCTCTAACGCCTGGCAACCGCTGGTCTTTTTAAAAAATTTTTATTGGAGTATATTTTATTAAAAAATTTTTTAAAAATATCTTTATTGGAGCATAACTGCTTTACAATGTTGTGCCAGTTTCTGCTGTACAACAAAGTGAGTTAGCTATATGTATAAATATATCCCCATATCCCCTCCCTTTTGAGCCTCACTCCCAACCTCCCTATCCCAACCCTCTAGATCATCACAAAGCATTGAGCTGATCTCCCTGTACTATGCAGCAGCTTCCCACTAGCTATCCATTTTACATTTGGTAGTGTATATATGTCAGTGTTACTCTCTCACTTTGTCCCAGCTTTTCCTTCCCCTCTCCGTGTCCTCAAGTCCATTCTCTACGTCTGCAACTTTATTCCTGCCCTGCCACTAGGTTCATCAGTACCATTTTCTTAGATTCCATATATGTGCCTTAGCATATGGTATTTGTTTTTCTCTTTCTGACTTCACTCTGTATGACAGACTATAGGTCCACCCACCTCATTACAAATAACTCAATTTTGTTTTTTCTAATGGCTTAGTAGCATTCCATTGTATATATGAGCCACATCTCCTTTATCCATTCATCTGTCATTGGACATTTAGGTTGTTTCCATGTCCTGGCTATTGTAAATAGTGCTGCAATGAACATTGTGGTACATGTATCTTTTTGGATTATGGTTTTCTCAGGGTATATGCCCAGTAGTGGGATTGCTGGGTCATATGGTACTTCTATTTTTAGTTTTGTAAGGAACCTCCCTGTACTCTTCTCCATAGTGGCTGTATCAATTTACATTCCCATCAATAGTGCAGGAGGGTTCCCTTTTCTCAACACCCTCTCCAGCATTTATTGTTTGTAGATTTTTTGATGATGGCCATTCTGACCGGTGTGAGGTGATACCTCATTGTAGTTTTGATTTGCATTTCTCTAATGATTAGTGATGTTGAGCATCCTTTCATGTGCTTTTTCTCAATCTGTATGTTTACTTTGGAGAAATGTCTATTTAGGTCTTCTGCCCATTTCTGGATTGGGCTGTTTGTTTTTTTGATATTGAGCTACATGCACTGCTTGTATATTTTGGACATTAATAATTTGTCAGTTGCTTCGTTTGCAAATATTTTCTCCCATTCTGAGGTTTGTCTTTTTTGTTTTGTTTATGGTTTCCTTTGTTGTGCAAAGCTTTTAAGTTTAATTAGATCCCATTTGTTTATTTTTGTTTTTATTTTCATTACTGTAGGAGGTGGATTGAAAAAGATCTTGCTGAGATTTATGTCAAAGAGTGTTCTCCCTGTTTTCCGCTAAGAGTTTTATAGTGTCTGGCCTTACATGTAGGTCTTTAATCCATTTTTAGTTTATTTTTGTGTATGGTGTTAGGGAGTGTTCTAATTTCATTCTTTTACATGCAGCTGTCCAGTTTTCCCAGCACCACTAATTGAAGAGGCTGTCTTTTCTCTATTATATATTCTTGCCTCCTTTGTCATAGATTAGGTGACCATAGGTGCGTGGGTTTATCTCTGGACTTTCTATCCTGTTCCATTGATCTATATTTCTGTTCTTGTGTCAATACCATACTGTTATAAAATAATTTTAAAATTTAAATTATATTTGCTAAGTATAAAGATAGAAAATAATGAAAGTTTTTTAAAACATAAAATTATTTATTTTTGGCTGCTTTGGTCTTTGTTGCTGCGTGCAGGCTTTCTCTAGTTGCAGTGAGCGGGGGCTGCTCTTCATTGTGGTGCATGGGCTTCTCATTGTGGTGGCTTCTCTTGCTGCGGAGCACAGGCTCTAGGTGTGCAGGCTTCAGTAGTTGTGGTGGGTGAGCTCAGTGGTTGTGGCTTGCAGGCTCTAGAGCGCCAGCTCAGTAGTTGTGGCACATGGGCTTAGTTGCTCCATGGCATGTGCGATCTTCCGGGACCAGGGCTCAAACCCATGTTCCCTGCATTGGCAGGTGGATTCTTAACCACTGCACCAACAGGGAAGCCCTGATAAGATTTTTTAAAGTACAGTTCAAGTTTGGTTTGTGTGGCAGGTTCTCTTTTATTCTTTTTCTTTTTTTTTTGTGCGGTACGCGGGCCTCTCACCACCGCGGCCTCTCCCGTTGCGGAGCACAGGCTCCGGATGCACAGGCCCAGCAGCCATGGCTCATGGGCCCAGCCGCTCCACGGCATGTGGGATCCTCCCGGACCAGGGCACGAACCCATGTCCCCTGCATTGGCAGGCGGACTACCAACCACTGTGCCACCAGGGAAGCCCGGCAGGTTCTCTTTTCTCATTACTCAAGAGACTTAGTAAACATGGAAATTCCAAAACACATAGGAAATGTATAATTTCCCTTTCTTTCTTCTCTTTCTCTTTGCCTACTTCTTCTAGTCCTCACCTCACCTTCTAGAGCCCTCATTTCTGCTTCACCTACTTTCTCTCATGGACCTTCTTTGTCCCTTTCAGCCTTCTCAAGCTCCCAGTATAGAACCCATCTGTTCTCATGTGATGCTGAGTTTGTTTCTCTGTATCTTTCCCATATAAATGTGCCCATGCTGACCACTGAAGTTTCCAATATTTTCTCCAGCACAGTGGTTAACACACTGCTATATTTAAAATAGATAACCCAAAAAGGACCTACTGTATAGCACAGGGAACTCTGCTCAATATTCTGTAATAACCTAATGGGAAAATAATTTGAAAAATAATAGATACACATATATGTATAACTGAATCACTTTGCTGTACACTGGAAACTAATACAACCTTGTTAATCAACTATACTCCAATATAAAATAAAAATTAAAAAAAAGAATAGGCCCTTAGGGGTGAACAGAAAGGAAATAATGTCTGGCTTATTGTGCTCTACAAATGCATCTACTTTGTGCCATTGACCCCAATTTTTTTTCCTATCTGTAAAATGATAGAATTATATTAAATCATCTCTAAGGATCTTTCCTAAGCTAATATTCTATCATTACTTAAGAAAATATATTTACTACTTTAAGGTTGTTTGGCTTTGTGCTACTCTTATCTGCTAGAGGAGGGAAAGGGTTTTTTTTTTATCACATTCCTTAAAAACATGCTGACAGACAGCACTGGAAATTCCAAGCTTTGACTTTACCCCTACCTTATTTTGTGGCCTTGCTCCATTCACTTTACTTCCCTGGGTCTCAGTTTTCTCAGCCCAACAGTGGGAGTACCTGTCTGTCTATATCCTCCTCATTATTAAGGAGATATTTCGAGATGAATGTGGATATTGACCTGGCTTTCATCTCAAGGGTGTTACAAGAATCAAATGGGCAGATGGATGTGTAAGTGCTTTTATCACTGTAGAGTGGTTTCTCCACCTTGGTTCTTTTGTCATTTGGGGCCAGTTGGTTCTTTCTTGGAGGCTGTCCTGTGTATTGTAGGATATTCAGCAGCATCCTTAGCCTCTACTTAATAGATGCTAGCAGTCCCTTCTCCCCAACTGAGACAGCTAAAAATGTTTCCAAATGTTGCCAGATGGTCCCTGGGGGACAAATCAACCCTGATTTGAGAACCACTGGTGTATGTCCTATATTGACTTCAAGCATTGTTGATTATATAACTACTTTGAGAGGAAGCAAATGAAAAGAAAAAGTCACATAAGTGGAATTCCAGAGACTGCCAGAGATGACTCCAGTGAGGAACAGAAGATAATGCACGAATGAAGATAGTGCCAAATACAGCATCATTTCTGCGCAATCCTATTTCCTGTGGGAACAATCTGTACCCTAAGGAAAGGTGGAGAGATTAATCTTGTTGAGAAACCCTCCCACAATTACACAAGAGGGTAGGGGTTTATAGTTCTTGCCAACTTCTGGTTATAGATGGTGATGCAAGGGGGTCTCAAAGAAACATGAAGGACACAGCTCATTCTACAAGGTCAGAGACATACAGGATTTCATGGATCTTAGAAAGCATTTAGTCAGATCTCCCATTCAAGTGCTACACTGCTCTGTGGAGTATTCTTAATCCTACTAGCTATTTGACCTTGAACAACTTATTTACCCTTTCTGAGCATTTGTTTCCTCCTTTCCTTTTTGATTCCAGAAGAATGTCCAATTTGTTCAGTTCCTTAATAAGATAATAACAGTTGCGAGCAAGATTAATCATTGTATTACACAGGGTTCTACTGCACTTTATACGCATATTAGGCATATAATGACCTACATAGCAATATATCTTGTTATTGTCCCATTTTATAGATGAGGAAATTGAGGATGAAGAGAGGCTTTAAACCCAGCTCTCCCTGTCTCCAGAGCTCACTCTCTTGCCTACCTCTACAAATATCACTGCTTCACAGCAAAGGACTTAACATACAACACAAAACCCTAGTTCACTGTTGGTCGTTCATCTCTCTCTGTCATCTGCTAGACTGTGAGCAACTTGAACAATCCCTACACCTGCTCCCAGACTCCAAGGGCTCCAACATGTGCACTGTACTATTCTGCAGCCACTATGCCTTAATCTTAAGGAATAAAGAGCTAATGGTTGAATTTCAAATACTAGGACCCAACTGGGCAGCAAGAGGGCATGTAAAGAGCCCAAATAAATCAGAAATGTCAGTCTCTCCAGGCAGCAAGTGACCAAAAGCTATTCATAGATTTATAAACTAGGTTTAAGTAGAAACTGAGAAGTCATTTTTCCAGTGCCTTGGATTTTGAAATAAGAAAGCACAGGAAAGTTAAGTACTTGTTTGTGCTCACACAGTGTCTTGGTAGCAAAACAGGATTGAGACTGGGCTCTGGGTCCCTGTCCTGTTTCCTGCCATTATCAGTGGAATGCTGTGTAGGATGATGGATCAGAATGCAGCATCTGGGAAACATATTACTTGGGCTGAGAACTGAGATCAGAGCAAAGATGCTTAACCTTTTCTTTATCTGCACGTGGGAATCACAGTAGTTCCTACCTCAAAAGGTTGTGGTGAGGATTAAATGAGATGAAGTGCAAAAAACCCTTAGCACGGTGCCTGTCACATGGTTAAGACTCAACAAATGTTAGCAATTATTATTATTTTTGAAGATTTTTAGGAGATTTCTAGCCCCATGTTTTTATGATTTTTCTCAGAATGCAATATATATTCACTTTTGAAATCTACATATAATACAATTTTTCCTTTTTTATTTTGCTTATAGTTCTTGGAGTTTTGGCAAAGTCATACAGTCTCGTAACCACCACTGTAGTCAAGATACAAAACAGTTCCACCACTCCAAGAAATTGCCCATTTCTCCCTTTCTAGTCAACCCCTGCACCCACTCCTAGACCTGGCAAAAATGGATCTGTTTTCTGTTCCTATAATTGTGTCTTTTTCAGAATGTCATTTAACTGGAACCATATATTATGTAGTCTTTGCCTTCTTTCTCTTAGCATAATTCATGAGATTCATCCATGTTGTGTTATATCTCCATCTCTATATCATTGTGTCTCCTCTGTTTATTGCTGCATAATATTCCATTGTGCAGATATACCACAGTTTGTTTTTTGATTCTATTCACTAGCTGAAGGACATTTGTGTGCTTGTAGTGTGTATGGAGCAATTACGAATAAAGTTGCTATAAACATTTGTGTACAGGGTTTTAGGTAAATATAAGTTGTCATTTCTTTTGGGTAAATAACTAGGAGTGTGATTGCTGGGTCCTATGATAAATGTATGTTTAAGCGAGACTCAAAACTGTTTTCTGAAGTAACTAACATTTTACATTCCTGTCTGTAAAATATGAGGATTGCAACTTCTCCACTTCCTCCCCAGGACTTAGTATGACCAATCTTTTAACTTTTAGGCATTTATATAGGTGTGTCATGTTATTTCACTGTACTTTGAATTTGAATTTCCCTCATGACAGATGTTGTTGATTATCTTTTCATGTGTTTATTTGCCATCAGTATATCTTTGGTAGAGTATTTTTTCAAATCTTTTGCTCATTTTTTAAAAACTGGGTTATTTGTTTACTTAGCATCAAGGTTTGAGAATTCTTGACCTATCTTGGAGGCAAGTCTTTTGTCAGATATGTGTTTTGCCAGTATTTTCTCCCAGCTGTGGTTTTTCATTTGTTGAACTGTGTCTTTTGTAAGGTAGAAGTTTTGAGTTTGATCACGTCCAACTCATTGATTTTTCTTTTATAGATCATGCTTTAGGTGTTGTGTTTAAGAAATCTTTGCTTTATCTAATATCACAGAGATTTTCTCATATGTGTTCCTTTAGAAGTTTTATAGTGTTGAGTTTAACATTTAGGTCTATAATCCATGTTGAGTAAACCTGGGGTTGAGGGGGTTTTTTGGCATATAAATGTATATTAATTTCATAATGCTAGTTTCATGTAAACAGTGGCTGCTGCTTTGGCTGACACATTGCACATCTGTATCCTAAGGATATTGATAACTTATATTAACATAATTATGATCATCCATCTGTCCATTCATAGTTCTTCCTTCAACAAATGAGTATCTACTATGTAATAGTTACTGTCTTAGGTAGAGATTGTTAACATTACTGACCATGAGGTTGAACAACACAGGTTCCTTAAAAAGGTCAGTTATGGAGGTGCACAAATTTATAATAATGATGCCAGGTGCCACAGTTATTTGTCAGCATGATGAGGAGTTAATTTCTTGGGTCTGAGAAGGGAGGAAACTTGAAACCTGACAAAGTCAATTCTCTTAATTTCATAACTTACTTCGGATCCTGGGGACAAAATAATCAGGTTTTAATTGAGCCAAAACCATCTCCAGGGACTTAAAAAATGTCTTGTAAACAATTTTGCTAGTGGATCAAATACAGAAAATATCTTGAAAACAATTTTGCTAGTGGATCAAATACAGAAAATATCTTGTAAACAATTTTGCTAGTGGACCAAATACCCAGAGTCAGAGAGAGTTCTAGGAAGAAATTGTTTGCCCATCTCACCTTTTCTCCCTTCTAAGTAACGTATTATGTTGTCTCTCTGTTTGAACATCTATAAACAGAATGTTCCAGACAAATAATTTAGAAAACCTACCTGAAATCTTCAGGCCTGTGTCACATCAATTTCTTTCCAAGTATGGAATAGTAAGAAGCACATGAGAATGAATCCATGGCCCATCTCTCAGTGGGCAAAACATATGGTACATGACTTTATTTCTCTTTAGCACAGTTCTCATATCTGCAAGAATAAAATATTGTACTAACTTTTTAAAAATTTACTACTTTCTGGGGTTATCTTCACTGAACAGTGAAGAAATGAAGATGGTGACTCTTCCTACAGTATAATGCTACTCATAAAGTGGGTGAGGTGCTTTCCATGGTATTAATTTATGCAATAACACCACACATGCAATGAGTAATTTCTATATGCCAGGCATTCTACTAGGCTTTGGAGCTACAGTGGTGAGTTCAAAACAAATATTATCCTTGCTTATGTGGAGCCTGCGGTTTAATGGTGAGAATGAGACTAAAACAGATAATCACAGACATAAAGGTATGATTACAAACTGTATTAAGTCCTAGAAAGTTGTATAATAAATTATCTATGTTGGAATGAGTCCCTAGGTCATCTGACATATACCCAGTAAATTTTATGGGTTGTCCTTTCTCTAAATAATTCTGTGTTCCCTAGGAAAGACTTGTTTCTCAACTATTCTCAAAAGAGTCAGAAAATATAGTAAAGTAGCCTCAGTGAATGGTCTTGGGTATAACATGAAAAATCAATGTCATTTTATTACCAAAATCATTAATTTAATATTTTAGAGATCAAACATAATTTGTTTTCATTTCTATATGAAGAATGAAAGAGCAGGAGTTAATTTGTGTTAAAGTCTTCTGGTGACTCAGAATCATCATCGTGAACACTGATCTTTTTTTTTTAATAGGAAAAATTATCTCCACATTAATTAAATTAGTTGAGCATAATATGGCATCTTCTAATATTTGAAGGAAATGGAATAGTCACATGGCAGATAAATATATTTAAGTATTTTAATGAGTTAAAGTTCAGTATAAAAGCACTTGGTATAACTCAAGCACACTACACAACACCCTCTATAAAGTATACTCTTAAAGGAAAAAATAAACCATATTAATTTCTTCAGACAAGGACTTTACTACTTCTACAAATTGTTTGTAAAAGAAAATTTAAGCAATATTGTCTCCTCCCCTTCCCATGAAACAATTTGGATTTGAATGAAAATATCAAATCACTACTTTTTTCAAATAAAATTGTTTGGTACTATCTTTCATAGTAACACAACATCTCTGTTACTGTTTGATCTCATTCATATTTGTTAAGACTTGCTTTCATTCAGAGTTTGCTTTAGAGAGAAATAAAAAGCCTCAGTTTTGAAGATATGCAACCATTCACCAAGTACTGTCTCCAGGAGCGGGTACTGCTCTGGGCTTGCCTTCCCCAGGCTAGCTTTGGAGACCAGGAAGAACTTGGCAATTGAACCTAAATCTTTTTTTTTTTCTTCATTGTACTCTTGTGTTCAGAGTTCCAGGCAAAAAAATAAAAAATTAGATTTGTTCTAATTTTGTTCTTTTCATTCTAAGACATAGCCTAACAATTTAGTATACAAATTGAATTTTACCTACATTTCTTTTTTAAATTTTTTAATTTAATTTTATTTTTTTATACAGCAGGTTCTTATTAGTCATCCATTTTATACACGTCAGTGTATACATGTCAATCCCAATCTCCCAATTCATCACACACACCCCCACCCCGTGCTGCTTTCCCCCCTTGGTGTCCATACGTTTGTTCTCTACATCTGTGTCTCTATTTCTGCCCTGCAAACTGATTCATCTGTACCATTTTTCTAGGTTCCACATATATGTGTTGATATATGATATTTGTTTTTCTCTTTCTGACTTACTTCACTCTGTATGACAGTCTCTAGATCCATCCACGTCTCAACAAATGACCCAATTTCGTTCCTTTTTATGGCTGAGTAATATTCCATTGTATATGTACCACACCTTCTTTATCCATTCATCTGTCGATGGGAATTTAGGTTGCTTCCACGACCTGGCTATTGTAAATAGTGCTGCAATGAACATTGGGGTGCATGTGTCTTTTTGAATTATGGTTTTCTCTGGGTATATGCCCAGTAGTGGGATTGCTGGGTCATATGGTAATTCTATTTTTAGTTTTTTAAGGAACCTCCATAGTGCTCTCCATAGTGGCTGTATCAATTTACATTCCCACCAACAGTGCAAGAGGGTTCCCTTTTCTCCACACCCTCTCCAGCATTTGTTGTTTGTAGATCTTCTGATGATGCCCATTCTTACTGGTGTGAGGTGATACCTCATTGTAGTTTTGATTTGCATTTCTCTAATAATTAGTGATGTTGAGCAGCTTGTCATGTGCTTCTTGGCCATCTGTATGTCTTCTTTGGAGAAATGTCTATTTAGGTCTTCTGCCCAGTTTTGGATTGGGTTGTTTGTTTTTTTAATATTGAGCTACATGTGCTGTTTATATATTTTGGAGATTAATCCTTTGTCTATTGATTCGTTTGCAAATATTTTCTCCCATTCTGAGCGTTGTCTTTTCGTCTTGTTATGGTTTCCTTTGCTGTGAAAAAGCTTTTAAGTTTCATTAGGTCCCATTTGTTTATTTTTGTTTTTATTTCCATTACTCTAGGAGGTGGATCAAAAAGATCTTGCTGTGATTTATGTCAAAGAGTGTTCTTCCTATGTTTTCCTCTAAGATTTTATAGTGTCCGGTCTTACATTTAGGTCTCTAATCCATTTTGAGTTTATTTTTTTGTATGGTGTTAGGGAGTGTTCTAATTTCATTCTTTTACATGTACCTATCCAGTTTTCCCAGCACCACTTATTGAAGACACTGTCTTTTCCCCACTGTATATCCTTGCCTCCTTTGTCATAGATTAGTTGACCATAGGTGTGTGGGTTTATCTCTGGGCTTTCTATCCTGTTCCATTGATCGATATTTCTGTTTCTGTGCCAGTACCATATTGTCTTGATTACTGTAGCTTTATTATATAGTCTGAAGTCAGGGAGTGTGATTCCTCCAGCTCCGTTTTTTGCCCCCAAGACTGCTTTGGCTATTCGAGGTCTTTTGTGTCCCCATACAAATTTTAAGATTTTTTGTTCTAGTTCTGTAAAAAATGCCATTGGTAATTTGATAGGGATTGCATTGAATATATAGATTGCTTTGGGTAGTATAGTCATTTTCACAATATTGATTCTTCCAATCCAAGAACATGGTATATCTCTCCATCTGTTGGTATCATCTTTAATTTCTTTCATCAGTGTCTTATAGTTCTCTGCATACAGGTCTTTTGTCTCCCTAGGTAGGTTTATTCCTAGGTATTTTATTCTTTTTGTTGCAGTGGTAAATGGGAGTGTTTCCTTAATTTCTCTTTCAGATTTTTTATCATTAGTATATAGGAATGCAAGAGATTTCTGTGCATTACTTTTGTATCCTGCAACTTTACCAAATTCATTGATTAGCTCTAGTAGTTTTCTGTTGGCATCATTAAGATTCTCTATGTATAATATCATGTCAGCTGCAAACAGAGACAGTTTTACTTTTTCTTTTCCAATTTGTATTCCTTTTATTTTTTTTCCTTCTGATTGCCGTGGCTAGGACTTCCAAAACTATGTTGAATAATAGTAGCGAGAGTGGAAAACATTGTCTTTTTCCTGATCTTAGAGGAAATAGTTTCAGTTTTTCACCATTGAGAATGATGTTTGCTGTGGGTTTGTCGTACATGGCCTTTATTATGTTGAGGTAGGTTCCCTCTATGCCCACTTTCTGGAGAGTTTTTATCATAAATGGGTGTTGAATTTTGCCAAAGGCTTTTTCTGCATCTATTGAGGTGGTCATATGGTTTTTCTCTTTCAATTTGTTAATATGGTGTATCACATTGATTGATTTACGTATATTGAAGAATCCTCGCATCCTTGGGATAAATCTCACTTGATCATGGTGTATGATCCTTTTAATGTGTTGTTGGATTCTGTTTGCTAGTATTTTGTCAAGTATTTTTGCATTTGTATTTATCAGTGATATTGGTCTGTAATTTTCTTTTTTGTAGTATCTCTGGTTTTGGTATCAGGGTGATGGTTTGGGAATTTGGGAGTGTTCCTTCCTCCGCAATTTTTGGAAGAGTTTCAGAAGGATGGGTGTTAGCTCTTCTCTAAATGTTTGATAGAATTCACCTATGAAGCCATCTGGTCCTTGACTTCTGTTTGTTGGAAGATTTTTAATCACAGTTTCAATTTCATTAGTTGAGATTTGTCTGTTCATATTTTCTGTTTCTTACTGGTTCAGTGTTTGAAAGTTATACCTTTCTAAGAATTTGTCCATTTCTTCCAAGTTGTCCATTTTATTGGCATAGAGTTGCTTGTAGTAGTCTCTTAGGATGCTTTGTATTTCTGTGGTGTCTGTTGTAACTTCTCCTTTTTCGGTTCTAACTTTATTGATTTGAGTCCTCTCCCTCTTTTTCTTGATGAGTCTGGCTAATGGTTTATCAATTTTGTTTATCTTCTCAAAGGACCAGCTTTTAGTTTTATTGATCTTTGCTGTTGTTTTCTTTGTTTCTATTTCATTTATTTCTGCTCTGATCTTTATGGTTTCTTTCCTTCTGCTAAGTTTGGGTTTTGTTTGTTCTTCTTTCTCTAGTTCCTTTAGGTGTAAGTTTATATTTTTTATTTGAGATGTTTCCTGTTTCTTGAGGTACGGTTGTATTGCTATAAACTTCCCTCTTAGAATTGCTTTTGCTGCATCCCATAGGCTTTGGATCATCGTGTTTTCGTTGTTATTTGTCTGTAAGTATTTTTTGATTTCCTCTTTGATTTCTTCAGTGATCTCTTGGTTATTTAGTAGTGTATTGTTTAGCCTCCACGTGTTTTTTTTTTTTTTACGTTATTTTCCCTGTAATTCATTTCTAATCTCATAGCGTTGTGGTCAGAAAAGATGCTTGATATGATTTCAGTTTTCTTAAATTTACTGAGGCTTGATTTGTGACCCAAGATGTGATCTATCCTGGAGAATGTTCCATGCGCACTTGAGAAGAAAGCGTAATCTGCTGTTTTGGGTTGGAATGTCCTATAAATATCAATTAAATCTATCTGGCCTAGTGTGTCATTTAAAGCTTCTGTTTCCTTATTTATTTTCATTTTGGATGATCTGTCCATTGGTGTAAGTGAGGTGTTAAAGTCCCCCACTATTATTGTGGTACTGTCTATTTCCCCTTTTATAGCTGTTAGCAGTTGCCTTAAGTATTGAGGTGCTCCTATGTTGGGTGCATATATATTTATAATTGTTATATCTTCTTCTTGGATTGATCCCTTGATCATTATGTCGTGTCCTTCCTTGTCTCTTGTAACATTCTTTATTTTAAAGTCTATTTTATCTCAGTATTGCTACTCCAGCTTTCTTTTATTTTCCATTTGCATGGAATATCTTTTTCCATCCCCTCACTTTCAGTCTGTATGTGTCCCTAGGTCTGAAGTGGGTCTCTTGTAGACAGCATATATATGGGTCTTGTTTTTGTATCCATTCAGCAAGCCTGTGTCTTTTGGTTGGAACATTTAATGCACTCACGTTTAAGGTAATTATCAATCTGTATGTTTCTGTCATCATTTTCTTAATTGTTTTGGGTTTGGTTTTGTAGGTCCTTTTCTTCTCTTGTGTTTCCCACTTAAAGAAGTTCCTTTAGCATTTGTTGTAGAGCTGGTTTGGTGGTGCTGAATTCTCTTAGCTTTTGCTTGTCTGTAAAGCTTCTGATTTCTCCATCGAATCTGAATGAGATCCTTGCCGGGTAGAGTACCTTGGTTGTAGGTTCTTCCCTTTCATCACTTTAAATATATCTTTCCACTCCCTTCTGGCTTGTAGAGTTTCTGCTGAGAAATCAGCTGTTAACCTTATGGGAGTTCCCTTGTATATTATTTGTTATTTTTCCCTTGCTGCTTTCAATAATTCTTCCTTATGTTTAATTTTTGCCAATTTGATTACTATGTGTCTTGGTGTGTTTCTCCTTGGGTTTATCCTGTATGGGACTCTCTGTGCTTCCTGGACTTGGGTGGCTATTTCCTTTCCCATGTTCGGGAAGTTTTCGACTATAATCTCTTCAAATATTTTCTCTGGTCCTTTCTCTCTCTCTTCTCCTTCTGGGACCCCTGTAACGTGAATGTTGTTGTGTTTAATGTTGTCCCAGAGGTCTCTTAGGCTGTCTTCATTCCTTTTCATTCTTTTTTCTTTATTCTGTTCCGCAGCAGTGAATTCCACCATTCTGTCTTCCAGGTCACTTATCTGTTCTTCTGCCTCAGTTATTCTGCTATTGATTCCTTCTAGTGTAGTTTTCATTTCAGTTATCGCATTGTTCATCTCTGTTTGTTTGTTCTTTAATTCTTCTAGGTCTTTGTTAAACATTTCTTGCATCTTCTCAATCTTTGCCTCCATTCTGTTTCTGAGGTCCTGGATCATCTTCACTATCATTATTCTGAATTCTTTTTCTGGAAGGTTGCCTATCTCCACTTCATTTAGTTGTTTTTCCAGGGTTTTATCTTGTTCCTTCATCTGGTACATAGCCCTCTGCCTTTTCATCTTGTGTATCTTTCTGTGAATGTGGTTTTTGTTCCACAGGCTGCAGGATTGTAGTTCTTCTTGCTTCTGCTGTCTGCCGTCTCATGAAGAGTGATCTTTTGCTCTGTAGGACTCATTGGGTAGCACGGACTATATGCCTCTACTCTGAATGGCCCCTGGCTATACCTTTTTTTTTTTTTTTTTTTTTTTTTGCGGTACGCGGGCCTCTCACTTTTGTGGCCTCTCCCATTGCGGAGCACAGGCTCCGGATGCGCAGGCTCAGCGGCCATGGCTCACGGGCCCAGCCGCTCCGCGGCATGTGGGATCCTCCCAGACCGGGGCACGAACCCGCGTCCCCTGCATTGGCAGGCGGACTCTCAACCACTGCGCCACCAGGGAAGCCCTGGCTATACTTTTTTGAGTGCTTTTATCTACTTGAATAATGTTGCTATTTTGTTCTCTTTTTGTCAGCTGTCATCCTTCCTATCCTCAGTGTGTTTGCTCCTCTAGCCCTTTTTTTTTTCTTTTTCTTTTTGGCTGCATTGGGTCTTCGTTGCCATGCAGAGGCTTTCTGTAGTTGCAGCGAGCAGGAGCTACTCTTCGTTGTGGTGCACAGACTTCTCATTGCAGTGGCTTCTCTTGTTTCCGAGCATGGGCTTTAGGTGCACGGGCTTCATTAGTCATGGCATGTAGGCTCAGTAGTTGTGGCGCATGGGCTTAGTTGCTCCACGGCATGTGGGATCTTCCCGGACCAGGGATCAAACCTGTGTCCCCTGCATTGGCAGGCGGATTCTTAACCACTGTGCCACCAGGGTATTCCTGCTCCTCTAGCCCTTTTCATTTCTATTTCTAATCTGCTATGGTTTGGGAAACAGTATAACCACATTCATTAGAATTGTTTGTGAACGGAGAACAGTCTCTGAGGAAGATCAGAAACCCTCTTCCTTTAACAGAGTATATCAGCTTTATGCATGAAAGATTTTGTATGTTTGAACATCAGTTTTGGTTAGTACTAATAGTTCCAGTCATCACACAGGTATCTTTAAATAAATGAGGTGATGATATAAATCAGAGAGAATGGTAGCCAGTTCAAATCTATTACATTTACATGGTGCTTTTCACCTTTTAAAGTGCTGTTTTACCTTCTAGCTTACTTCATCTTCACTAAACCAGAGTAAGGAGAGATAAGATGGATATTATAAGGAAACTCACGTGCAGGGATGCGAAATGATTTATCTCAAGTCACTTGGTAAATTGTTGACACAATTATGGCTAGAACATAGATCACTGTACTTTCAGCCTGAAGATTTTAGAAGGGCAGAAAAAAATAAAGAGAATAGAACTCAAGAAGCAGGCGTTTTACATTAACCCATTTTACTGGAGGAAATCTTAAGTGTTTGGGGAGCAAACCTAACTTCATTTGGGGCAAATATGAGTTTCTAGACATGGTTGAATCACCTGTAAATAAACAGTGCTGAATTTCCTGGCCTCTTGGATATTTTAAAGTTCTGTTTTCTCTGTCAGAGTAAATTCATCATTGACTGCCATGTGGGGAAGTTGTTGAAATGTAAAAGAGATGCTGGAGAGTGTATGAAAATGAGAGCTTCAAAATTAAGTTGCCATATCTGATAAAGAGAAATGAAATATGTCATGGCTTTGGCATTCATTTTTTTCCTTTCATTTATTTTATATTTGTTCAACAAATACTTATTTGGTGACAGGTACTCCTGTATGCCCTAAGCATGTAAAGATAACAAAACATGCCACCTCCCTCAAGCTGCTAGGAAGAAGTGTGATGGAAACATTCTAAAATTAGATTGTGGGGATTGCTCTACAACTCTGTAAATATACTAATATTAATTAAATTGTACACTGAAAATGGGTCAATTTATGGTATGTAAATTATATTCTCAGTAAAGCTGTTTGGAAGGAGGCAAATTAAAGCAAGCATAATTAGTGCCAAGATAGGGATAAATTCAAGGTACTATGGGAACTCTTAAGAGACACCCAAATTCAAAGAGACAAGAAGGACCTCTAGGAAAAGTGCTATCTAAGCAGAGACCTAAAGAATGAATAAGGAATACCTGGAGAATGAGTGGAGGAAGATAGGACTGAGTGATGGAAACATGACAGAAACAATGTGAGCAAACGGCTGAAGGTAATTGAGAGTGTGCATGGTCTATATTCTGTAAGAGGTCGAGTGGTTTAGCTTTGCTAGAGCTCAGCTTATGAGGGGGAATGACAAGAAGTGACAGGGAGTGCTGGAGAGATAAGCAGGAATTACTCATCATGACTTTCTGTATCATGAAGAGGAATTGGGAATTTATTCTAAAGGTTATATGGAGTCGTTAAAAGTTTCAAGGCATGGAAATGTTGTGAATAAGTTTGTGCTTTGGAAGATCTGTTTTGCTATAGTCAGGACACTTGTTTAGGAGGAGAAAGCCTAGAGATTAGGAGACCAGCAATGCAGCTGATTCTATAAACATGGTGAGTAGATCTGAACTAAGTAGATGAATTTAGTAATAAGGTGCAATCAGAAGGACTTCATGATAAATTTAGGAGGTAAGGAAGGTGAAGATGTTGAGGGAGATTCTAGTGTTTGAGTGACTACATAACTCAGTGCTATTCACCAAGAGGATGAATGTTGGGTGTAGATTAAACCTGGAAAAAGGAAAAGGTAGTAAACTGACACTTTAATTTTTTTATTTTATAATTTTTTATATGTATGCATCAGTGCAGTTTTTAAAAATATTTATTTGTTTTGGCTGCGCTGGGTCTTAGTTGCGGCATGCAGGATCTTTTATTTGCATCATGCAGACTTCTTAGTTGCAGCATGCGGGCTTCTTAGTTGCGGACTGAACCTGGGCCCCCTGCATTGGGAGTGTGGAGTTTTACCCACTGGACCACCAGGGAAGTCCCAAATTGGCATTTTTTAATTTAGGTGTTGGGCATTTTAAAATTTAGGTGTTTGTAGGATATTTTAAGGATAGGTAGGTATAGAGAAAAAGGGAGAAGAGAGAGTGTCTGAGCTGGGACAGAGATTTTGATGGTCACCAGCTCATATGTGATCATTTAAGTCAAGTTATTGAATGAGGTTTCTTAGAAAGAAAAGAGAATATGTAGCATGAAGAGAAGAGACCATAATGGATATAAAAATTCACTATGTGGGCAGAGGAAGAGGAGACTTGGAGGGATATTTAGAAGAAATAGCCTGATGGATAAGTTGGAGAAAAATAGGGTTTCATAATGTTGGAGATCTAAAAAAAAGCCATTTGAAGGACGATGAAGTGTTCAGTGTTGCGGAGAATTAAGGACTGATCTTAGAAATGGACTAAAACTTGCTCCTTGGGTTTACTGACAAAGGTCATTGTTGCCCTTGACAAGAGTAATTTTACTGTAGTAACAGGGGAGAAGACCATATGACAAGGTGATGAAGAGTGAATGGAAGAGTGAAAGGTAAAAGAATAGATATAGCTAGTGTAGAAAAAATCCTTCAGGAAGCTTGGCTCTGAAGGAGAAGGGAGAAACAAAATGTTGTCTGGTATATGAGGATAGAACTTTTGCTTTTAAAATAAAATTAAAGAGACTTTTACATGTCTAAATGCTGCTGGAATGGATTTAAGAGATAAGCAGGGGTTGATAATACAGAAGAGAGAAGGGTTAATCCATAGGGGTACAAGTGAGAATGGGGTGCAAAGCCTTCCTTTGTCTGTCATAGGTGATACAGTTGTTTACTTTGATTGAGAGTCGGGAAGAGTGATGGAGTAGGTGGTTTGCGAGGGCAAAGAACGTTTGCAACATTCTCTGTGTTAAATGGGAAAGAGCACTGAGCAAACATAGGAGGCATAGGGGAATTGCCAGGCAGCACTTGAGACAGTGAATTTGTAGTGATGCTAAACTGGAAATGTTTCCAGTAGACAGAGCTGCCCTGATGTAGAAGAAACAGAGGCCAACTGTTGGATTAACTCAAGGTTGAGGCTTCAGATGAGCAAAGATAATTTAGAACCTTGATCGAAAATCAAGGTTTAAGTGATGAATCATAGAAGCTTAGTTAGATATCTATGGAAGAGAATATAGGAAGAGACTGACAGAAGGGTCCGGGGGCTAGACATTTCAAAGGAGGAAGAACAGCTATGGAGGGAGTCCTAGAGAACTAAAAGGATGGGTGGACATAGACATAATGAAGGGTGTTTGCATTGAATGTTGTGAGTGAAACAGTTCTGGGGACAGCCGTGGCATAGCCAGGAAGGAGTGAAGATAAAAGTCATTGAAGTTAAGGAGATAAACACATTAAGAGGCCAGGTAATTAGATTACAGTCCAAGCTCTTCCCCTTTCTAGCCATATTATCTAAATCAAGGCAGCTAATCCACAAATATGTCTACTCTGTGCCAGCACTGTGGACACAGCAGTGAACAAGATAGTCAGAAACTCTGTCCCCAAGGAGTTTACACTCCAGTGAGTCAAAATTTAAACCTATAAGTAAATGACTCAGTGAGATACTTTAAGTACCACTATGTATTTCAAAGAAACTAAGATCCGAAAATAATATGGAGAGGTGGTCAGGAAAGGCTTCTCCTACGGAAAGATGATGTTGAACCCAGATGTTGAGAAGGTGGCAGTCATGCCAAGAACTGGGAGAAGAGTGTGCCAAGCAGAAGAGCAGTAAGTGCAAAAGTTTTACTATAAGGGTGAGCTCAGTATACTTAAGTGATAAAAAGAAGACCAGCATGATTGAACCACAATAAATGTCTGGGAGAGTGTTGGGACTTGATGTCAGAGAGAGGCACATTGGGTCATTTAGGGCTTTAAATGGTCATTCAAGGGATTTTTAATTTTGTTCTAAGTGTGATAGAAAGCTCAGATTCTGATGGGGGGGAATATGTGAACTAATTTATGCTGCTATGTGAAGGATAAAGTCTAGGGGGGCAAGGGTGGAGAGATATTTTCCAAGGCGAGAGATGATGGTGATTTGCGCCAGGTTGTTAGCAGTGGAGATGATGAGAAATGGTGGGATTCAGGATGCATTTTGGAGGTATAATTGATGAAACTTGCTAATAGATAGGATTAGGGGAATGAAGGCAAGAGAAGAACAAAGGATGACTCCTAGATTATTGACCTGAGAAATGGATGGACAGTTATGTGTGGTGGGGAGGAAAATCCATAGTTCTGTTTTAGCCATGTTAAATTCGAGATGTCTACAACTTCTTTTTAAAAAAATTTATTAAAGTATAGTTGATATACAATGTTGTGTTTAATTTCTGCTGTATAGCAAAGTGACTCAGTTATACATATATATGTTGTTTTCCATTTTCTTTTCCATTATGGTTTATCACAGGATATTGAATATAGTTCCCTGTGCTATATAGTAGGACTTTGTTGTTTATCCATCCTATATATAATAGTTTGCATCTGCTAACCCCAAACTCCCAATCCTTCCCTTACCAACCCCCTCCTCCCCCTTGGAAACCACAAGTGTGTTCTCTATGTCTGTGAGTCTGTTCTCTATGTCTGTGAGTCTGTTTCTGTTTCATAGATAAGTTCATTTGCATCATATTTTAGATTCTGCATATAAGTGATACCATATGGTATTTGTTTTTCTCTTTCTGACTTACTTTGCTTAGTATGATAATTTCTAGGTCCATCCATGTTGCTGCAAATGGCATTATTTCATTCTTTTTTATGGCTGAGTAGTATTCCATTGTATATATATATATATATCACATCTTCTTTATCCATTCATCTGTTGATGGACATATAGGTTGTTTCTATGTCTTGGCTATTGTAAATAGTGCTGCTATGAACATTGCAGTGCATGTGTCTTTTTGAATTAGCGTTTTCTCTGAATATATGCCCAGGAGTGGGATTGCTGGATCATATGGTAATTCTATTTTTAGTTTTTTGAACCTCCATACTGTTTTCCATAGTGGTTGCACCCATTTACATTCCCACCAACAGTGTAAGACGGTTCCCTTTTCTCCACACCCTCTGCAGCATTTATTATTTGTCTATAGCTTCTTCATGTGAATGTAGAGTAGGTTGTTAGATATTTAAGTCTGGATTACAAGGGAATAGTCAGGACTGGAATTATAGATTTGGGTGTCTCAGAACATTAGATAGTATTTAAAGTCATGGTACTGGAAGAGATCACATAAGGAGTGAGAGTAGGGAGAGATAAAAAGAGTTCTGATAACAGAATCTTGGAGTACTGCAACATTTAGAAACATGGAAGAGAAGGAAGATTGACCAAAGGAGACTCAGAAAGAGCAGCAAGTGCATCTGGAAGAAAAGGAGGAGCGTGTGGTATCCCAGAAGCCCAGGGAAGAAATTGTTTCAAATCAGATGGACTGTTGCTCTTCCCTGGTTGGAAGTAGAGGTATAGGTTGCACAGAAAGTCAAGGAGAGGGGATTTGGGGCTTTCTCCCCTTATATCTTTTGTCTTTTCATTCTCTGTGAACCTGTTGAGCTTAATAGCCAAAGCTGTTAAGGGTAAGCCCCCTCTGTGACCTTCACCTTTGAGGAAGGAGAACAGCATTTCTCAAGAAAGTCTTGTATAGACGTGAACAGAAATAATTCAAAGTAGAAAGTAATGTGTCATTGAAGAGCTTCAGATGAAATGTCTTGAGGGTTTTTGTATTTTCTTTCTGAAGTAAGGAAGTCTTCAGTGGTGGAGGTTATGCTCATGTGCATGTACACACACACACACGCACACACACACACACACACACACAAGCAGAGTCTTGAACAGATGGAAATAGGCAACAAAGTTATCTCAACCAGAAGGATTAACATAAGCAGGGCACAGAGGAAGAAACTTGTAGCCTCTGTGTGGAGGACCCCAATCATTTAATTTTGTTTGGCTCACAAATAGGTTGGTTGATTGATTCTGTGCTCCACCCACACCCAGGTCTCACGCAAGACACTCCATGCAATGATTCTTTGCCACAGATGAAAATGTAGTTAAAGCCAGAAACTCAGAAGATTAGCTCTGGGTTTCTAGACTCCTCCACTAGCACTGTTCCCTCTCCAATGTTTAATCCATCTCTGAAACTTCCCTGGTCTCCAAAGAGGAAGGATAGCAATGAGACTGTATTGAAGTCCTAAATCCCCAATGGCCCAGCTTAATCTAATGGACATATTTCATTAAACAAATGCCTCTGCCATCTACTCTACTCCAATTAAGAATGCATGAGGAACATATTTCTCAGTTATGTTGGAGAAGATGTCTGAACTCAGAGGCCCTGGCCAACAGCCTTTCCTCAGGCAGTGCTCAGTGGGGAGACCTACCTCCAGCTTGTAGTGGCCCTCATGTTTTTTTCATGTCTTCTCTCAACTCCACCACTCACTTTGCATTACTACATTCCCTTTTGGGTTAGAACTAATTGGATCCAACACCCCAAACAAACATGCTCCACCCTGGTTTAAAATTGTCGTATTTATTTCAACCACTAACATTTGTTGAAATCTTTGTTATGGCCAAATGCTGGGCTAAGTATTTTGCGTGGCATTTTATCTAAACCTTAAAACTTCTCTATTAAGTAAGTAGGATTCCCCATTTTATAGATGAGGAAATTGAGGCTTAGTAATCTTAAATCATTCAGCCAAGGTCCCACAGATGATAAGTGATGGGGCTGGGATTTGAACATAGGCAGCCTGGCACCAGAGTACATGTTCTGACCCAATGTGCGTTACTAGAAGTACCACACACTGACAATGTGCAGAGTGTGAAGTGGGTGCTATTCTACCTTCAGGGCCTTCACAGTGAGATGTGGAAGAAATAAGGAAATTAATCAGGATGTGTGGAGACAAGGAAGTGCTAAGTATAGGTTGGGAATAGAAGAAGTGACCCCCAGGGTTCCGAGTCAAAACATTGGTAGAGTGTACTTGGGTATTTATAATCTATTCCAGAAATGTGGACTGCAAAGCAACCCACCACATCTGTTTACCCACCTGTGCCCTCAACTCCCAAACCTTCTTGTTATTTAACTAATCAACTGTGCTAATCCATTTGCCTGGCTCACCTCGTTAGGGCTGTGGAGGATGTAGGAGAAAAATCCCACAGCACAATTGTGATTTTTCTTGTTCTGCAAATTCAGGCCCCATTTCAGATTCCTGTCTCATGCTGCCCACACGCTTCTCCCTGTCCCTAGTGCCTCATTGCGCAGATAAGTTTTTACTAGTCTTCATCACGATCTCCAAGCCTCCAGTCCTACCACCCTGCCTTTACTGTTGAAAGGTAGCTTATCCATCTCCTTCACAGGGAAAATAGAGGTCATCAAATGGTGACTTCACTGGCTATCTGCACTTCCTGTTAACTTCTACCCATAGCTCATTCCCTGCCGTCTCAGTAGAATAATGACAAAATTAACCATTGTCATTTATTTAGCCCATTTTATAAATCAGACACTACAGATTGTCTACATGTATTAGCTTATTCAATCCTCCCAAACACCTTATGTGAGGGGAACTATTTTTAATCCTCATTTTATGGACAAGAAAAGTGAGTCTTAGAAAGGTAGGAAGCTGTTTCCCAGGATTATGTTCTTATAGCTTTTGCCTTCTCATGATATATGTTGTCCCTAAGAAACTGCATCTTCTTATATGACATCAGTCACTATCTATATATACTCATGGCCAAATCTGTATTTCCAGCCTAGAATTCTTTTTGAGCTTCTCTTTATTCAGTTGCCCAATAGATGTCCACTGGCATCTCAGAATTAAACTTGGCCTCCACTCCCATCATAACCCATCACCAGAATTGCTTGTTTTACTACATTTCCTGTGTCCATGATAATACAACTATTAGAGGTTATAGTGAGACTAAGATAATAATATGATGCTTGCTTATGTGGGAGAAGGAGAAACCTGTCTTCCATCAGCCACTAGTCCCCACAAGATCCTCAGAGGAGATAACACAAAACAATGGGAATAATCTGATTATTAGCTATGGTTTTGGACCCCACACCTGATATAGAACTGAAAGTGAATCAAGTTTGCCTTATGGAGGATTCATGTCTCCATTTGATGAATTTGAGTGGCCTTGAAACAAGGTAGGTTTGAAAGATCTATTTATACCCCAGTGCCCAAGCTGAATCCCTCGTCTCATACGACAGGCTATATACAGGTGTGTAGAAATTTGAACTCACTTGCCTAAGCTTTTACAAGCTAGGTCCTAGATGGTCTAGAGACAGAGACTGAAAAAAAAAAAAAACACGGCTGGACTTTCTCATAGAAGAGCAGTCTCCAATAGACATGTCTTTCTCCAGGCTCTTGGGAAAAAGAGGTTTAGCCAGACTCTAGCTGTATGGAATGAGATTGAAAGGGAAAGAGCCCACTGGTCTAAATTGCAGCATCATATCTTTTTGAAAGCTTGCTCCCTGAGGCTGGAGCACCATACGGTGTCCTGGAATTGAGCAGATCAGCATTCCTCCTTTCTGTGGATGGAATATCCTATCCTTGATCTCAACCCTAGAGAGGAGTAATGAGGGAACTGATGTAAGGAATAGCAAGAAACTTTGAATTCCTTCTTTTCAAAGTCCTCCCTTTATTAGCTGTGTGACCTGTTTTTTTCAGACTCCCTGAGCCTCAGTTTCTTTGTCTGTAACATGGGGATAACAACTCTACCTGGCACATAATAAGCCATCAGTAAAGGTGATGTATGATGGGGGGCTAATGAGAAGGTTGAGGCACTGGTAGCAAGAGTGGCAGCTGCAGTCATGGTCGTGGTGTTGGTAGAGGAGACCGAAGTGGCTGAAGGGGTGGCAGTGGTGGTTTTTGTGGTGGTCAGTGATCATCTCCTGGTTAGTCAGAATAGGGAACTGTCTGACTTTTCATCCTCCTTGTCACTTACCACATTTAATCCACCAACATCTATAGATTTTTATTTCATTAATTCATGTCAGGTCTTATAGCGATGATCCTAGTTAGAGCCCATGGTATCATTTCTTTTAGCCCAAGAAGTGACTTGACCCTCTCAGGACCACACAGTGAAGATCTAGTGCTGGTCTAGGTCCTCTTATTCCATGTTCTTTCCAATCTACTGGAGACAATAGAGTAGAGTAGCTAAAACTCAGGATGACTAGGTTCAATTGTGGCTTCCCTCCCCCACTAACTCTATTATCTGGGCAAATTACTTACCCTCTTTTACCTACCAGCAAAGTATGCAATAACAGTAGTACCCACCACATAGGGTTGTTGGGAGGATTTAATGTGGTAATGGATTTAAAGTATGTATCAATTGCCTAGGGTTGTTTTAACAAAGGACCACAAACTGAGTGGCTTGAAACAAGGGAAATGTATTGTCTCACAATTCCGGAGGCTAGAAGTCCAAAATCAAAGTGCCGGCAGAGCCATGCTCTTTCTGATGGCTCTAGGGGAGAATCTTTTCTTGCCTCTTCTAACTCCCGGTGTTGCCAGCGATCTTTGATGTTCCTTGGCTTGTTGACGCATTACTCTAGTCACAAAGCTGCCTTCTCCCTGGGTGTCTTTACATCATCTTCCCTCCATGTGTGTGTCTGTCTCTGTGTCTGAATTCCCCCTTTTATAAGGACACCAGTGATACTGGATTATGGATCATTCTAACTACTCATTTTTAACTGGATTATCTCTGTAAAGACCCTATTTCCAAATAAGCTCATGTTCTGAGGTACTGAGAGTTAGGGCTTCAATATATCTTTTTTGATGGGTGCATAATTCAACCAATAACAAATAACTTTGCTCAGTTTTGGGTACAGAGTAAATGCTCCCTAAATATTTTCCTTCTTCCTTCTTCCTCAACTCCTTAGCCTCTGCTGTCAAAGGAGAGCTCGGTGCTGAGGAAGAAGACTGACAGCTTTGCCTCGGCAATTGTTCATATTACATATATACACATTCAGCTCTGGAGGCAGGTGGCCTCTTATGTTCCCACAGAACATCATCAATATTGTGATGCTCTGACATGTGTCAGCCACAGGGTTCTCCAGGGCTTCTTCTCTGGGGATTCTTGTGAAGCTGGAAAATTAACCTCCAATCCTGGGTAGTCTGAATGATGGCCTGCCCAGAGGCGGAAGGGGGAGAGGGTCAGAGTGGCAGAGACCTCAGATTCTACCCCACCCACTTGCCTCATCTTAGAGGTGAAGAGACAGAAGCCCAGAGAGGGAGAGCCACTTCCCTCAGCTCACACAGTAGATGTGGGAGGCAGGGCACAACCAGAGCCCTGGTCTCGCTAATTTCCACGTGATGCCCTTTCAACCATATCCCTATCCCACTGCCCTCATTGTTGTTGTTGTTTTGCTGTTTACTTTGTACAAAGATGCTGTCTTTGAATTTCTCCACCTGTATAATGGAAGAGTTGCTCTAGGCCAGCACTGTCTGATAGAAATACACCATAAGCCTCATAGATAATTGTAAATTTCCTAATGGCTACATTTAAAAAAGTAAAAATCAACAAGTGAAAATAATTTTTAATAATTTGTGTCACCCGTATATCCAAAATATGGCTTCAACATGCAATCACTGTAGGAATGTTAATGAGATATTTTACAATTTTCTTACTGAACCTTTGAGACCTCGTGTATTAATTTCAACTCACCACATTTCAAGTACTCATCAGCCACGAGTAGTCAGTGACTACAGTATTGGACAGTAGAGCTCTAGGGCAGTGGTTTCCAGCGTTGGCCTGCCTGCCTGCCCGTGGTGAAACTGTTGGTATAAATTTATCATTTCTTCTTTCTGAGGAAAGTCTACCCTTAATTCAAGTTTATCTCCTTTCTCTCCTAAAATTTTTGGTCAAAATGTACCTCCCTTTAAATTAAGTGGTAGTGACACATAGATGGAACATGTTTGGTTTTGTTTTTAAAATGTCCTTATTTAACAAAATAAATTACTGGGAACACTAGATCAGACCCTCACTAAGAGAAAGCGTATATGTATATATGAGTGTGTATGTATATATGTGTATATATACGTGTATATCTATATGTATATATATAAAACGCTGGCCTGTGAAATTATCATCATCAGTCTTCTAAGAGTCTTTCCTAATCTGATCTTCTGTAGTTATCATTAAAAATCAAATAGAAGTAAAATATCTCTGTGTCTTAGGGATTGGGAAATGATAGCAAAAAGTACCAACAAAGATCCACTTGGCTCTTTGGCTTTGTGGATTGTGGAGCATTTGGGCTTTGCATCACTGAGTTGGTTGTGAATGAAGGCTCTTAATAAGTCAAGCCATTGCATTGAATACTTTGTTTTCTCTGGCTTTAGGAAAGATAACAAAGGGGTACTTAGAAATTTCTTCTTCTATATTTCTCAAGCACATGAGTTCTAGTACCTTCTGAATCACTCTGCATGGAGTGCATTTGAGGTGGGCTCAGGCCCTGTTTCCTCCAGATGTTTCCATATGGGGTGGGCAACCTGATGGGAAGACATAGTCAAGAGTAGGGCCATTTTTTTTTTTACTGTTACCTATTGAGTCTTGAAAACTCTGTGCTCTGCCTGTCAATCACCCCTCCTTACACCTCCACTCTTCTCCATCCATAGAGATGATCTGTTTTCAGTTTCTCAGGTGTTCCACGCTTCTTCGTGCCTCAGGGTCCTTGGATGTGTTTCTCCCTCTGCCTAGAAAGCTCTTTCCTTCCATCTTACCTTTCAGGGCTCAGCTTAAACATTACTTCCTCAAGGAAGCCATCCTTGATCCTCCAGACTTAGGTCCCCTGTTATAGGCTCTCTTCACTCCTGTGCTTCACAGCATCTAGCCCAATTATATTTCAATACTTATTTGTGTGATTGTCTGGTTGATGTCTGCCTCTTCCACTAGACTGTAAGCTCCAAGAGGGCAGGCACTCACTTGTTCAAAGCTATTTGCCTGTCACCTAACACCATACTTGACTCAGTAGACACTCAGTAAATGTTGGTTGAATGTTCTGCCTGCCTACAGTATTTCATTCTGGAGTAGTTTCTTCACGTACTGAGAAAAGGACAAGTCAAGTCCATTTGATCCTTTTTCCCACTGGACCAATACAGGGTTCTGTAGCGTATGATCCCTTGGTATATGGAAGATCCAGAAGATTCTGTATACTTTCTTCTAGGCATACCTAGCAAAGACACTGAGTTTGCCATCAGCATTGCATTGAGAATCACGAGGTGTGTCCTGGTCACACCCCAGCTCCTCATTGGCTAAGAGATCTTGGGAAAGCCACTGAAATGTTAACTCAATGTACTTATCAGTCTCAGGTGATCCTTCCGGCTGATGGCTTCAGCTTGAAATTGGTTTGTCAAAATCTGTCAAATGGTAGAGGGCCAGATCCGTGATCTCTGGAGGGCTCGTTCAGACTTTGGGCAATGGGGAAATCTTGTCAGAAACTGTGTTGCTTGTGACTCTGGGTTCTGAGAAACAGAAACTTGTGAGAGGAATAAAGGTTACCTCTTTTTCGTCCAAGGTCACCAGTGAGTCACTGACTATGCCTAGAATAGAAATTGGCACAGGAACAGGGTTCCGACCGTTTTTGAACATCACCCAGATATTTGTTAGACAGTGAATGCTTTTTCTCTATTTTAATGAATATGGACTATGAGTACTGAGGAAACAGGCCCAAACAGTTAGAGAAGAGGAGTCCAAACAAATTGAGACCCTGCCCTAGGAACACATGCCTGGGTCGCTTGTCCCTCGGCCTGGGGGATCGTGCTGGAATGGAGAGAGCCCTGGACTGGGAGCCAGGAAGCCTGGGCTTTAGTTGTAGCACTAATGCCAACTATATGGGAGGTGTAAGCTTTCTGGATGCCGATCCCCTCTTCTGGAAAATGGAAAGAGCCAACTTTGACCACCTCAGTGGAATGTGGTAAAGCTCCAATAAATATTGATTTAAAAGTATTTCATAAACATAAAGCCCTTTACAAACAGAAGAAGTCCAGTTATTGATTTTGTTGCCAGTGAGGATATCCTAGGCATAGATGTAGTCAGTGTATGGTGAGAGCCCTCTGGGCTCAGTCATTCACTGTGAAGGGTGGGTCATTCACATCTCTGGAACTCAACTTTCCTATCTGTGAAATGGGACAAGCAACTCTTTCTCTGCCAGCTCACTGAGTTGCTATGAAGATGAAATAAGAAAAATGATGCCAAAACACTTGGAAAAGTGTAAAACCTTTTTTGTTTTGCTTTCTAATACTTTGTCTCCCTCCCTCCTCCCCTTTCCTTCCTTCCTCCCTTCCTCCCTTCCTCCCTTCCTTCCTTCCTTCCTTCCTTCCTTCCTTCCTTCCTTCCTTCCTTCCTCCTGTTCCTCCTCCCCTTATACCATCTTTCTGGGCATCTGTTATGTGTCAGGTACATATTAGTTATGGAGGACACATGTGTGAGATATTTGACCCATGTCATGCCTTCAAGGGATATTAGAATTTATCTGGAAAGATAGATGAAGAAGTAAGTGAATGTAATACAATGTTTTATAACAACATTGATTGAACACTTACTATGTGTAAGGCACTATTCTAAGCACTCACATTAACTCATCTAATCCTCATCCTAACCTAGTAGTACTCAAGGGCACTAGTATTTTCCCCAGTTCTGAAGAGGAGGAAACCAAAGCCTAGAGAAGTTAGGTAACTTGCCCAAGGATACAGAGCTAGTGATGGGGTGGTTTGGCTCCAGAGCCAATTCCCTTAGCCATCAAGCACAATATATATAAAGTCTGGTAGAAGAAAGAAAGAAAGAAGGCTGTAGTTGGTTGTAACCTAGGGAGACCAAGGGAAGCTTTCTGGAGGAAATTACAGAAACTGGGAAGGGCGTTCCAGGGAGATGGAAGCGCTAGTGCTTGGGAAACCATGAGGCCCTCCATGATTGGGCCCCTGCCAACATTTATGACCTCCTCTCCTTTACTTCTGCCTTGTTTACCCTGTTCTAGCCACACTGTCCTTCCTGCCAGTCCCCAGACATACCAGGCCGCTCTTGCTTCAGGTCTTTTGTGTTAGCGCTTCCCTCTCTTAGGACTCCCTTCCCCCTCTTAGGACTCCCTTCCCCAGTTCTTTGCATGGCCGCTTTCCTGACTCAGATGCCACCTCCTTAGAGAGGCCTCCTCTGACACCCACGTCAATGACAATTGTCTCCCCTCCCTCAGCTGGTAACTCACTCTTTTACTTCTCTTATTTTTTCTCTTCATACGTGGCACTACCTGAAAGAATATATTTATTAGTTCACTTTATTTTAGGCTGCCTTTCCTGACTTGATTATAATATCCACAGGGCTGGGATCTTGTCTGCCTTGTTCACTGCTATGTCTTCAGCTCTTAGAGTAGTGTCTGGCACATGGGGCTCACCAGGGAGTACTTGTAGAGTGAGTAAGGGTAGGGTGGGAAATGGGGTGTGATGGGATAAGGTTGTTCCTGTGGGTAGGGGCCTTGTAATGAAAATCTTGAAATGACCATAGGCCATTCTTATAACGCTTTTTCTAACAGGGGTTCTTTCTTTCTAATTTTTATTTTATACTAGAATATATTGATTAACGATGTTGTGTTAGTTTCAGGTGTACAGCAAAGTGATTTGGTTATACATATGTGTGTGTATACATACACACATATATATATATATATATTCTTTTTCAAATTCTTTTCGCATTTAGGTTATTACAGAACACTGAGCGGAGTTCCCTGTGCTATAAGTAGGTCCTTGTTGGTTATCTATTCTAAATATAACAGTGTGTACATGTCAATCCCAAACTCCCAGTCTATCCCTCCCCCGCTACCTTGCCCTTCCCCCCAGTAACCCTAAGTTCATTCTCTAAGTCTGTGAGTCTGTTTCTAACAGGATTCTAAGGCAGTGTTGCCCCTCCCCGCAGGGGACATTTGGAATTGGTGTGGTCATTTGGTTGGTCCCAGTGGAGGGGGAGCACTGCTGACATTTAGTAGACAGGGATGCCATTTCTCTTATGTTATACAGAACAATCCTGCCCTACACACCAAAAAAAGGTCTCACCCAAAATAAAAATAGCATCCCCAAGTTCCCTTAAGAGACACAATGAGTATTTAATGAAAATGACCTTCAGGAGACTGGACAACAGCCCTACTCTAGCCTCAGCCTTTTAGCAAAAAGAAGAGCTTGACATGGAGTTTGGGTTTATTCATCTGTAAAGTATAGGTCTTTTCTTTGCCACTGGGTTACCTGTGCTAATAGAGATTCCTTCTCTATGCTTCACGAACTGCAGGATGCTTTGATTTTAGTTAGTTAGGTCTCATATTAGGCATCTCTTCACATGTATGAAACTTATTATTATACTATTTGCATGAAAAACACCTCAGGCATGATTTCATTTGAATCTGACAATTCCCCCTGTAAAGATAAAGGTAAAAAAACATGTATCTAGAGGTCTGTCTTCTTTCTTTCTTTTTCCCTCCCTCCCTCCCCCCCTTCCTTCCTTCCTTCTTTCCTTCCTTCCTTCCACCCTCCCTCCCCCCTTCCTTCCTTCCTTCTTTCCTTCCTTCCTTCCTTCCTCCCTCCCTCCCTCCCTTCCTTCCTTCCATTTATCCATCCATCCATCCATTCTAAACTTATCTATGAATTCTAAGGTAGGGACAGAATCTCTGTATTCCTGGGCCCCAACACAATTCTGTCTATAGGAGGTCCTCAGTGTGCTTATTTGATAAATGAATGAATGAATGAGCAAAAGAGTGAGACAACAAATGAGTCTCTTCTGGTATCAGTTGCTCGTGGTGAAAAAGAGCAAATAAGACCAACTCCCTCAAGCCAGATGCTGTGTACCAGTCCTGTAACGGCCCTGCCCCACCTCAGACAAGAACAAGTATGCTTCTCCGTGACCTGCCTTGTCCCAGGGTGGGCAGAAGTAAATTCTGCCGAGGGTTAAAGCTGGATTAATGGCCCGTGAACCGTTGCTTTCTCTCCTGGCTGAGCACAGTAAATACCGATGGTAATATAATGTTCTTTCTCGATGGGGGGAGAGTGAGGGAAACGAGAGGAGGAATTGACCTTTTAGCTCTGAAAGAAAAGAATATTGGAGAGACAATGTCCCATCAAAATACACACACACACATGCTTACACTCACGTGCATGGACACGCTCATGCAGTTGGTAACATTTCTGGGATAATCGTCTCCTGATCAGATATTTTTCACCTTTTCTGGGTTATAGAAATCCTTAGAAGAATCTAATTCAAAACTCTGGACCTTTTCCCAGGAAAACACATATATACACATTCACATTAAATTTGTCATATGATGTCATGGAACTCAGAGACCCACTGAAAAGTGTCCCTGCTTGTAGTAAGGAAGAGATAGAGTCATTTATATTTTGAATTTAATTTGCAGATGTATCTTGCTTGGCTTAAAGGCAATTTAAAATTTTATTAAATTAGTTTCTCAAAAACAAAATCAGAAGTTTCCACATAAAAATCCGGCGATCTGGCTTCTTTTAAAAAATTAAAATGTTTGGCACTCTTGGGCTCACATGGCAGCCATCATCTGGGTTGAGCTGTGCTTTTTTTTTTTTTTTTAAACATGGAAAATGTTCGTCAGTTGTCGACACTGCACTCCCCATTTTTAGGCCTTTGAATTTTGTCTCCTACCCTCGCAGGGGTTAAGATCAAGAACCCCTGCCCCTCAAAGTTTCTTAGTTTGGGTTCTAGGAAGAGAGATCTCAAGGAAACCATGAGGTCTAGTATCCTTGGAGCCTGTCCTCAAAGCAAATGCCACATGCATCCCAGTACATAAAACTAATAAAGGAGAAGGTTCTCTGTTTAAATGGGGCCCATGGGCCTAATATCCCTGCCAGTTAGTTTGGGCTGCCCTAGCCTTGCTTCAGTGGCCATCATGGCACCCCTAGGGACTCTACATGGCAAATTTGAAAACTTCTTTGTATCCATCAGAACGCTTCAGTTGCATGTGACAGAAACCTAGCTTGAGCTCGCTTTAGCTGAAAAGATAATTTGTGGGTTTAGGTAACTCTGGGTATATGTCCTCAGACAGGGCTGGATCCAGGAGCCCAGATGTTGTCATCAGGGATCTCCATTGCTCTTTGCTTTTCTCTGAGTTGGTTTTATTCTCAGGAAGCCTCTTCCCACGTGGGAGACAAATGCCCACCAGGAAGACTGTATCATCTTTATAGCCAGTAATCCTGTTAGGAGAAAAGCTTCTCCTTCCTAATAGTTCCAGCAGAGCCAGGGATATGGTTTCCTTGGACCATTTTGGATCAGTGCTCATCCCTGAGTCAATCACCATGGCCAGGAAAATGGAACCAGCCTTGGCCAGGCCTTGATCATTTGTTCCAGGGATCATGGAGCTCCAGGGAATAAGGTCAGTGCCACATGAACCCCTGGATGAGGACTAGGTAGGGCTGGCTCCCCAGAGGAATACTGGGGAGTCATTACTGAAAAGGGAGGCATAGACACTAGAGAGGCATAAATAACAAAGGACTGCTTTACGTTAATTTAACCCAACTTTTCTTTTCATTCATGAGGATGTGGAGACTCTATAAGGGGAAGGAACTTGCCTAAGGCCACAGACCTGGGGCATGGCAAAGCTGAAGCATAAACCCAGAACTTCTGCCTCTAATCCTGTGCTCCTTTTGTTTTAGGCTCTGGTCCTTCTTTATCATCTATTTTTCTTTGATCCTGGCAGATAGGTTGTGAGGGAGCAGTGATCATACATGACAATAAATCAATCCTTGAATCATCACATTTTAGTGGTAAAAGGGGCCTAAGTGGGCTTATCATTTAAATGAGAAAATAGGCCAGGAGAGACTAACTGACTTGTACAAGGTCAACTGACAATTTATATAAGACTATCAAAGTGCCCTCACATCTCTTATTTCATTTGACAGTAAGAACAATCCTGTGACACATGAAACTTGGGTGGTTTTTTCCAAGTGTTTTCTCATCAGTGAGATCACTTTGTTCCCACAACAGCTCTATAAAATGGGAGCGGATAAGAATTGTTTAACCAGGTTTATGAATACAGGCACAGGGTCAGAGAGGTTAAGATACTTGCCTAAGGACCCACAGCGTGTAAGGCACAGAACCAGTTCTGGAATTCATCTGTCTGGCTCTGGATATTTTTTTGGTGTCACACTTGAATCAAATAGTGAATTTAAGCTGATGGACCTTCTACCTAAGTAATAATCTAAAGCAATGTGACAGACTGATAACCATTAAGGTTTTCAAATCTTACCATTGTTAAGTTACGTATTATATTTGTCTTATACCACAGTTAAACACAGGGACAACAGAGCTTTAATTCACAAAAATAAATTTAAGTAACAGGATTTTGGGAAAACAATATAAACAGGGAAGATGAAACTAAAGTTAGAGAATTTTAGTTCTGGAAAGGATTGTAAAATAAAAGAACGAATAGCTCTCTTCCTTTTGGGTAGGGAAACTGAGGTTCAGAAAGTTGACATAATTTGCCTCAGATCCCATTTCTGGCCTATGGTAGAGACTGGGCAAGAAAATAGGTCTTCCAACTTCCTGTCACCCTAAAGCCTTTCATCGTGGTGACTGAGATACCTTCTAAATAATTCTGTAGTGCTTTTGAGAGTGTGAGGCACACCAGCCATGGGTGGTACTCAAAGTGAACTTTTGTGTCTTCGAGACATGAGATTAAGTAACATGGATTCAAACTCTGAGAAGGTAATTCTCTTTAATTCCCTTAAAACTCTTCTGATTGCATTCAAGGGAAAGTCTCTGTTGGATTCGAATCTGACATCACCACCTGTCTAGCACTTGCCAATGTCCCCTATTTAGGAGAGTGTGCAGGCCTCAGGCTCACAGCATGTGAGCAAGGCAAGAGTGCCTTGTGGGAGGCAAGAGTGCCTGGCCAGAATTTGTTAACACTGTTTTGTTTTCATTGTGTGGATTTGCACACATGACAAATCATATTCATTTTCAATTCACGCAATGATCTAACACTTCTTTAAAAATAAGTTCTTTTCAAAATTTATTTAAATAAATATGAGTTGATTTATTAAAAAATCTTATGCACATCGTAGTGCAGATGATGGTAATAGAACACAGATATGACAAAAATTAAGGCGACAATGATTAGATGAAGTTGGAGAAATACTGCCCCAGGAACTAGGTCCAAGGCCATTGTGTGAGGCATGTTGAAAAGACCTCCGAGAAATGCAGATTCGACAACTAGTCCTGCCACCAAAGTTAGCTGTGTGACCTTGGGCTAGATACTCCATATCTCTGAGTCTCAGAGAGATGGAAATAACTAATAATACTTCCTTTGTGAGGCCGTTGTGATGATTAAGAAGTATCTATAACAAGGACCAAGCGCCGTGCCCAGCACTTGGCAGGTACTGAGGAAATGGTAGCTCTGAGGAGAGCTGAGCTTTTGATGCTTACAAATGAGAGAAGAGAAAAATGAAAGGACAGGGAGAGCAATGAAGCATCAAGTGCAGCCTTGACATTAACCTCTCTTCACCTTGCTTCTCCTGAAATGGCCAGGTAAGATCACAGCCGGTTAAGTACATCTTTGCTCCAGGAGGTCTGTTTGTCACTTTCCAAAAACAGTAAACTATAGTCCTTGAGGCTACTTTATTGCTCGAAGACTGACTACAAGTTTGCTTGATGGCAAAGCAGCCTTCAGGGCACACTGGGAGGTGGATTCATTTGTTATTCCTGTGTAGGAGGCCTTAGCTTCTGGGTTGTTAAAGAAGAAACAAAAATATCCCTTAAAAAATAGGCTGTGGTTTGGTGAAGCTTGAAATGTAATCCTTTGGTTTAGCCCTAAGAGAAAATCTTGATTAAGCTTTTCGAGGTTTGCCCTGATGGGCTGTGGTTTGTTCTGTGCGCTGTAGTTTGCTTGTTTGATTTCTTAAAATATTGTGTTAAAATATTACTTATCTTGATTACTGAGTTTTGGGCTCCTCCTTAAATGTTGCACCTGAGGCACATACCGTACCTCACACTAGTCCTAGCCCTGTTCCCTGGTCCACAGGGACCAATGGCACCCCTGCCATTGGGGTGCAATTATAGGAAGAGAGGCTATAATTGCACGGCAAGGTCCCTGGTAGGCCTACAGGTCAATATTAGCGAAAGGGATTTTCTTTTTTTTTGCTCAACATAAGCTGCACAACAGTGAAGTACTAGCTTGCTTTATGAAGTGATGCTTGCCCTGCCATAGTAAAAGTAAAACCCAGATTACATGACTTCATGCAAGAAGGCTAAGAGGGGTGAGTGTTTATGCACTGAGTGGGAGGTTTGGATGGAAAACCTTCGCTTATAATTGCCTGAATTGAATCCATTCTTTCCATTCAGCAAATATCATTTGGAGTGTCAGCGCTATGCTAGACACTGAATGCAAATGCAAATGTCAAGAGATCATATGGCCATCCTCAGGAGTTCCCATTTCTCAGCTGTGAATGTGGCATGGATAGACAAAGAACGCCAACAAAGTAGTTAGCATTCACTGAATGCTAACAGTCCAAGGCACTGGGGCTGGGTGTTCTACGTGTATTATTTTGTATTTTTATGTAAATAAAAGGTACATATAGTGAAATCCCCAAGTCTTATGTGTACGATTTGATAAGTTTTTATCTATCTATCTAGCTGGCTAGCTAGCTAGCTAATCTCCAGGTAACCATGATCCCAATCAAGATACAGAGAGAGAACATTTGCATCACCCCAGTAAGTTCCTGTGTGCCCCATGCTAGTCAGTCTCCGTTCTGCTCAGAGGAACCCTCTGCTTTGCTCTCTAATATCATATATTCATTTTGCCTATTCAAAGACTAAACATATGTGAAATTGTACAGTGTGTTAGAATTTGAGACTGCCTTCCTTAAATCGGCATGTTTTTGAGATTCATCCATATTATTGTAGGTTTTACTAGCTTGTTTCTTATTTCCAAGTAGTATTCTATTGTATGAATGTAACCATATTTTTTTTAAAACTATTCACTTGTTGATAGTTGTTTCCAGTTTGGGGGTGTTACAAATAAAGTTGAACATTTTTTTGTATAAGTCTTTTGATTGATATGGATTTTCTTTTCTGCTGGGTCATGAGGTAGGGATATATTTAACTTTTTAAGAAATTGCCAAATAGTTTTCCAAAGTGGTTGGACCATTTTATATTCCTACCCAACAATACATGAGAGTTCCATTTGGTCCACATCTTTGCCAGTATTTGGTGGTGTTGATATTTTTAATTTTAGCTATTCTAGTAGGTATGCAGTGGTATATAAGTGTGTTTTTCCTTTTTTAAAAAAATTATGTTTTAACTTTACATATAGTAAAATTGACTTTTTACTGGTATATAACTCTGTGAGGTTTTTTTAATATATAAATTTATTTATTTATTTATTTATTTATTTATTTTTGGCTGTGTTGGTTCTTCGTTTCTGTGCGTGGGCTTTCTCCAGTTGCGGCGAGCGTGGGCCACTCTTCATCGCGGTGCACGGGCCTCACTGTCGCGGCCTCTCCCGTTGCAGAGCGCACGCTCCAGATGCTCAAGCTCAGTAATTGTGGCTCATGGGCCTAGCTGCTCCGCGGCATGTGGGATCTTCCCAGACCGGGGCACGAACCCGTGTCCTCTACACTGGCAGGTGGATTCTTAACCACTGTGCCACCAGGGAAGCCTCTAACTCTGTGAGTTTTAACTGTGCATAGATTTGTGTAACTACCCCACTATCAGGATATCAAATAGTTCCATCACCTGAAAAAATTTCCTTGTGCTGCCCTATTACAGCCAAACCGTCTTCTTACTCCAGCCCTGGCAATCACTGATGTGTTCTCTCTCCTTATAGTTTTGCCTTTTCCAGAACATCGTATAAATGGAGTAACATATTTAATTTTTGAGACCAGTTTTCTCACTTAGCAAAAGACCTTTGAGAGTCATCCATATTGTTGCATCTATCAGGAGTTTTTCTTATTATGAATGAAGAGCTGCTATAAAGATTTTTGTAGAGGTTTTGTGTCTACATAAATTTTCATTTCTCTGGGGTAAATATCTGAGTGAATTGCTGGAGTCATATAGTAAGCTTATGTGTATGATAAGTGTATGCTTAGCTTTATAAAAAACTGCCAAATTCTGCTGCAAAATGGTTGTACCATTTTGCACTCCTACCAGTAACCTTTGAGAATTGTAGTTGTTCTCTGTTGTGGGTACTCTTTTTCTTTTTTCCTTTTTATAGGGGGACAGGAATATCATGCTAATAGATGTGTAGTAGAATTGTATTGTAGTTTTAATTTGCATTTTTTCTAATGGCTAGTGATGTTGAGTCTCTTTTCATATGCTTAGTTGCCATCCATATGTCTTTGTCGAAAAACCTATTTAAATCATTTGTCCAATTTAAAAAAATGGCTCGTTCACTTTTATTGAGGTTTGAAGGCTCTTTATGTATTCTGGATACAAGTCCTCTGTCAGATATGTGTTTTGCAAATATTTCCTCTAGCCTGTGGCTTGTCTTTTCATTCTCTTAACAGTGTCCTTTGCACGGCAGAAGTTTTGAATTTTGATGAAATCTAATTTATCATTTTTTTTTCTTGTATAAACCATGCTTTTCATGTTGTATCTAAGAAATCTTTCCCTAGCTCAAGTTGCAAAGAATTTTTTTCTATATTATAGTTTTAAATTTTAATCCATGATTCATCAATTGTCTTTTAAATAAATTAGAAGATAAACATCTAGATTTCATTTTTTATCCACATACTTACCATTTGGGGGATTCTGTATTTCTAGAAATCTAAGGTTTCATTCAGTGTTATTTATCTTCACCCTGAAAAACTTCCTTTGCCACTTCTATGAACAGATCTACTAACAATTAATTCCCCAAACATTTATTTATCTGAAATTTAAAAAAAATTATCTTTAGTTTTAAAGGATATTTTCACTGGATATGAATTTATAGATTGACAATTTTACTTTCCTCAGAACTTTAAAGATGTCATTCCATTGGCTTCTGGTGTATCTAACCTCTGATGAAAAATTAGCCATCATGATATTTTTATCTCCTTTATGTAATGTGCCTTTTGTATCTGATTACTTTTAAGATTTTTCTTTTTATCTTTCACTTTTATCAGTTTGATTCTGACATGTGGTTTTCTTTATATTGATCCTGCTTGGGACTTGCAGTAATTTTTTGATCTCTGATTTGATCTTTTTTCATAGTATTTGAGAAGTTTTCAGCCAGTATCTCTTCAAATATGTTTTCTTCATTTTTCTTTTATCTCCTTATGAGTCTCTAATTATACATGTTAGGCTGCTAGATGTTTTCCCACAGGTCATTGAGACTCTGTTCTTATTTTTCCCAGTCGTTTTCTCTCTGTTCTTAAAGTTGAGAACAGAGAGAAACTTCACTAACCCCTTTGCCTTTGGTTTCCATTCTGCTGTTAATTCCATTAAATGAATATTTCGTATCTAATATTGTCAGTGCTAGAATTATCACTTGGTTCTTTTTTATAATTTAAATTTTTCTTTTGAGAATCCCCTCTCATTGTTCATTAACACCATTTTTTCCCTTTAAGTTTTGTAACATATTTCTAATATTTACATTAATGTCCTGGTGTGATAATTGCATCAGGGATATTCTGGGGGTCTATTTCTATTGCTTACCTTTTCCCTTGACTACGAGTCACATTTTCCTCTTTCTTCTCACATATAATAAAATTGGATATTGTGGATGATACATTGTATATTTTATATTTAAAAAATTTTCCTTTGTCAGGATTTGTTTTACCAGGCAGTTAAGTTACTGAATGATCATGTTAAACTTGTGAGCGACTAAAAAAATTTTTTTATTGAAGTATAGTTGATTTACAATGTTGTGTTAGTTTCAGGTGTACAGCACAGTGATTCTGTTCATATACACACACACATATATATATGTATATACACATATATATATATTCTTTTTCGGATGTGAGGGGTTGATTTTATACATTTGTAGGGTATGTATGTTTCTGGTTTGCTCCTAATCCTGGAGAGAATCCCTTAATCCTGAGAAATTACCTTTACCCTGTGTTACAGGTTTTCTGGAGCATTAATGGAAAGCCCAAGTCATTTATCAAGCATTTCTAACATGGCATGGTTAAACCTGTAAGTTCTGTCTCCTCTGAAGTGAGCAGAAGCTGAAATACCACTCTAGGCATATTGCCTTCCACTGTTGATTTCTGCTTGAGTTCCTCATGAGTCCTACTCTGGAGCTGGCCAAAGATTTGAGAGGTGTTTATATTCAGGTTTTGGTGCTTCCTCTTACATAAGTTCTTGCTTTCCTGGATTTTCTCCATCAATTTGTAGCCATTCTGGTATCACTGAAATCTTCAGACACCTTTAGCCAATGAGACTGCAGTGTTCTGCTTGACTATTAACCAGTCTGGACCATGTAGACCAGAGAATGCCCTCAGGAAAAAAGCTAAATGAATATGGATCTTGCCCCATGTTGTTTTCTTCTTTCATGGATAGAGTACACTCCAATTTCTGCCTGCTTTTGATCACTCTCAGTGCCTTAAAGCATTTCATTTACAGTTATCATCATCTGTAACTGGGTTAGTGCAATACAAGCTACTCTATTATTACTGGAATTAGAACTTCTCTTGACTCTATGACTTATTGTATTTTTTCTTATAATAGAATAATATTCTACTATTATTACATTACATATTTTGTTATATTAATATATTCCAGTTATTGTAACCAGGGTTTTCCTGATGAGCAAAATAAGGCTAAGAGAGATTAATTTACTTTCTTGAAGTTATCCAGCCTGCTAGTGGTACAGGGTCTGACTTTAAAACCTGTAATTTTACTTGTAAATCTAAAGTCCTCAGCATTATAGTAATTCAAGGTAAAGAATGAAAAAATCATGTGACCTCAGGGCAAAACTCAACATGTTGGTGGTAGGCCTATCCTGTGTTTTTTCAGTCTATACAGTAGCCAAAGACGGAAGTCATTGCAATGACCCAGGTATTTTACTTGTGTCAGTGTTGATAAAACATGTGCACAGCTTGCAGACCAGGTGTCTTCCTGACTTCACCCATTGGGCTGTGTTAAGTCATTGATCCTTCTATCAGAGGTAGAACTGCTTACTAGGCAGATGAAGTAGCATTAGGTGACCCATAGTTGGAATGCCATTATATAGTCATCTAACAGAAAAATAAATCCTAGAAGAAAGGAAAAGACCTTGAAGATTGTTTAGCTAATGTATTAGTCAGTGTGAGCTGCTATAACAAAATACCATGGAGTGGTTGGTTTATCCAACAGAAATTTATTTTCTCACAGTTCTGGAGACTAGCCAATTTGGTTTCTGATGAGGTCTCTTTTCCTGGCTTTCAGATGATTGCCTTCTTGCTACATCCTTATATGGCCTTTCCCTGATGTGTGCATGTCGAGGGAGAGCTCTGGTGTCCCTCCTTCTTTTATAAGGACACCGATCCCACTGAACCAGGGTCCCATCCTCATGACCCCATCTAATCCTAATTTACTTTCAAAGGCCTCATCTCCAAGTACCATCACATTAGGGATTAAGACTTTTAACACAGAAATTTGGAGGAAGACACAATTCAGTCCATAACAGCTAAACACTGGTCTCCAAGTAACATCTGAAATGACCAAGGTCACATAGTTAGAATAAGATCTGAGAGAGCTGCTCATTCATCCTACCTTGTTTTGTGCTTTCCCACTGGTGGGTAGTCCTTTGGCTGAGTTTGTCAAGAAGGGCTCTTTTTTTCTTTACCTATTCGGTAGTCAGGAGGCTTCTGTAAGAATTGTGCTTCCTTATGAGCAAAATAAACAATTACCTACCTAGAATAATTTGGCTTGTCCCAACCAACCCTAAACTATCCTTGACTTTGTCGCCTGTAACTTCTACCATGAAAGAGATTCCACTGGATAAATGCACAGCCTTTAATAGTGTAGAAAGCCTGCTTAGACGTAAGTCATTTAACATTTTAGTGTGAATTAGTTGATACAATCTTTTGTGATAAGAGAGCTTCTATGGATAAATGCTAATAGGAAAACCTTTCTGTTCATTCTGTCATCAATTTGAATCTCAGTTTCCTCATCTGTCAAATGGGGATAATGATAGCATGGATAGGGGCATTAAAATAGACTAGAAAGACCTATAAAATGGGAGAAAATATTTTCAAATCGTGTATCGGATAAATGGTTAATGTCCAGAATATATAAAGGACTTCTACAGCTCAACAACAAAAAATAACCCAATTAAAAACTGGGCAAAGGATTTGAGTAGATATTTCTTTGAAGAAGATATATAAATGGTCAGTAAACACAGGAAAAGATGCTCAACATCATTAGGAAAATGAAAACCAAAACCACAATGAGAGAGCACATCATACCCCCTAGGATGGCTATTATGAAACAAAACAAAACAAAACAAAAAACTAGAAACTCAAAAGTGTTGGTGAGGGTGTGGAGAAATTGGAACCCTCCTGCATTGCTGGTGAGAATGTAAAATGGTTCATCTGCTCAGGAAAACAGTTTAGTGGTTCCTGAAAAAATTACATAGAATTACCATGTGATCCAGTAATTTCACTTCTAGGTAAACACCCAAAAGGATTAAAAACAGATACTGGTACACCAGTGTCCATAGCAACATGATTCACAATAGCCAAAAGGTAGAAACAACCCAAGTCTCCATCAACAGATAAATGGATATACAAAATGTGCATACAGTGGAATATTAAGCCATAAAAGGAATGAAATTCTGATACATACTACAACATGAGCTTTCTGTCCTCCAGCCTTATAAACATTAAACACATTATGCTAAGCGAAATAGGATAGATATTGTAAGATTCTATTCCTGTGAAGTACCTAGAATAGGCAAATTCATAAAGACAGAAAACAGATTAGAGGTTACCAGGGCTGGGAGAGAGAAGAAGGAGGAATTATTGTTTGATGGGTACAGAGTTTCTGGATGATGATAAAGTTTTGTAAATGGATAGTGGTGGTGGTTGCACAACATTGTGAATGCGTGTAATGTCACTGAATTGTATGCTTAAAGGTGGTTAAAATGGTAATTTTTAGTTTATATACATTTTACCACAATAAAAATGTTTTAAAATGGATTGGATATTTGATATTTGATATTTGATCTGCATTGATACTTGATCTGCACTTTGTCTAGGAGTGGTATATTAAAACTTTGGATTCCCAGTTACAAGGTGAAATTATAAGAGGCCCAAGAAAGCAACACAGCATATCAGGGTAACCTAGCAGAGAGGAGGAGACCAGTAGTCAAACTCCATGTCATTGGTCTATGCATTGAGTCTTGGTATCTAAGAGGGTGACATTATCAATAAACCAATAAAGCAGATACTTTTTGAGCTCCTACTCTATTCTAAACTCTGTTCTAGGCATTTCTGGGGGTTGTCTGTAGAAATCTACAGCATAATTCCTAATCTCAAGGATTTATAATCTGGATGGGAACAGCAGCTTAATCACACATAAGGCAACTGATGAGAAATGCAAGATTGGGTTGGGTGATTTAAAACTGTGAAGTACTAGAGTAGGGGAGATTTAGCAAAAGGGCTAGTGGTGTCTGGGAAGGCTCTGACCTTGAGTGGGGTCTCAGTTTGGGTTAATGTGTTGATGAGCCGGACATGTGCCAGATCTGCTGCATTATTGATGGATCTCCTCATGAATGCTGAGCAGTTCAGGGGCCTGATGTTCCAACAGAGGCTAAAGCATTTATCAAAGCTTGCCATGAAAGCTGTACTAACTGGATTAGCTGCTAACATGGATTGAGGCTTTCAGTGGGGCTAACCCCAATTGCAGTGAATTAGTTTCTCTTTTTTATCCTTTTCTTTCCTTTTCTTGTAACTTGGCTGTTTGGCAGAGCCAGGTAGGACAATGGGTGCAATGCCCAGGTTTAATTTTCTGGAGTTAAAGAAATCTGGTGAAGGAATTTTTAAAGTGACCTTTGCCTGTTTTTTATACCCTGGGGGATTCAATTCAGAGGTGAGGAAATCTTACCTCTCAGCCTCTCATCACAAGTTTCTCTATCTTTCAACCTCGTAGGCTCAACTGCTGCTTTAGGATTTCTGAAAATGTGGGGAGGCCTGAGGCCAAAAAGACAACTCCACATTATCCCAGTGTGGAAGCTGGAGAATTGGTGTTTGTGAGACTAATTTAAGGTGGTTTAATCATTGATCTCCTTTTCTAGAGAGTTTTCCAAGTTCTTGATGGTACTATCATAGTTTCATTGATGAATTGTCCAGAAAACCTCATCTTCTTCTCTTCCTTTATTCCCTCTTGTTCTTGTTCCTTCCATGTTAATTGAGTATTGCTAAAAGAAAACTAAGTTCTGGGTATGCAAAAATGAATAAAAAGCTCATAATTGATCCTTAATAAATGTTTTCCACACTGAACTGAATATATAAGCGTGTTCCCTTGCTGTTAGGGGCCTCTGCCTGGCATTCAAGTTTGACCATAAAATGGCTCCACTCACTCTTACATGCCTCTGAAGGATCTTCTCATCCAAAGATGTCCATCTCACCTTTTAAACACAGTGTGTGCACTCCAAGCTTGATGTGCTGATTTCTCTACAAGGAATCCCTTTTCTCTATCCCTACGTCTTGACCCTTCAAATCCCATTGCCTTCCTAGATAGTTTTTCACACATTACTCTAGATCCTATAGTTCTCTCCACCCTCTGCCTCCATCTTTTTTTTTTTTTTTTTCAGTACGCTGGCTTCTCACTGTTGTGGCCTCTCCCGTTGTGGAGCACAGGCTCAGCCGCCATGGCTCACGGGCCCAGCCGCTCTGCGGCATGTGGGATCTTCCCAGACTCGGGCACGAACCTGCGTCCTCTGCATCAGCAGGTGGACTCTCAACCACTGCGCCACCAGGGAAGCCCCTCTGCCTCCATCTTGTTCTCTGTGCTCCACTAATAATTAACGTGTACACAGCAGATTTTATCACCGACTCCTGGCAGATGCTACTAAACTAGAGAGTGTCTTCACGTGCATTTGTTTCTATCTATCTGTTTCAATATCATTGGGAAACTTTATTGGCGTTTCTCCACATCACCACACACCGAATGATTGCTTTTGCAGCTTGTCAGGTCTTTATTGGGCACCTAATCCCAGTATTGCCTGGAGTGGTTTTCAGAAGCTCTTCCTATAATTCCTCCAAATTCTCTCTTGGGGTAGATACGCAGTCTCAGCTCTGGCTCTGTCTGTGCCTGAGGGTTATGACTCGATCTGTGACTAAGGTCTAGAGTCAATTTATGTTTGGAGTTATATCATCACAGTAAATACATATAAAATTGCAATTAATTGACTTTTCATCTGTGCGACATAGATATTTTGTTATTACCATAGCCCTATTGCCCAGCAGAGAGTCTGACACATATTAGGCACTTTAATAGTTGTTGAATAAAGAATTAATGAATTGCTTCACTCTGTGGTCAGGATCAGAGGCCAGTATTGGTTGGGGTTAAGGCTAGTTCTGTGCCCAAGTTTAGCTGGCAGTCTGTGACTAGTTTGAGGAGAAAGTCTGGCTGTTTGTAGGTGAGGTCAGGTTTTACTCCTTGAGTGGCAGCAGGGCTCCGTTTGTGGTCATGCTCAGGGTTGGGAGTCAGTGTCCAGTCAAGGGAGACAGTAGGCAAACCAGTCCAAATGGGATCCAATTCTTGATCTCAAGCTTACTGTCACTGAGTGTGAACCCCAGCATTAACTATCCGCTGGGAATGGGAAGCAGATCTCCCAGAACACACTACCTGATTTCAACCTAGAGCAGTAGATGGCCTCTATGACATTTATACCCCCTACTGGCTGGACTTCAAAGATTGTTTTCAACTGAATTTTAAGTAAGGATATCTTTTGCCTTCATTTACTGAAGGCTTCACTTAATAGTTTGGAAATGAATAGTCTAATTTCAAGTTTTGGATTAAGGATTGCCCTACAGTGAAGTTTGGGCAGTGGTGGAGTTGTTGAATTATGATTTTAAACTGTTCAGTGGTCCCACATGCTCACTTGCTCTCTGTCCTAGTTAAGTGTCAATCCCTGACACCTCTGTTAGGGTGTCTCTGACTCTGCTGCTGTGTCTGTTTTGAGTTCCTCTGGCTGGCTGTCTTGCTGCCCATCTCCAGGTTTCTTTTGTCCTCTCCTGGTTTTTAGCAGTCACCTTGCTGGGTTCTTGCTGAAGCAGCACTGCTCCCAGGTGATTAATAACTTGGAAGATGGCTCTGAATATGGTGATGGATTAATCCCAGTGGAGAAAGAATAACTTGGAGGCCAGATGCCTTGGAAAGGAAATGACTACTGGAAGCTCTTTATCTAGATCTGGGCAAAGTTTCTCCCCCACCTAGGCCACTACTTGGATATACAGAACCTCCTGTTTCACTGCCAGAGCTTCTTATAGCACCTCAGTTTCTGATGTCCTGTTACTATTTCATTATGAAAACTTACCATTTTAGGGTCCTACACTCTGTTCTCTCCTTTGAGCTAAAAGACTGAGATTTTGATCTTGGATTTGTCATACATCAGCTGTTTTACTTTTCACAAGCCATTTAATTTTTAGGCCTCAGTTTACTCATCTGTAAAATGGAAAGAATAGTATCTATGAGGATAAAAGGAGGTAATAAATTTGTCAGTTCTTTGTAAATTGAAAAGTTTTGTGCAAAAGTAAGGATCAGTTTTATGGGTCTTCCTGTATAATTTTTTTCATCTTAGAAGAGGGATTTCAATGTGATAACTTGGAATCATGAATAATATAGGTATTGCAGTTATTAGGACAGGTCAGGGACATACATACGTGGCTGGAATGATGGGCACTTTTCAGGGATCTTTATTGGAAACTGATTTTGTGTAGATATTCACTCTTCTGACTGAAGCACACAGTTATTCACATGCAAATAAAATGTAAACTTATACACGACAGAGGGAGTAATTTAAGGATAGAACATTTTACCTTTTCTTGTGAATTACCATGATTCTCAGTGAGTCACATTTTATTTACTAGAACTTATATGTTATTATCATTAGTAATATGTGTCATTATTAACAGAAGGAAATACAGATAACATTTTATTCTGCTCTGTCATTATTCTCTTTGGATCTAATATGAGAAAGATGTTTTGCGCATGTTTATGGTTTCACCATCTTGGAGGAGAGGCCCATGCCACTTATGAAGTCTTTCATGTTTGTCATCTATCATCTTGGATGAGGGATCTTTCTTAGAAACCTCATTCAGCTAATGGTTTTGCAATATTGCCATTGGGGATCAGCTAGAACAAGATAGACACGTACTGTGTCCTCATGAAGCTTAAGTCTGCCATTTTTTTTTTGCTAGGTTCTGTTCTAAGCTCTATGAATGGAATGGTAAACAAGATATACAGGGCCCCTGTTCTCATGAAGACAGACAAGACACAAATAAAAATGTATTAGGTTACGTTCCATAAAGAGAATGAGACCGGGTGATTAAGCAGAGAGTGCCTAGTGGGAGACTGTAGATGGTATGGTCAAGAAAGGCCACCTTTGAGGGTATGACCTTTAAGCTGAAGCTTAAATGACAAGAAGGAGTATGCCATGTATAGATTTAGGGCAATGAAAAAACAAAAGAAGTTCGATGTAGCTGGTGCCTTATGGGCAAATGGAAGGGTAGGAGAAGATGAGATTGATGGTGAAAATTGTCCAGTACATTGTGTGTTGTCGATTCTTAGTGCATCAGAAATCCACTCATTTTAAGCAGTAAAGTGATATGTTTAATATGTTTTAAAAAGATCAGTAGCTTATTCTGGCTATTTGTGGACAGTGGATTCTAGGACTGAAATGATAGCAAATTCAGGGAGACATACTAGGAGGTATTTCAGTAGTCCAGACAAGGGACAGTAGAGATTTGGACTGGGGTATTAATAGTGCAGATGGAGAGAAGAGGAAGAATTCTAGGTATGTGTCAGATTTAGAGGGAAATTGCATGTTGGAAGTAAGGGAAAAAAAGAGGAGTTGTCATCACCATATTTTAATATGTTTACTCATGTATCTCTTTTATACACTGTCAGCTCCTTGAGGTCAGAACCTGGTTCTTTAAATATCCCTTGCACATAGCACAGTGTTTGTATAATGGGTATATGCTGAATGAATGAGTAAATGCATGCATACATGTATACAAGAATACAAGGAGAAAAAAATTACCTTAAGTTATTCTTTTCCTACTTAAAATTTAAAAGTCCTATATTTGTATTTGATATGTATTTTTTGTTTACTTTTCCTCTTCATAACTGAGTTTTAATAATACCAGAGCAGCAAGATGATATTTATATTAAAGCCAACTATCTCATGACTGTCCAGTAGTGATTAAACACCTCAAACAGTGGCAACCTTACTTTACCAAGGTAGAGATTCTGTGGACTTCATCTTCCATCTTCCATCTTTTACCTGGTTAAAGCCTCTTTTCTCCCAGCAACTCTGCTTCTGGGCACAGGTCAGTTGTAGACTAAAATTGACTGCTCATTGAGAAATGAGGGCTAGGTAATCAAGACTGGAAATTCGAGCTGCAAGTTCTGTCAGACTTTCTGCAAGGACTTCTCAGCCTAAGGAGCTAGGCTCATTGAACAGGGGCTGGTGTGAATGGAGGAAGATTTAAATTGGAGCTGCTTTTCCATAGCCTTTGGAAAGCTGCTGATTCATCTTCTAAACCAGGCCAGATCAAAGGCAAAGACGAAGAAAAAGTTCCTCAGGCATTTACTCTGGGAGAGAAATGAGAGTTTGGTCTTCCACATAGAAATAAAGTGGATTGTAGGTTGTATCATCTCATGGGGACTACAGAGACCCTACTGACTGCTGTGGCCCTGCCAGGAAGTTCAAAATGCCTATTTCTTCCTTGATTTAAAGCACCAGAGGTTCCCTTGCAGGTGCTAATGTTATGATAAAGTTGGACTGGATGATCTATTGTCCATGTCAAAGCTGATATTTTAGGATATTACAATTCTTGATCTCTGAATAGAAGTCCATGGAATTGTAGACATTTCTCCAAGTTAAAGCCAGGCATAGGCTAATAAATCCACTCCAAGTTCTTTCAATCCCAGCCATGGTTCTTCCACTATCATGCTCCTGAAACAATGGCCCCAGCCAGAGGAAGAAACTTGGTCATCCTGAGATGTTAGAACTGATAGCACATTGGAGATCAGCTAAGTTTATTCTTTCCTTTTTTTTTTTTTTTTTTTTTTTGCGATACGCGGGCCTCTCACCGTTGTGGCCTCTCCCGTTGCAGAGCACAGGCTCCGGACGCGCAGCCCCAGCGGCCATGGCCCACGGGCCTAGCCGCTCCGCGGCATGTGGGATCCTCCCGGACCGGGACACGAACCCGTGTCCCCTGCATCGGCAGGCGGACTCTCAACCAGTGCGCCACCAGGGAAGTCCTTATTCTTTCCTTTTTTTTAGAATTTTATTTTATTTAAAAAAATTTTTAATATGATTTTTAAAGGCTACTTTCCATTTACAGCTATTACAAAATATTGGCTATATTCCCCATGTTGTACAGTACATCCATGAACCTATCTTCCCCCAGTAGTTTGTGCCTCCCACTTCCCCACCTCCCACCCCTATCTTTCCCCTCCCCCTCTCCCTACTGGTAACCACTAGTTTGTTCTCTACATCTGTGAGTCTGCTTCTTTTTTTTATATTTACTAGTTTCTGGTATTTTTTAGATCCCACATATAAGTGATATCATACAGTATTTGTCTTTCTCTGTCTGACTTATTTCACTTCGCATAATGCCCTCCACATCTGTTCATGTTGTTGTAAATGGCAAAATTTCACTCTTAGTATTCCATTGTATATATATGTACCACATCTACTTTATCCATTCATCTGTTGATGGACACTTAGGTTGCTTCCTTCAATTGTAAATAATGCTGCTATGAGCAGAAAATTACCAGTAATGAAGTTGAATCAGTAATTTAAAAATGCCCAGCAAACAAAAGTCCAGGACCAGATGGCTTCACAGGTGAATTCTACCAAACATTTAGACAAGCATTAACACCTATCCTTCTGAAACTATTCCAACAAATTGCAGAGGAAGGAACACTTTCGAACTCATTCTATGAGGCCAGGATCACCCTGATACCAAAACCAGACAAATATATCACAAAGAAGTTGATTCTTTATGTGTCCATTCATTCCCGTACTCATTCACAAAGCATCTATCAAACACCTCAACTCTTCATATGGGAAAATTTAGGCCTAAAGAAAGAAAAAACACTTGACTGAACTTACCCATTTGGTGGCAGGTCTGAGATGAGTTAGAAACTAGATATCTTATTCTTTCTCCCTTTCCTAACACTTACACTAAGCAAAAAATGCCCTCTTGTTTAATTTACAATTTCATCATGATGTAACCACCTTCGTAATTACAGAACAAGTTGGTGTCAACACTACATTAGTGAAAAAGTAGCCATTTTCTAGTCTCCAGTCACTGGCTGCATGGGAGCTTGGAGAATTGGAAATGAATCACCTTTATTTACATTTGGTGGGTTCAGAAACATCTGAGTAAGAAGCAGTTGAGACTCATGAATCTGGAGTTGGCTAATACAAATTGAGATGTGTTCCATGAACTGTAAAGAAAGAGCTTGCTAAGGCAGTCATGATCGTATATCTAATTTCATGACTGTCCCTTCTCTAGAGCCTTTTAGAGCAATTTCAAACTAAATGAGAAGAGTAGCCCAAATTAGGAAACACAGAGACTTGCAGTTTTCTGTTACTTACTAAAACAAGTCTAAGTAAGTGTTGCCTGGTTCATACCCTCAGTTAATTTCATTGAAGAAACAGATGGGAATGATATAGAATTAACAAATAATTAAAAATATAAGTGCATGGTTCTAATTTGTGTGACAGTGTTTGAAAAATTATTTTCTCTAAGGTTTCCTAAACATTTCCTCTGAATATGTTAAAATACATATTTGTTTGATGAAGGAGGCATTTTAGCTTAAGTTAAATTGAAATCAGAATGATTCTGTTCCAACACTTACCACTATGTACCCCTAGGAAATTTTATCAATATTTTAGAGGCTTGGTTTTCTCAATAGTAAAATGAGCACAATAATATCAATTTTGTAGGATTGTTGTAAGATTTTAATCTGGCAAAGCATCTTCAGTGTTTAGTGCAATGCCACTAACATAGGTGTGAAATAGTGCTCAATGAATATTAGTATTACTGTTGTATTTATTAATATGAATATTAGACATTTCAAATATTGGCTTCCCACTTTTAAACTATCACAAATTTTATATTAGCAGGAGATAATGAAAACTAAATAAGAATACTATCACTGTAAATATTGATACTGGTGAGCCTGTTGACCTTAACAGACCCAAATCTGACTCTTTAAGGGAAAGACTGGATACTCATTCCTAACAAAGCCTCCATGAACTTTGAATTATTTAAACTTTTTTTTTTTTCGGCTGCGTTGGATCTTCACTGCTGCGCACGGGCTTTCTCTCGTTGTGGCAAGTAGGGGCTACTCTTCGGTGTGGTGCACGGGCTTCTCATTGTGGTGGCGTCTCTTGTTGCAGAACACAGGCTCTAGGTCCGTGGGCTTCAGTAGTTGTGGCATGCGGGGTCAGCCATCGTGGCTCGCAGGCTCAGTAGTTGTGGCACTCGGGCTTAGTTTTTCCATGGCATGTGGGATCTTCCCAGGCCAGGGCTCAAACCCGTGTCCCCTGCATTGGCAGGTGGATTCTTAACCACTGCACCACCAGGGAGGTCCCAACTTTGAATTATTTAAAACTATCCACTTGAAAGGACACGAATCCTGCCCTGACATCTTAGGCCATTATTTTGATGTATAGTTTCTTTCAAAGCTCTATCTCAGTATAATCTGTGTCCCATCCAGGCTGCAGGCTAGTCATACTTTGGCTGTATTGACTTGCCAAGGGGAATTATTTATTTGGCACCAATAATATGCTCTGTACTGTATGGCACTTGGTGATAGTAATAGCTTTGGTATATTTGGTATCTTTCCCCCAAGGAATTGAGAGGACTTTCAGATACACAGGAACGGGTAAGCTTCCCCATATTGCTCCTCCTAACTTATAGCCCTGGGCCTCTTACTAACCACTTCAGGATGATGATAATGTTGACATGTATGTTGGAGAAAAGGGCAGTGGTAATGGAGATGAAGAGGAATAGAGGAGGAGGAAGGAAGGAAAAAACTGAGAAGAGGAGCAGAGAAGAGACAAAATGAAAGAGTTCTAATTTCATTGCTGTAGGGAGCAAGAAACATCTTTGAGTAAATGTTACAGGGAACCTGCAGAGTAAGAGATCCCTCAAAACTATGCCACCTGGGCTTCCCTGCTGGCGCAGTGGTTGGGAGTCCGCCTGCCGATGCAGGGGACACGGTTTCGTGCCCCGGTCCGGGAGGATCCCATGTGCCGCGGAGCAGCTGGGCCCGTGAGCCATGGCCGCTGAGCCTGCGCGTCCGGAGCCTGTGCTCTGCAGCGGGAGAGACCACAACAGTGAGAGGCCTGCGTACCGCAAAAAAAAAAAAAAAAAAAAAAAAAGTCACCCTTATTTCCTTTGGGAGTCAAATCCTCACCCTGGCACTCAAAGACAGCCATAGTTGAGTTCACCCAACCTATATAACTTTCTCTCTTTTGTCCTCAATCTTTCTTGAATTAGACTCTCAGGGCTTAGAATTCCTCATCTTACAAGGAAAACATGAATTAAAATACATTCCAAAATAACCCATCATAATCTCTGATGACAAAGTCTCAGTATTAGAAGAGATGAAAGTGGGTGGCATCAGTCTTGTCACCTCCTCAAACAGTAATCCCTTCTCAAGTAAGTGAGATAGTTGGTTCTCAAACAGCCTTTGTTATGAAAAGCTCCATATCTCACGGGATAAACCATCCCAGAGTTCAGAAGCTCTGGATGTTAAGAAAGGTCTTTCTTAGGTTGACTTGAAGTTTGTTTGTTTTCCACTAATGGCTAGTAATATGCAAGACTTGCTAGCCATTGTTCTGTGTGCTTTATATACATAATTTCCAAGCCTCCCAATAATTTTGAAAGATAGATATTATTATCCTCACTTCTTTAAATAGGAGAAAATAAGACTCAGGAGAGTAAATGGCTTGTCTAAGCTCACATAGCATGTTAAGTGCTAGAGTCATATTCAAAGCCAAGTCTATTTGCTTCTGTAACCTATTCTCCTTCCACTTCTTAACTGATTGCGTTTCCTTCCCTTTCTGCTATCAAAACCCTACTTGCTTATAAGGTTACCTTAGATCCCAATTCTTCTATGAAACCTTTTTTTTTTTTTTTTTTTTATTAGTTTCTGCTTTATAACAAAGTGAATCAGTCATACATATACATCTGTTCCCACATCCCTTCCCTCATGCATCTCCCTCCCTCCCACCCTCCCCATCCCACCCCTCCAGGCGGTCACAAAGCACCGAGCTGATCTCCCTGTGCTCTGCGGCTGCTTCCCACTATCTATCTACCTTACGTATGAAACCTTTTTTTGCATACATCCCGAGGTGTTCAATTTTCTGTTATGAGCCGTTATAGCAATTTAATTCTATAGAATTCTTATAGCAATTACTCCATTAGATCATGCGTCATGAAATCTCTTCTGCTGTGAACTTAAACTTTATTTAAATACTGTTTGATTCTTTAGAATCATGGAATACCAGAAGTGAAAGTTACATAAGGGGTAATAAAAATGACAATAGTTTGTAGTTTTATGAGTATTTACTAGAAACCATGCATTACTCTAAGTGATTTACTTGCATTAATTCATTTAAACCTTGTGAAGTATGTACATATATTATTTCCATTTTATAAATGACGAAATGGAAATGCCAAGAAATTAATTTTCCCATGCTTAATATCTACAGGTTCAATCAGTTAACTTTGAAATGGAAAGTTATTTTTCTAAAAAGCTTATGTGTCAACAAAACCTGATGTGATTTGAACTGATTTTGTGGTAAAACCTGACATGATCTGACATCAGACTACTCATTAATTATTTATGTCACTTAATGTTAATATTCATATGTTTTGCTGCAGAAATATTTATGTGTTTAATTATTGAGTACTACTCCAGACCTTCTTGGTATAGCGGTATGTTGTGTAATATTTTATATGACTTTCCTAACTCTGTCTTCTCAGCTCCCATATTTGGAAACACATCTGACCCTAAAGGCTTTTGCAGAAAGGATTTAGATCTGTACTGAGTGGTAAAAGAACCATGTTTTAAGTCAGGGTATTAGATACCAGAGCCTGGATTCATAATAATTATTCCAGCTTTTTTAAAAAAAATTTTATTGAACTATAGTTGATTTACAATATCGTGTAAGTTTCAGGTATATAGCTAAGCGATTCAGTTATATACATATATGTATAACTTTTTCAGATTCTTTTCCCTTAGAGGTTATTACATAATATTAGGTATAGTTCCCTGTGCTATACAGTAGGTCCTTGTTGGTTATCTATTTTATATATAGTAGTATGTGTATGTTAATCTCAGTCTCCTAATGTACCCCTCTCCCCACCCCACCCCTTTCCTCTTTGGTAACCATAAGTTTGTCTTCTATGTCTGTGAGTCCTTTTCTGTTTTGTAAATAAGTTCATATGTATCATTTTTTAGATTCCACATATAAGTGATATCATATGATATTCATCTTTCTCTGTCGGACTTACTTCACTTAGTATGATAAGTGAAGTAAGCATCCATGTTGCTGTAAATGGCATTATTTCATTCTTTTTTATGGCTGAGTAATATTCCATTGTATATATGTACCACGTATTCTTTATCCATTCCTCTGTTGATGAACATTTAGGTTGCTTCCATGTCTTGGCTGTTGTAAATAGTGCTGCTGTTAACATTGGGGTGCATGTATCTTTTCGAAATATGGTTTTCTCTGGACATATGCCCAGGAGAGGGATTGCTGGATCATATGGTAGTTCTATTTTTAGTTTTTTAAGGAACCTCCATACTGTTCTCCATAGTGCCTGCACCAGTTTACATTCCCACCAACAGTATAGGAGGGTTCCTTTTTTTCTACACCCTCTCCAGCATTTATTATTTGTAGACTTTTTGATGATGAATGCCAACTATTCTAATACTTCCATGCAAAATATAAGAAAGCCAAAAGTCAGGGAAGAACAATGACTTGACCAATGTTGTACAAGTGGTAAAATACATGTTTTTCATATATTAGCAGCCTTTCAAACAGGACACTTTTCATATTGACCCTTAACTAAACTCTTAGCTCTTTGAGGAGAGAGGCAGTACCTGAGATGCAGGCATTTCCCTCCTGGGCCCACCATGGCATGGTGGTTAAGAGAACCCAAGATTTGTGGTCACAGGGACCTGTGTCTAAATTGTACCTCCATCACCTAATGGTCAATATGTAGCTATGGGTCATCTCTCTAAGCAAAAACAAAATGAAGACAACACTAAGGGGATGAAAGGGAATGATGGGTATAGAATCTGGTACAGAACAAAGGTTAGACAACTGGAAAATTTTCTTCTTAATGGATTTTTGATGATTGAGTTTAACCTAACAGGCTTTGGTATCCCCTTTGCTTGTCTGTCATAGTGTTAGAAACAACCTCTGTGCTACAGCTTCTGGGCCTCACCTTTATCACTACAGTAGGAAGGACAAGTCCTTCTGAGAACTCCTTGTTTTGTTGCCAGCCAACCACTCATGACCCTAATTCAGTGAGGCAAATGTGGAAGTGAAAATGATTTATCTTCCATTCTAAAAAGTATGATGTTTGGAACTTGACTTGAGAAACATAATTTTTGAGCTGTATAAATTGAGAAAAATCTTCACAGAAAAAGCATTCATAGTTATTTTATAGAGAATGAATATTCTGTCACTATCCAGTTATTTTCAAAAAAGGAATGATAGTCACATGTGCTAATCCTCCCCCAACTTTTAAAGTAGGCCGTATCAAGAGTGATTTACACTGAACGTCAGCTGGGCTGTTGTTTTCCATTAGATAAAATATACTAGGTATAAACCAAGGATTTGGCTTAACCAAAATGGTGAACACCAGCTGGAAGACTGTCTGCAGTAGAATCACCATGGAAGCTTTTTTTTTTTTTGCGGTATGTGGGCCTCTCACTGTTGTGGCCTCTCCCGTTGCGGAGCACAGGCTCCGGACACGCAGGCTCAATGGCCATGGCTCATGGGCCAAGCCGCTCCGCGGCATGTGGGATCCTCCCAGACCGGGGCACGAACCCGTGTCCCCTGCATCGGCAGGCGGACTCTCAACCACTGCGCCACCAGGGAAGCCCACCATGGAAGCTTTTTAAACTATAGATTCTTCGTCACTCCCCCAGAAATTCTGTATTCAGTAATTCTACTAGGACCCAGGCATTTATATTTTATGTTCCCAAGTGGGGTTTTTTTTGGCTGCACTGAGTGAGGGCTTTCTCTCTATTTGCGGTGAGCGGGGGCTACTCTTCGTTGCAGTGCACAGGCTTCTCATTGTGGGGGCTTCTCTTGTTGCAAAGCACGAGCTCTAGATGCGTGGGCTTCAGTAGTTGTGGCACGTGGGATCAGTAGTTGTGGCTCATGGGTTCTAGAGTGCAGGCTCAGTAGTTGTGGTGCATGGGCTTAGTTGCTCCACGGCATGTGAGATCTTCCCAGACCAGGGCTTGAACTCATGTCCCCTGCGTTGGCAGGTGGATTCTTAGCCACTGCATCCCTAGGGAAGTCCCAGTTCCCAAGTGGTTTTGATATGTAATCAGGTTCCCAAACGACTTCTCTAAGCAAAATACTGGTCTGGGAATGGAAGCTCAGTTATTATTTAGCTTATTAATTTGTTATAGGGACTCATTCAAGTCTTTTGCCAGCACTAGTTCCCAGGTTTCTCATTTGTGAAATGGGAGGTTAGTTAACTTCTAAGTTGTTTCTGGTGCTGATGTTTTATGACTTTATTTCTGAGAGTGTAGTAATTGCAATATATGGCTCTAGACTGCTTAGAAGGATAGTTTATTGTTGTTATTGTTGATGTTGTTTGCCAAGATAGGCATTGTTCTGTAACACAAGACATAACAAACTGTGGGTATTGATACCAACAGAACAGCAGTCCAGAGAACCTTTTAAAGATAAATTGTGGGGAAATCCCCTGGCTGTCCAGTGGTTAGAACTCCGTGCTTCCCCTGCCAGGGGGCCCGGGTTCAATCCCTGCTCAGGGAACTAAGATCCCACAATCCGTGTGGCACGGCCAAAAAATATATAGACATACTGTGGTAAAAACACATAACGTGAGATCCACCCTCTTAAGTTTTAGAGTGAATACTGCAGCAGATTTCTGAACTTTTCCCTGCACGACTGAAACTATATAACCACGGAACAGCAAGTCCCCATCTCCCCCTCCTCCCAGCCCCTGGGAACCACCATTCTACATTCTGCTCTGATGAGTATGACTGCTTTACACACCTCATATAAATGAAATCACGCAGTATATGTTCTTCTGACTGGATTATTTCCCTCAGCATAATATCCTCAGGGTCCATCCATCTTGTAGCATGAGAAGGATTTCCTCCCTTTTTATGACTGAATAGTGTACCATCATATGTATATACCACATTGTCTCTATCCACTCATCTGTTGATGGATATTTAGGTTGTTTTCACATCTTGGCTGTTGTGAATAATGCTGCAGTAAACACAGGAGATCAATCAAAATCCTGATTTCAATTCTTTAGGATAAATATTCACAAGTGTTATTGCTGGATCATATGGTAGCTCTATTTTTCATTTTTTGAGGAAGATCCACACTGTTTTCCATAGTGGCTGTACTATTTTACATTCCCACCAACAGTGTACCAGGGTTCCAATTTCTCCATATCCTCACCAACAATGGTTATTTATTTATTTATTTTTGGTAATAGCCCTTCTAACAGGTATGCAGTGATACCTCATTGTGGTTTTGACTTGCATTTCCCTGATGATTAGTGATGTTGAGCAGTTTTTCATGTGCCTGTTGGCCATTTATATATTTTCCTTAGAGGAATATCTATTAATTTCCTTTGCAAATTTTTAATTGGGTTATTTTGGGTAATTATTTTTAATTGGGTTTTTTCACTATTAAGTTGTAGGAGTTCCTCCTATATTTCAGATATTAATCCCTTTTTGGTATATGATTTTCACATATTTTCTCCCATTCCATAGGCTGCCTTTGAGGGATCCATTATTTCAATGCAAGAAAACTTAGATTTTTTTCTTCATTCTTTCTTTAAAACTTAATGGATAGTAGTCAAGCCCTTAACTTCTTTTGACTCAGTTTCCATATCTGCCAAAAGGGATAATAGCACCATTCTTAAATTAATTCTTTATCTTGTGAGCACCAGATGACTTAATGTTTATTTAGATGCTTTGCATCATACACTTAAATTATTGTCATTTTATATAACATTATCAAAATACAACTCACATGTGTTTATAGAAAGCTAGTTTCTCTTAGATTTGTCCATAACAAGAGTCATAGAGATCTTTTTGCAGTCTCTATTAGGTGGTAGGGAATGTGGTTGTATGTGACTTTTGAAATGCTTGGTCATCCATCTCTCCAGCTATTCATCTATGTATCCAACTCCAGTTAAGAGTATTTATCTTCTCATAATTATTTCATTCATAATAATTATAATGATATTTAAAATAATTACTATAATATTGTAATACCTTACATGTACATGGTGCTTTACAGTTTACAAAGCACTTTGGTATGCATACCATAGCAGTCCTGAGAGGCAATTGTTTTTCCCTCTTACATGGCTCTCTACTGAAGATGGTCCATTTAAGCAAAATTTTAGCTGTATTCTTGCTAATGAGAAACAGAGATGGCTGTCTTACATAATTGTTTATCTCTTTAACACATCGATCACATAACTTGTATCCTCATGTTAATATCATCAAGCTAGTTAGAGGAAGTGGCTAATTACTTAGCAGGTACCGGAGGCCCAGAGAAAGTCCATGACTTGACTAAAATTAAATAGAAATTTAACCACAAGGGAAGATCTCTAGTCTGCGTTTCCTGATTTGGTCCAGACTCTGAACGCCTGTATACCTGAAGAACCCCAGAGAAAGTCCATGACTTGACTAAAATTAAATAGAAATTTAACCACAAGGGAAGATCTCTAGTCTGCGTTTCCTGATTTGGTCCAGACTCTGAACGCCTGTATACCTGATGAACCCCAGTATCTTCATCCCAACAGCATCCCTGTTCGCCTCATCTCAGGGAGCCACCATCATTGGCTCCATGCCACCTCCTTCTCTGCAGTGCCTCAGATGAAAAAAAAAACATGTCACTCTTCTCCACGTCCTAACCCCATTCTGTCACTCCTGCCTGTATGCTGGTGAAATATACTTTTGGCTTGGGGAAGAAGATTTGCAAATCGCCAAGTCAGAGAAGGTCCTGTTGGGGGTTGGAGTGATGCAGTGACCAAATTCCAGGGGGAGAAGCTGTTCTATGGAGAGGGCTGTCTCCTCTGTGGTCTCTGTACTGAGAAAGGTCACTCTGTTTTCTGTATCAGTTTTCCTAAATTTATTTTGTAATGGGATATATGTATAAACATATTATTTATATATACTCCCAGGTGCAAGAACCATAGTGTAATGAGGAGACATTGGAATTCATGAGTACAGCCTTACCATTTTACAGATGGGCAAACTGAGGCCTAATGAGTCTGAAGGATCTTGCCCAGTAAAATTGTCATGCACATGATACAGTGGCAGAGCCAGCTCAGAACTCAGAGTAGCCTTGCCTGACTCTGCGTAGAAAAAGTACAACCACCAAACATTTCCAAATCAACTCATATATCTCCTTTATAGCACTTGTAAAAATTAAAACTGCATAATTATTTATTTATTTTGTTTACTGTCTTTCTCCTCCACTAGGCTGGGAGCTCCTCGGGGGAGGAACTGGGTTTGTCTTGACCACTATCCTGTCCTCAGTGTCTCGCAGGATGCCTAGCACACAGAGAGTTCTTAATAAATATTTGTTGAGTGAGTGAACAAATAGATGAATATATTAATGATAAATTAATAAACAAGCTAGGAATAGAGGCTGAGTTTTAAGATTCCGGAGTAGTAGTCCTCCTGTGGAGCAAACTGTCCCTCCGTATTTTATATCTTGTAACATATTTTATATTTAAAGATGGCATGAATGCATTTTTCATTCATTTTGTGTACAAAGGCAAAAGGTCCCCTTGCTTTTAGGATGACAAATACAAAGTGATTTAAAATTATATAGTATATTGAGGACTGGAACAGGACCAAGGATTGGTTCAAAGCTGGTGACAGGATCTGATGGCACAGCTGACTGACCCAGGGAGGCTAGTTGTTCCAAGGATTTTGTTTCCTATACTGCATCCCACCCCATCCTATCTTCACCTTCCATCCCTTACTGCCCTCTTCATCTCACTCCTCACCCACCCATTACAGACCCTTGCCCAGTTTTCCATGTAAAGGACAGGGAAAGCTGATTCCCAGAGCTTGGCTATACTTTGTCACTGGGGGTTGCCTGGGTGTAAGAGCTAATGTTTGCCCAGATGCTCGAGTCAGCTGGATCCTTTTTAGGACATACACTCAAGTCTCTCCCCTTCTTTCTGCCCTCATCCCCAGACGTTTGTGATCAAAGACAGCCACATGTACTGGTGACACTATTCTCCTGTTTTGGTCACTCCTAGTCACCAGGTTGAGAGCAGGAGGGTCATCCTGCTGCATTATTTAGTCTAGGTAGGCTTCCTGGAGCAGAAGGCCTTCAAGGTGTTTGGATAGCTTGTGAAGGATTGTCTGTCCATTGGCCAAAGTTTATCTTTTCATCTTCTTGCCTGAATCATGGGCCAATAAATTCCTCTGTCTGGTTTTGATTCTTGCTTCTCTGAACCATGTGACAGCACTAGCCCTTACCTGAGAGGGTACTGTCTTAAACACTGAGGTTTGAAAATTAGTTAATATCAGTATGACATGATATCCTATTTCTGATTTAAGTGTGCTTCCAGTTAGAGAAGTAGCAGATCAAGAAGGGAATTTAGGCTTCACCTACCTTGGGATATTGAAGAGCAAACTGAGTTCCGGAAGAGAAAAATGACTTTTCCAAGTCCCCACAGCAAGTTCCTCTCCAGTTATTCCAATTTGTGATTTTTAAAGCTAGCCATTGTTAGTCACAAATAGAAATTTGAGAAGGTGGGTAAGAATCACCTAGGAAGCTTGCTAAGCATGTTCTTTTTCAGTTGGTCTGTAGTAGGGCCCAGGAATATACCCTTTAAACTCCCTTCCCATGTTCTGTTGTCTGAGAACTACACTTGCCCTGATGTAGACCCTGAGGACACCCTGATTGGTAAAGTAGGTGCAGCCAGGCAGGAAAATGACTATTGAGATGGCCCAGGATGATTAAACAGAGGTAGGCAAAAAGAGGTTGGAGAAGGTGATGGTAGTGGTGATAGAGGTGGAGGAGGATGAATTAGTGGTACATATTAAACAGGGTCTTTTGATAGCAAGCAACAGAAATCAGCTCAAGCAGCCTATATAATTTTTCTAGAGCTGCCATAATAAAATACCACAGACTGGGGGCTTAATCAATGAAAATTTATTTTTCATAGTTCTGGTGGCTGGAAGTCCAAGTCCAAGGTGTCAGCACAGTTGATTTCATTCTAAGACCTCCCTCCTTGGCTTGCAGATGGCTGCCTTCTTGCTATGTTCTCCATGGTCCTTCCTCTGTGTGCACACATCCCTTGTGTCTCTTTGTATGTCTAAATTTCCTCTTGTTAAAAGGACACCAGTCAGATTGGATTAGGGTCCCTCCAATGGCTTATTTAATTGCCTCTTTAAAGACCTATCTCCAAATACAGTTACATTCTGGAGTACTGGGGTTAGAGCTCCAACATATGAATTTTGAGGGGACATAGTTCAGCCCATAACACTGTCCTAGGCTCACAGAGTTGATAGGGTGCTGAGAGACCAGGCTTAGTAATGGGTAAATCCAAGTGGTCTAAGTGGAGAGGATGAGGTAAGTGGTCCTGGGGATGAGAGAACAATTTAGCCTGGAAGAACCTAATGTTTTTATACTCTTCATTTCCCCTTCCTGGGGGTTATAGGCATACTTTCAGTCTTGCTGTGTTTCCATGAGATGAGATAGAGTTAAATTGTAAGGCTTTCATCCAAGTTCAAAAATATCAAACACGCAGATACATGTTGAAGACATGATTTAGCATAGTGAATGAAAGATCATGACTGTTACTTAACTTTCTCTGAGGCAGCCATTAATAGAATATAAGGGTGTACACTGAGAAATCTAGAGTTAAGTTCCTGCTTCCACTTTTTGATGGAGACGCAGATAAATAGAATACTGACAGTAGAAAACAACCAAAAGTTTAAAACTGATAATGCAATAACAGACGCTCAAATGTACCAACTATATACCAGGCACAGTTTTAAGAGCTTTACATATATTAACTAATCTTTACAGCAACTTTATGAGATAAGCATTGCTATTATATTCATTGTCCAGATAAGAAAAGTTGGTACAAAGAGTAATTTTCCCAGAATCACCCTGTGAGTCATAAAGCTGGAAGTTGAACTCAGGCAGTCTGACTCTAGAGTTCTATACTATGCTGTCTCTCAATGAAGAGTGCAAAAAATTGGAGATTTTTCTAGAACAATCAGTTTTCAGATGTACTTTAAGTTACTATATGGAAATGTGTTTATTCTGTATGAAGCATCAGGGTAGATCTAGAATCAGTGGCTGGGGAGATACATTGTTAAACAGTTTCTAACTCAACTGTATAAAGAAATTTGAAATAGTTCAATAAGGATTGGGCTACTATAGCAGATAGAGTTGATGGCCTATACCTAATAGACATTTTCCCTTTTTCTTTGCTTATAAAACTATTCTTTGTTCCAGAGGGCAGTGGGTCCAACTCCAACTGCATTATTCACAATTGGTCAAGGCCAACTGTGTCAATCCTCTACCCCTCTGCCAATGACTGGTTTAGGGATGGGCATGTGATCATGTTCTGACCAGTGAGATGCTAGGGAACTCTTAGGAGACTTGGAAAGTTTTTCTACAATAGTTATTAAAAGGGAGAGGTATATAAGGAGAAAGCCTTTGGTGTGTACCACTTTTCTTCTTGTTTTAATAGTATCAGATGAGAGAAAGAAAATTGAGCCAGTGAGGAAAACCATCACTGATTTCCTATGAAATGGAAAGAACCTTGGAACTTGGTGACTCTTTTGAGCAACCAAGCAACCCTGGTGCCACTTCCCTTCGGACTTCTTGTTAAGTGAGATGTCAGAACTTTGTATGGTTAAATGTACTGTTACTGTGACTCGAATCATCCTGATACAGCTGCCTTAGAAGATAATGAATTCAGTCCTTGGAGGTATATAAGCAGAACCTGGAGGCCCACTTATCAGGAATGTAATAGCAGGGGCTCAGGCTTTCGATAGGGTTTTACTGGAGAACAATTAAGGTCACTTCTAGTCCTAATAGTCTGTGATTGTCTTCATGCCCCTATACAACCCTGGCATAAGTCACTCTGTGTGACTCCCTATGTCTGTGTGTATTGAGTCAGGCTGGCAGCCACGGTTGACATTCTCTATGAGTCACTTGTAGTGTCAGGCCCTTGTTAAAAGGCAGAGGCTGTGATGTCACAGTTCCTCCAGTGACACAGCATCAGGGGACAGCCAGAAATAGATATGTGGAAGCCCTTGCCACCGGCGCTCTCTTGTACTCTTGACACAAGTCACATTTCTCTTAGCTCAGAAACCAGGCTTCTGGAGAAATGGTGAACCAAAATAGACAGGATGTCTAGTCACTCTCCGAGAATTTCCCGTCTGCTCTGACAAAGTTCTGGGGACACCCAAGGTGAAACTCGCCAAGCAGAACATTGAGAAAGTGACAGAGATTTAGCTGGGCTTTGGTTCCCCATCACAATGGGCCCCTCAGAAAAGAAGACACTGAGAAAACGTTTAGAGTCAGCTTTGTCCTCAACGCATTCTTGAGATCTAAGGTGGGGAAGTGTTGGAGACTATGGTCTACTTCATCTCTTATGTCCTGGTGCTGCAGGCTGCTGCTGAATGTAGCAGCCAAACCCTTTAGAGCCATACCAGCCATCTGATGGGATGCAAAGAAGCCAGAGACCCCTGGCACTTTTGCTTAGAAACAATTTTTACATAATATCGATTATCATAGCAGCAGATAATATTTGTTGGGATTTTAGGGGATCAGTAGAAAATATCTACCTTTTTCCCTAAATCTAAGCCAATTCAGTGATGGATGTAAGAGTCAGGAACATGGTTATCAAAGTGTCAACTCTGTTACTGAGGAAAGTTAGGTTGGAGCATTTGGCTGAGGGTTGAGGAAACAATGGATGTCTTACTACTGCATCTCAGCAAAGAACATTCTCAGACCAGGAGAGCATGTCCAATCACAGGCATCCCCTTAGAGAGTGGGAATCTCCTTTGTTGAACCTAATGCATGGCTGAGAGCAGACCCCAAAGTACCCTTCCAAATGCACACTCGGCTAAATCTCCTCTCCCTTGGGAAGTGTGAGTAAAAGTGGGAAGAGAGTCCAGGAATGTTGGTCTAGCTGAAGTGCCTGCACATGGAAATATGATGAGTGAGAAATAAGTGTTTTCCCAGCCATACTGGCTGAGTCCTCAATATTTGCTAGACACTGTGCCAGGTATCTGCATAGACTATACAGTTTAATTCTCTTTTCAACCTTCTGAGGAAAGTCGTAGTATTATCTTCATCCCACAAATGGAGAAACCGAGAAACTGAGGCCCAGAAAGATCAAGACCTTTGCGGAGGTGGCACACCCAGTATGTGGTGAGAGGGGATCAGGATGGAGCTGTGTATGAGGCCAGAACCCACCGTGTAGGCACCATGCTGCACCTCCTTGTCATGACTGCGCACTGTGGTTGGGTACTATGAGGAGATGGGGGAACACAGGGTTCATGATCGGGTGACTTGGGCTCTGACCCAAGTTCGGCCACGTCTTAGCCCCACAGCTGTGGTGTCCTCACCTGCAAAATAGGGATTGTGATGCCTCTTCTGAGAAGCTCAGGAAGTCCCTATGAGGGTCAAGTGAGATCATGGGTATTAAAGTGTTTGGTAACTGGCAGGCCCCAGGCACACATGTGCATCTGGGAGTGGGAGAACTCTGAGTTCCATCCCTGCCTCCCCTAAGAACTTTCCCGATGATGTGGTCCAGCCTCTTGATTTGCAATACCTCAGTTTCGCCACCTGTAAAATGAGCACACTAGTCCTTGACTTAACTCAGAGGTGTTGAGATAACTCAAAGAGGGTAAGGCTAAGACAGTGCTTTCTTTGTGCACTATTGACATTCAGGAATATGATGAGGACTGTTATTTTCTGTGAGATGTGTTGAGGACAGTGACTATTTTTGGTGATAAAATGGTATTTTTATACTTTCGTAGACTCACTTATCTGAAGAATTTAAAGGTTGGTAAATTTAGCTTTGCATCTCAGCAATTTTATTATACAAAATAAAATACTAACAGAAAAATCTTTATCTAATTCAAATGATTCAACTCAGAAACATAAGCAAGTATTAGCTTTGTAGTCAGCCTTATGTGCTAAGGGGTTAAGGGGCATAAAATAAAGATCCAAACATGCATATAGTGCTTACTGTGTGTCTATTATAATTCTAGATACTTTAAATATATTCATTTATTTAATGTTCACAATAATCCTGTGAACAGGCATATTATTATCTCCGTTTTGCAGGTGGGGAGTAGGGGAAACAGAGGCTCAGAGAGGTTAAGTGACATGCCCAGAATCTCACAGAGCATAAGCAGCAGAATCAGGGTTTGAACCCAAGCAGTGCACCTTCAGAATCTATTTTCTTAACCATTAGAGCAGGACTTGAGAAGCATAGTCCCTGCCTTCAAACAGCTTGCAGAACAGTTTACGAACCAGTTGAGAGGCAAGCATTACATAGGTAATAAATAAATTAGAAAGCCGTACAAAACACTGCTGTGTTGAACTACATGCCAAATGATGCTGTCTGAACTACAGGATTAAAAGATTCAGAGTAGAGCAAGGTCATGGAAGTGATACGGGAGGAGTGGTACCTGACCTGGGCCTTTTAGGGCAGTAGGATTTGAATAGGTAGGTAAAACAATAAGACCACCCACGTGGTACTTGGCCCAGTCTAATGGACCTCTTAATTGAGAAAGCATTGGCTGAAAAAATATCACTAAATAAGGAAATATATCATACAAAGAAGACGGCTCTAGGAATAAACAGAGGACAATATTCCAGACCACTTACTAATCGTGTGACAATTTGTGCTTCAGTGTCTTCATCCATAAATGCAGATAGCAATTCCGACTTTGCCTTCCTTCCAAAGTCAAACTCATTTTGAAAATAACAAAGTACTGTATACATATGCAGTGAAGTAATATTTTTAAAATAATTTATATTTTTAGATGATTTAAATTTTTATCTTTTTTCTTCCCAATTACAGGGGCTTTGCCCTAGTTGGCTGAGGAGTCTTTTGCCTAGAAAAAGGAAGGGCAAGATTAGGAATGCCAGAGGAGGGATACCCACCTAAAGGAACATCCATAAAAACAGGCTGTAGTTTACTTGAGAGGGGGTTGCCTAAATTCCTGTAGCTTCCTGTTTGGCATATATCAAGACCAGGCTTTATCTAAGGGGTGTCTGCCCCTGAAGGCCAGTTAGAAGAGCCTGCGCCTTTCTGGCTTCAAAGCTAGTAGGAAACAGAAGGAGAGAGAAGGGAGTGAAAGAGCAGAGCAAAGAGACATGGTCCTAATGTTCTCATCCCTGTGTTGGCTTTGGCACAGGAAGCCAGAGGCTCATTAGAGAAATTGGGGCGACATTGACTGAGATTTGCTTCTTCACCAGCCTAGGGCACAAGATGGACCTGACAGTCCCGTGTGGTGTAGGTTGGTCCCAAGAATACTTGAGAGTGTGTTTGGGAATCTTGCCAGTGTGAGTTATGGTGGTAGGGGCAAGCTGGTCCTGCAGTGAAGACTGAAGGTAGACCTGCCAGATGGGGAGAGTGGAGTTACAGCCAAACCTCGAAGTCTCTGCTGCTAGCAGTGGGTGGGGTGAAGCCCAGGTGGCCAGGGGCCCCCAGTCTGTATTCTGATTGAAGAAAAAGAGAAAATAAGAAGCAGTGTCCTGCCAGCTTCCCTTTCTGCCATGTGGGGCAGAGGGGCAAGTGGATACAAGAGATGTGATTTCTAGACCACGGTGGGCAGGAGACCATCCTTCTACCTATATATCACCATGAACAATTGTTAACCACAACTGTAGACTTCTCCCTCTCTCCACGTTTTCCTTATACACAGAATTCCTCTTGCTGGAGAAGCAGGGAGAGACTGTTTGAAAGATTAAAACATTTTTATTCTAAGGAGACTGATACTACCTAAAGTGACCATTTAGATAATAAGAGCAGACAGGTTTTAAACTAGATTGATCATTTAGTTCATTTTTCTACTGTCAGGTGAGAGTTATAGACAAATGAAAGTTCACTTACAAGCAAGATATCCAAGGTGAAGTGGGAACAAAATTGTGTGATTCAATTATGTGTAATGGTATTGTTTTTAAACATTTCTGACTGAAAGTAACCCATCTAAATATTGAATTTTTAAATATTAAGCAATATTAACCTTTGGCTGAAACAAGATAATATTTGTAAAAGTTCCTGGCACATATTAAGTGCTATAGGTGAATATTAATTATTTTCATGTTGTTTGGGGTCAAGGTCAGGAAATAGAACCACCGTGTTCTTTGTATCACAGCTCTTTTAGAGCCTGAACGCTGGGCAAGATGGACCCAGAATAGCCTCACTGCTTTTCCTTTGTGTGATGATGTGAGGAAGTGTGGTCCAGAGGAGAGATTCCCAAACCTGGTCCTGCATTAGAATCATCTGAACTGCTTATTTAAAAATATAGATAATTTCTCCTCTGGTTCCCCTTGTGATTATGATTCAGTATTTCTGGGGAGGTGCCAAGGCATCTTTTAAACACCATTAGAAATCTGTTTGGATGGCATTGTAAGTACCAAGGGGCACAGTGGTACATCTTCAGTTATTTTTTTCCTTCTTTGTTGTTGACTCTCACAGACTCACGTATGGGTAGACTAGAGAACATCTGGTTTGTTTTTTTAGTTTTGTCTGTGTCTAACCAGCTCAGCTTCTGTCAATTCCCTAAATTCCAAAACAAAATAAACGTAAGGAATGATGAGATTTTTTGTTGGCCAGGTCAAAGAAAATGGCATCTCCCCTTTAATTCAGAACACAGTCTCCATGCCAAGAGCAAAGATTAGGTGTGAGGGGAAATCCTGAACGGGAAAAAACCATTTTCTTGTTTTTCTCTCCTGTTTTCCTCCCTGTTTTCATGTCCCAGAGGTCCATTGTTCCTATCAACTCTCAAAGAGGATTTTTATTGCAGCACAAATTGCTTAGCAAGCAAGGTGCATGCTAGAATTCCTATAAGAAAGTCTTCTTTTTTAGAGTCCTAGCACTTTCTCCCACTTCTGCCACCAGTTTTAGGGTGCCGTTGCCTTACTGTGGCCTCCCCAGCACTTTCTGAGACATTATTTTTGGTTGGTCACCTGACCAAAACTGGTGCCCTGGCTGAAGCTGGCAAATGGCCATTGTGCTGAGCATAATCGTTCCAGTAAAACATGGCTGATTAACAAATAAATCTCCATACGCCTTTCTATTCTCATTTTGCTGTTAGAATTCTGGCCCCTCTCAGAGGTCACGCTAACCTAGTTAAGGCTCTAGGAGAAAATACTGTCATTCCAGCTCATTGCATTTACATTAAAATGTATTTTCCTTCAGCTGACATGCTAACCAGCAACTCGTCATCTGCAACTTCTCACAAAATCTGAATTGCAGGGCACCATCCGTTATTTAAGCTGGAATCAGGGAAGCTCAGCGAAAATATATGATGGGCAGCAAGACATGAAGGCCCTTAAAGTTCTAGCTCTGTGCACTTCACTATGGATAAAGTAAAAAGATTTTGATGTAAAGAAGATTACTGCATAGTAAAGGATTCTAACTGCTGGGGTCCTTCCGCTTTCGCATCCTGTAGAGATGATATGGTATTGTGAGAGCATGAATGTCAGAGTCAGACTTCCTGGTTGAGATTCCTGTTCTACTACAGACAAAGTTTGGGGATTTGGGCAGGTTACTTAGCTTTTTTGTGCCACAGTGTATATTTCTATAAAACAGGAGTGATAATAAAATAGTACATATCTCACTGGGTTACCACGAGGCTTAAATGAGATCATTGCTGTAGAGTGATATGTTACATATGCTCAATCGATGTTAGCTATTATTATTATTTTACTATTAGTATTATGTATGCTCAATCAATGTTAGCGACTTATTTATTTATTTTAACATCTTTATTGGAGTATAATTGCTTTAAAATGGTGTCTTAGTTTTTGCTTTATAACAAAGAGAATCATCTATACATATACATATATCCCCATATCTCCTCCCTCTGCATCCTCCTACCACCCTCCCTGTCCCACCCCTCAGCTCGGTCACAAAACACCGAGCTGATCTCCCTGTGCTATGTGGCTGCTTCCCATTAGCTATCTGTTTTACATTTGGTAGTGTATGTATGTCCATGCCACTCTCTCATTTCATCCCAGCTTACCCTTCCCCCTCCCCATGTCCTCAAGTCCATTCTCTACATCTGAGTCTTTATTCCTGTCCTGCCCCTAGGTTCTTAAGAACCTTTTTTTATTTTTCTATAAGATTCCATAGCATATGGTATTTGTATTTCTCTTTCTGACTTACTTCACTCTGTATGACAGTCTCTAGGTCCATCCGCCTGACTACAGATAACTCAATTTCGTTTCTTTCTATGGCTGAGTAATATTCCATTGTATGTATGTGCCACATCTTCTTTATCCATTCATCTGTCAGTAGACACTTAGGTTGCTTCCATGTCCTGGCTATTGTGAATAGAGCTGCAATGAACATTGTAGTACCTGACTCTTTTTGAATTATGGTTTTCTCAGGGTATATGCCCAGTAGTGGGATTGCTGGGTCATATGGTAGTTCTATTTTTAGTTTCTTAAGGAACCTCCATACTGTTCTCCATAGTGGCTGTATCAATTTACATTCCCACCAACAGTGCAAGAGGGTTCCCTTTTCTCAACACCCTCTCCAGCATTTATTGTTTGTAGATATTTTGGTGATGGCCATTCTGACTGGTGTGAGGCGGGATACCTCATTGTAGTTTTGATTTGCATTTCTCTAATGATAAGTGATGTTAGGTATTCTTTCATGTGTTTGTTAGCAATCTGTATATCTTCTTTGGAGAAGTGTCTATTTAGGTCTTCTGCCCATTTTTGGATTGGGTTGTTTGTTTCTTTGATATTGAGTTGCATGAGCTGTTTGTAAATTTTGGAGGTTAATCCTTTGTCAGTTGCTTCATTTGCAAATAATTTTTTCCCATTCTGAGGGTTGTCTTTTTGTCTTGTTTATGGTTTCCTTTGCTGTGCAAAAGATTTTAAGTTTCATTAGGTCTCATTTGTTAATTTTTGCTTTTATTTCCATTTCTCTAGGAGGTGGGTCAAAAAGGATCTGGCTGTGATTTATGTCATAGAGTGTTTTGCCTGTTTTCCTCTAAGAGTTTTATAGTGTCTGGCCTTACATTTAGGTCTTTAATGCATTTTGAGCTTACTTTTGTGTATGGTGTTAGGGAGTGTTCTAATTTCATTCTTTTACATGTGGCTGTCAAGTTTTCCCAGTACCACTTATTGAAGAGACTGTCTTTTCTCCATTGTATATTCTTGCCTCCTTTATCAGAAATAAGGTGACCATATGTGCATGGGTTTATCTCTGGGCTTTCTATCCTGTTCCATTGATCTATATTTCTGTTTTTGTGCCAGTACCATACTCTCTTGATTACTGTAGCAATGTAAAGCAATGTAAATGTCCATATACAGATGAATGGATTTCTTAAATGTAGTATATACATACAATGGAATATTGTTTAGCCTTAAAAAAATGGAAATCTTGCCTTTTGCGACAATTTGGATGAACTTTGAGGACATCACGTTACGTGAAATAAGCCAGTCACAGAAGAAATAAGCCAGTCACAGAAGTAATAATACTACAGGATGCCACTTACATGATGAATGTAAAATAGTCAAACTCATAGAAGCAGGGAGTAGAATGGTGGTTGCCAGGGCCTGGGGGAGATGGAAATGGGGATGTCTTAGTCATAGGGTACAAAGTTTCAGTTGATGAATAAGTACCGGAGACCTACTCTACAGCATAGTACCTGCCTTAGTCTGTTTGGGCTTCTATAACAAAATACCACAGACTGGTTAGCTTATAAGCAACAGAAATTTGTTGCTTATAGTTCTGGGAGCAAGAAGTCTGAGATCAGGGTGCCAGCATGGTCAAGTAAGGGGCTTTTTCCAGGTTTCAGACGTCTCATTGTACCCTCACATGGCAGAAGTGACTAGGGATCTCTGTGGTATCTATTTTATAAGAGCACTAATCCCATTCATGAGGGCTCCACCCTTATGGCCTAATTACCTCCCAAAGGTCCCACCTACTAGTACCATCACTTTGGGGGGTTAGGAGTTCACCATATGAATTTTTGGGGGGACACAAACATTCAGGTCATCACTGTTCCTATAGTTAACGATACTGTATTGTACACTTAATATTTTGCTAAGAGGGTAGATCATATGTTAAGCATTTTTATCACAAAAAATAATGACTTATGATTAAGAGGGCAGGAGGAAACTTTTGGAGTTGAAATAGTTAAGGCATAGATTGTGGTGAAGATTTTGCAGGTGTTGTACTTATCTCCAAATACGTCGAGTTATATACGTTAAATATGTACAGCTTTTTGTATGTCAATCATATCTCAATAAAGTGGTTAAAAGAAAACTCTTATTAGGGTTGCTGATAGGATTAACTGAGCAACTATTCATAGAAGCACTTAGCAGAATGCCTGATGCTTGTTAAGTGCTTAATACATGGCAGTACATTATTATTACTATTGTTACAGCTCCTTGTGGAACAAATCATAGGAGTATTTCCAAGTCATAGGAGTATTTTCCTCATGCAGATTATCTGAATGGGCTGAATCATCAGTGAAAAGAGAGAATGAACAGCTCAAAAATAGGACACCTGAGAGAATGGAGCCAATATGACACTTGGGTGAGTTAAACTTATAACCCTCAAGCATCAGACCTTGGACTAGATGATTCAGAATTTTCTGAGGATGTTAAAATATGGATTACTGGGGCCCCATCCCATATTTATTGAATCAGAATATCCTTCAGGAAGCAGGTCCCAGGAATATGTATGTTTTAAAGCTCCTTAGGTATACATTATGGACGGCCAGATTTGGGAACCATATGACTAGGCTGCCGCCTACATGGAGTGACTTACAGCAAGCCAAAAGATTGTCTTATATTATGATTTGTTTCTCTCATGACCTTCCATTTATACATCCATTCCTCCACCTGTTCACCTATCTATCAGCCAAACATGTGTTAGTGCCCAGGGTTTGCCTTATGACCTGCTACTGCGGTTGTTGATGCAAAGATTAATGATCAATGCTCTTAAAGAGTTGATAGTCTAAGAGATTAGATAAATTAAGTATAAATAATATATGATGAGCTATAAAGTGCTATGGGAGTTCATAAATGGACCCTGCCTATTTAGTGAGAAAACTGAAAGTCAAATGGTAAAGTGGCATGAATACAGGAAGGGGTGAAAGAATCATTAATGGTCTCAGTATATCTAGCATAGCAGGCAAGATTGTCTTGCTAGAATTTTGTAGCATGTTTTTCATTGTTATTTTTTTCAGCTTTATTGAGGTATAATTGACAAATAAAATTCTGAGATATTTAAAGGGCCCATTGTAGTGATTTGATATATGTATATATACATTGTGAAATAATTCTGTTTATCTAGTTAACTATCACATCCATCACTTTACATATTTGTCTTTTTTTTCCTATTTCTGGTGAGAACATTAAGTTCTATTCTCTTAGCAAACTTTAATTATATAATATAGGGTTATATTCACCAGGGTATACATTAGATCCTCAGAATTTATTCATCTTTTAAAAAACAATTGAAGTATAGCTGATTTACAATATTGTATTAGTTTCAGGTGTGCAACATAGTGATTCAATATTTTTATAGATTATACTCCATTTAAAGTTACTACAAAATAATGGCCATATTTCCCTATGCTGTATAATATATTCTTGTTACTTATCTATTTTATACATAATAGTTTGTATCTCTTAATCACATACTCCTACCTTGCCCCTCCCCACTCTCCTCTCCCCACTGGTAACCACTAGTTTGTTTTCTATATCTGTGAGTCTGTTTCTGTTTTGTTTAAACATTTATTTGTTTTATTTTTTAGATTCCATATATAAGTGATAACATAGAGTATTTTTCTTCCTGTGTCTGACCTTATTTCACTGAGCTTAACACTCATCCACATTGTTGTAAATGTCAGAATTTCATTCTTTTTTATGGATGAGTAATATTCCATTGTGTATATACTACAACTTCTTTATCCATTCATCTGTTGATGGACACCTAGGTTGCTTCTATATCTTAGCTATTATAAATAATGCTACTATGAACATTGGGGTGCATGTATATATTTGAATTCGTATTTTCATTTTCTTTGGATATATACCCAGGAGTGGAATTGCTGGATCATAAGGTAGTTCTATTTTTAGTCTTTTGAGTAACCTCCATACTAATTTCCACAGTGGCTGCACCAATGTACATTGCTACCAACAGTGCACCAGGGTTCCCTTTGCTCCATATTCTCCCAGCATTTGTTATTTATGGTCTCTTTGATGATAGCCATTCTTAAATATGTGAGGTTTGTGGTTTTGATTTGCATTTCTCTGATGACTAGCCATGTTGAGCATCTTTTCATGTGCCTATTGGCCATCTGTATGTCATTTTTGAAAAATGTCTATTCAGGTCTTCTGCCCATGTTTTAATTGTTTTTTTTTAATTTTGATATTGAGTTGTATGAGCTATTTATATATTTTGGACATTAACCCCTGTTGGTCATATTATGTGCAAATATTTTCTCCTATTCGGTAGGTTGTCTTTTCATTTTGTTGATGGTTTCCCTTACTGTGCAAAAGCTTAGTTTGATTAGGTCCCATTTGTTTGTTTGTTTATTACTGGGGTATAGTTACTTTACAATGTTGTGTTAATTTCTGCTGTACAATGAAGTGAATCAGCTGTATGCATACATATATCCCCTCCCTCTTGGACCTCCCTCCCACCCCCCATCCCAGCCATTTGTTTATTTTTGCTTTTATTTCTTTTGTCTTAGGAGACAGATCCAAAAAATACTGCTATGACTTATGTCAGTGTTCTGCCTATGTCTTTTCTAAGAGTTTTAAGTTTCAGACCTTACATTTAAGTCTTTAATCCATTTTGAATTTATTTTTGTATATGGTATGAGAAAATGTTCAAATTTCATTCTTTTATGTGTAGCTGTCCAGTTTTTCACAGCACTACTTGTTGAAGAGACTGTCTTTTCTCCACTGTATATTCTTGCGTCCTTTGTTGTAGATTAATTGACCATAAATGCATAGGTTTTTTTTCTGGGCTCTGTATTCTGTTCCCTTGATCTATATGTCTGTTTTTGTGCCAGTACCGTGCTGTTTCTATTACTATGGTTTTGTGGTATTGTCTGAAGTCAGGCAGTGTGATATCTCCACTTTTACTTGCTTTTTCTCAAGATAGTTTTGGCAGTTCAGGGTCTTTTGTAGTTCCATATAAATTCTAGGATTATTTGTTCTAGTTCTATGAAAATTGTCCTGGGTATTTTGATAGGGATTACGTTAAATCTGTAGATTGCTTTAGGTAGTATGGACATTTTAATGATTATTAATTCTTCTATTCCAAACCCACAGATAACATCATACCCAACAGTGAAAAGCTGAAAGCTTTTCCTCTAAAATCAGGAACAAGACAACGATGCCCACTCTCACCACTTCTACTTAACATAGTATTGAAAATCCTAGCTACAGCAGTCAGACAAGATAAATACATAAAAGACATCCAAATTAGAAGGGAGGAATTAAAACTGTCAATATTTGCAGATGACATAATACTATATATATAGAAATCCCTAAAGTCTCCACCAGAAAACTATTGGAACTAACAAATGAACTCAGGAAATTTGCAGGATACAATATTAATATATAGAAATCTGTTGCTTTTCTATACACTGATAATGAACTATCAGAAAGAGAAAGCAAGAAAACAATCCTGTTTAAAATTGTATCAAAAATAATAAAATACCTGGGAATAAACTTAATCAAGGAGGTGAAAGACCTATGCTCTGAAAACTATAAAACATTGATGAAAGAATTTGAATAATAAAATAAAAAATAAAAGAAATGGAAAGATATCATCATCATCATCATCATTATTATTATTATTATTATTATTATTATTATTTGCGGTACGTGGGCCTCTCACTGTTGTGGCCTCTCCCGTTGCGGAGCACAGGCTCCGGACGCGCAGGCTCAGCGGCCATGGCTCACGGGCCCAGCTGCTCCGTGGCACGTGGGATCTTCCTGGACTGGGGCATGAACCCACGTCCCCTGCATTGGCAGGCGGACTCTCAACCACTGTGCCACCAGGGAAGCCCTCATTATTATTTTTTTAAACTATCTTTTTGTGGGGAGTGTTATAAGTTTTCACTTATGGTAGTAATAAAAAGTTTTCTTTTAAAACAAATTTATTTGAGACAAATGTAAGCGGGTGTAAAGAAAAAGTATTTTTAAAACGTAGCCCATGTGGTACACAGGTATGGCAAAAGTGATCAGACAAAGAAAATGACAGGTTTGGAAAACTCTGACCCAGGATGATCGCAACTGGGACTCTGAACAGGGCATGTATGGAAGACGTGTTGCAGACTCGGCAAAATAAGCTTAATAACCACATAGGTTCAGTTGTGTTCAGTTAAATGACCATATATTAAGTGTCAACAGCCTGCCTGACACAGTGGCAGGAGCCAGAGATACAAAGATGAAAAACTAGAAGTCCTTGTCCTAAAGCAGTTTATAACCGAGTGGGTGAGAGACGCATAGCAGATAACTTGGATCCACTATGGTAAATTCTATATTTAGTGGACGTACCCTGGGTGCCTACAGAAAGGACGCTAAGCTTAGGCTGGGGAGCGGGCATTGGGGAAGGGTGACCAGCAAGTTCCCTGGAGAAGGCTCTGGAAGAATGAATACAGGTTTCTTGGTAAGATAAATGAGCACAGGCGTGAAGAATGTGAAATATTCTTTGGGAAAGTTCATTCTTATTGAAGTCTGATGTTTGGGGCAGGAGATGAGACTGAGGAATTGAGGGCAGCCAGCTAGTAGACAGCTCTGTTTGCTACCCTAGACAGCTTAGAATTTACGCTGTTATGGACAACAGGGAGTCAGTGATGGTTCTCAAGCAGGGAAAAGACATATATATGTATGTATTTATATTTTTATAATATATGTATTATCATATATTTTATAAATAAATATATTAAATCACATTTTATATATATAGTATAGATTTATAATATATAAAACACATTTTTTTCTTTTTTACAAAAATTCCTGCCAGGTGATTTTGCCACTTTTGTTTTGCAAACCCCCAGTGACCAAGTCCTCATTATCCTACAGTTGAGACTGCTATAGTCCTGATTATAACCAGATAAAAAAGATAGACTTTGGGACACAAAATCAGAAATCAGGACCATGCAGTAATCCAGGTGAGGGACACAAAGGGACTGAAATGAGTAGGGAGAGTCCAGATGTAAAGAGAGAAGAGAACTCTTGGGTTAATGCTAACTGCTGTAAAAATGTGAATTGTGGTTGTGTTTGCTTTAGAGCCCAAACATATTGCATAAACAACTCCCAAACCACACAAATACTTATTTTTTTCTTATAATTGGACAAAGCAATGCTGACACCCAGTGGCTGATTCAGATTGCCTGCAGCTCCCAGAGAGAGGATCCCAAGGGACAGAGATAGACGTCAGCTTGCCTGACCTGGCCCTCAGAGCATCCCAGAATCCTTCGCTGAAAGGGCAAGTCTAAATTCAGCTAGAAACGGCTGGCCATGTGATATGTTTGGCACCACACAAGGATAGTTCCTTGTGAGTTTACTGCAGACAAAAGAGCTAAATTAAACCTGCACATGAGAACAGCATTGTATAAAAGTCAGCCCCATCTAAAGCAGAGGCAAAGCAATTACCCTCAGAGTTCCCGGGAGAGCTCCTATCCAAAGCACCAATAAGAAAATGGAATATTTAAAGGTCAGTTTTACAGTCAAATCAACACTCTGTTTACATGGCTGTATTCCAGACTCCTTGCTTTGGATGGAAGCTACTCAGCCCCTATTCCAACAGAGTCAGAATGTGTTAGAGCCACAAGAAACTTGACAGATCAGCTGGTAAAACAGGTCCAGGGAGGGGGTATGAGTTTCCCAAGGTCTCAGAGCAAACTAACGACAGACTGCATGGGTTATACAGCAAATATTTATTTAAGTTCTGGTGGCTGGAATATCCAAGATCATGGTGCTGGCAGTGTCTGGGGAAGGTTTACTTCCTGGTTCATTAGGTGGCCCTCTTCTCACTGTGTCCTTACATGGTGGAAAGGGGTGAGGAAGCTCTTTGGGGTTTCTTTTATAAGGGTGACAATCCCATTCATGAAGTCTCCACCCTCATGACCTAATCACCCCCAAAGGCTCACCTCCTAAGACCATCACATGGAGGGTTAGGATTTCAACAAATGAATTTTTTTTGCAGGGATGTTCAGTCCACAACAAAGGCCAAAACTTGTATGTTGTTGATGCCCGTCATCTACTTGATATCACTATTTGAACATCCCAGAGGAATGTTCAAAGCCAAACTCAAGATCTTCTACCCATAAAGTTGGTTTTCCTATAGTGTCTGCTATCTTAGTAAATGACACTACCATCTACTGCACAAACCAGAAACAGGGGAGTTATCCTTGGCTCCTTTTTCTTTATTCCTCTAATTCAAGGATCAAGCTTGAATATATCACTTCCCAGATATCCCTTATATTAATCCACTTCTTAATGTCCTCTGCACCCTTGCTCTTCCCCCTTCCTGTTTTATTTTTCACTATAGCACTTATCACCATCTGACACGTTTTACTTGTTTGTTCATTGTCTCTCTCCTCCCTACCAGAATGTCAGCTTCCATGTCTGCCCTGGTTCATATCCCCCTGCCCCATCCTCAAATATACTCTATTATATTATACCCTATTATTTTCTTCTTAGCTCTTATCAGCATCTGAAATTATATTTATTTGTTTAATTATGAGACTAGGAACCTCATTTATCTTGTACTTGGTTGTTGACTATTTTTAGCAAGAAAATGTTACTGAATCAAAAGAACCAAACCTGGGTCTGCTTGCCTGTATGCAGCAAAGCCAGTCTACTGACACTGGCTTGCGGTGAAGGAAAAGTACAATGTTTATTGCAGGGCACCAAGCAGGGAGTCCAGGGAGCCTAGTGCTTAAACGGCCCAGACTCCCAAAGGCTTTCAGGGAAAGGTTTTTAAAGACAGGGTGAGGGAGAGGTTTGCAGGGTTCTTGATCAGCTTGTGAATATTCTTCTGATTGGTTGGTGGTGAGTTAATCAGGAGTTAACACCATCAACCTTCTGGTTCTAACTGGTCTGGGGTCTACATGCTTACAGAGAGCATGCATACAGTTAACTTCTTCCACCTGGTAGAGGTTTCAGTATCTGCAAAACAGCTCAAAGGACATGGCTCAGAATATTTTTTAAACTTTTTTTTTTAATTGAAGTATAGTTGATTTACACTGTTATGTTAATTTCTGCTGTACAGCAAAGTCACTCAGTTATACATATGTATGCATTCTTTTATATATTCTTTTCCATTATGGTTTATCTCAGGATATTGAATAGAGTTCCCTGTGCTATACAGTAGGACCTTGTTGTTTATCCATCCTATATATAATAGTTTGCATCTACTAACCCCAAACTCCCACTCCATCCCTCCCCACGCGCCACAACTGCAAGTCTGTTCTCTACGTCTGTGAGTCCATTTCTGTTTCGTAGATAAGTTAATTTGTGTCATATTTTGGATTCCACATATAAGTGATATCATGTGGTATTTGTCTTTCTCTTTCTGACTTCCTTCATTTAGTAGGATAATCTCTAAAACCTTCGTTTTAACATCAGAAACATACTGTATATTAAGTGGATAATGCACATTAAATGATACATTTCTATGGCTCTTAGTTATTTTATTTTTAGCTAATGTAAATGGTTTTATTAGACATGACACATGAAGACTAAATTGGATTTCATTCTTTTTTTTCTGAGGGACACAATTTAAAAAAATTATTGGACTATAGTTGATTTATTCAATACAATGTTGTGTTACTTTCTGCTGTACAGCAAAGTGAATCAGTTATCCATATACATATATCCACTCTTTTTTAGATTCTTTTCCCATATATTACCTATAGCCCTTGAGGAGGAACTAAAGGTCCTTGACTTTGTTTAATGGTTAAACTATTATTATTTTGTCTTGCTTGACTGTTTTCCTTTCTTTTGTATTCTCTCACTTCTCTGATTAAGTTTACTTTTGGAACTCAGGGAAGGCCTAGGAGGCTCAAGATTTTCTACAGGCAGGAGGCAGGCAGAGGACATGGTGTGGGCAGTAGGGGTGTGGTGTCTGTTCTGGAAAGGCCCCATAGGATCCTGCTCGGTTACAAAAAACTTTATCTGTTTGGTTCACTACTGTATCTCCAGTCTTAGACCAGTGCCCAGTACCAAGCAGGTGCTTGGTCCATGCTTGTTGAATGAGTGAACATGCACATATATGTGCATCTGATGGGCCAGTAGTTCTTGGGGGTGGTGGTATCTAGTAGAGGATGAGTAGGGTTAGCAACTGCCTAGTTATTGCCTAAAACTCAACTACCTGTGCCTGGTCATTTCAGTGGTTTATAACTATGGAAGCAAATGTTACTGATCTGACAAAGGACTCAAAAAGGCAGGATGGTCTAATGGAGAAAAAAAACCCCTTATTTTAAACCTGGTTTCTGAAAGGGAGGTAGGACACCTGGAAGACACATCTCAGGCTAACCCTGTCTGCTGCTTTTATTTTCTGCTACTTTCTATTACAGCCAACATCTGCAAGGAAGATGGTTTGTTACTGGTTCATGCCACAGTTTAGCCGGTCCTTGACTGAGTCCACTTATTTACTTAAAAAAATGACCTGCTCTATTCAAGGTGCTGTGGGGAGACAGATGGAAGGTCTCCTGCTTCCACTGTAGTTCAAGCCCTGACCCGACCTTTGCATTCTTCAAGTAGGAGTCAGAATGCTCTTACCCTCTCTCTCTCTCTCTCTCTCTCCTTCTCTCCCTCCCTCACTGGCTTAATACATAAAGTTTATTTTTACTCCATAGCAACCCAACATTAGTGTTCCTGGCCAGCATGAGAATGCCTTTGACATTATCTAGAGACCCAGACACTTTCCGTGCTGTAACTCTGACCTCTTTTAGGGCCTCGGGGACTTCTGCAAAGGGGGATAGAATGGGGAGGATCATGCATGGGAAGTTTTTATGAGGCAAGTGCACGATCTCTTTAAAATATAAGTTGTCCAGGATCTTACCCTGCCTACAACCTTCAGTGTCTTCCCACTTGCCATAGCATAAATTCCAGATTTCTCACTATGGCCCACAAGGCCTTACATCTTTGATCTCATCTTCCCTTTGTTTTTCCCTCCTCACTCACTCTGCTCCAAGACACACAGCCTTTTTTTCTTGTTTCTTAACATACCAAGCTTTGGTCTGTCTCAAGTTCTCTGAGTTTGTTATCCTCTCTGCCTGAATGCCCCAACTCAGCATGGCTGCCTTCTCCCCTTGATTTAGTAGAACTCAGCAAAACTCAGCTCAGAGAGGCCCTCTCTACCTGCCCTAATTAACGCCCCTTACCCCTTCCTCAAAGATACTCTATTTTATTGCATTCCTTATTTTCTTCATAGCTCTTATCAGCCTCTGAAAATTACATGTTATCTGTTTATTCATGAGAGTAAGGATCTCTGTTGTATGTGATTGTCCATTTCTGTAGTTCAGAAGAGTATCTGGCACCTGGTAAGTGCTTAGGACTGAGTACTGAGTACTTACCCTGTGGCAAACACTCCTTGAACCACTGCATAACATTTAATTCTCACAACAACTCCATAAAGTCCTTACTATTACAATCCCTATTTCATAGAAGAAACTGAAACCCGGAGAGGTTAAGTAACTTGTCTAGGGATACACAGGTATACATTAAAAAGCTGGAATTCTGATTCTATGACGTTGACCACTGTATTGTATCACCCCCATTCAGAATCCTAGTTTTGGAACAGAATTTGGTGTCATCGGATCACTTCACCACCATCAAATGCATAGATATGCTCCATGACATTCCTTCTGAGGTTTCCTAACTTTTCTTGAGCATTCTGGGGCAGAGAACCCAGTTCATTATGGAATGTTAATTTCCCCTTCATATTGAGATGTATCTGCCTCCCTATCACTTCTCCCCCAAAGTTCAAATTCTACCTGCTCAGCCCTCTGTGCCCTAGGGAAGCCCATCACCAGGGACAGGGTCTTCCTCTTGACACTTCTCTCCTCACAGGTGAATAGTGCCAGCGTCACCGTGGACATGGTTTATCTTCCTTACCTTGCAAGGAAGTGCAAATATCTGTCCAGGCTACAGGTGAACCCCTTCTTTGTTCCTGTACCTCTTTTGGGAAGCTCTGGACCATCCATGAGTTAGTGGAGTTTCTAAACCTATCACAACTGATTTCTCTGAATCTCGTCTCACAGCCAGGATGGCACAAAGGCAGTTCCTCTCCGGGACTGTGGGAGCTGTTATCTGCTGCTCCTTGGATGATGTTATTAGCATTACAGCTCCCGTTTGTTCCTCCTTCACAGACTGAAATCACTAGTGTGGGAGAGACTGATAAAGAAACTGGCTTATATATGCTTTTCCTTTCACGGCTGATATGCTTGTCCCTTGAGGGTTTTTTTTTGCAGAATAATGGAATTGCGAAGAGAGGAGATATCATTGGGTTAGGGAATATGGAGCAGCATTGTGAGGGACTGTCTGGGGGTTACTGATTCAGGGGCTGGAGGTGGGCAGCATTTACAGACAGAATAAAACATTTGCCCAAAGAAGGCCACATCAGTTAGAGGTAAGACTAGCTGGCCTGTGTACAAATACCAGTTTTACTTATTTGTTGTATGACTCAGGAAAGTTACTTTACCTCTCTGAGCCTCTTTAAAATAGAGGAGCAATACTTAGCTGACACAGCTGGCATGAGGTTTAATTATGCTTTTCTGTTTTGTGTGGCACGGGTCCTCCAGTGCATTAGTTCAGATCAGTTGGACTCAACTAAGGTCTCTTTTGTTTGTTAAAAGTCTGTGTTTTGGGGATGTAAATCTCTATGCCAGGCATCTGGCTAAACCCACCTGTGAAATAAGGTGGTACTTTAGAGAGGTAGAAAAAATTTTAATAATGACAGTTGAATATGCCTATTGCTTTACAGTTTTGCAAAATGCTTCACCATATGCTAATTCATATGACAACCCTATTAGGTAAGGATGCCAATTTTACATTTTATAGATGAGGAAACTAGGACACAGAGAGGTTATTTAACTTGCCCCAAATCACAATTATTGAGTGAGTGGTTACTATTTGAGCCCAGAAGAACTGGACTAGGACCATGCCTTGAACTTAGGTCTTCTGATTTTAAACTCTGTTCTGGCTTTCCTTCATTGAACAGAGGGTCCTTTGCTGGACTTGTAGAAATCAACCTTGTATTACCTATCTGTGTATCTTCCATGTTAGTGCCTGGCATACAAAAAGGCACCAAATAGGCATTTATAGAATTTTTAAAGTTTTAAGCAACTGAGGATGATAAATGGATTTTGCAGGAATGCGGTTTAATGAGCCCAGTGTATTAAATAAGACAACTTAAACATGAGGCCCTACGTACCCACCCCAGAACTTGCAAAGATTATTCATAACCCCATTTCTTAGCTTATTTATGTCTTGGACTGGAACATTGGAGACTTCTACCATGAGAACAATTGTGGGGGAAAAAGTGGCTAGTCCAAAGAACCTGTGTTTTTATAACTGAAAAAAGAGAAATGCTTAGGGGAGCAGCGTGTAGTACTAGCAAAGGCGTAGGTGTGGGGATCAGTTTCTGGTTCAAGCCATATGGATCTTTATGGATTCTATACCTTTATGCATCTACCCATGACTCTAAGGAAACCAGCCTCCCCTTTACCCTGCATGACTAGCACTAGTAACAACAGACTTCCAATCATCCCCTTTGTTTATTATCTTTCCTGACCTATCTCTTTTTACATTTCTAGCACTTTGCATCCTTACCTATTCTGAGCTGCCACAGCTCCTGACCTCTTGCCTCATCTCCCATTCATGGCCTCCTCCTTGGGCCTGGCCCTTGGCGCTACTTCTCTGGTTCTGACTTCTGGCTTCCCTGGTCAATTAGGATGAATTCTGTTTTTGTTTGTTTGTTTGTTTGTTTTCTTTTCTTTCCAACTACCCTGAGAAACATACACTCTCATGAGAGTGATTCCCTTCAGTTAGCCTCATTTCTTCAAATTGGAATTGACCCTATAGAATCTTTTATTTCTAATGTGTAATGATTCTATTCATTCATTCCTGCATTTATTCATTTCATCTTAGTCTGGTTGGGCTGCTATAATAAAGCACCATAGACTGGGTGGTTAATAAACAATGGAAATTTATTTCTCACAGTTCTAGAAGTTTCACACCTGAGATCAGAGTGCCTCCAGGGTCACGTTCTGGTGAGGATACTTTTTTGGGTGGCAGAATACTGTCTTCTCGCTGTAACCTCACATGATGAAAGTGGGCAAGGGAGATTTCTTGGGCCTCTTTTATTAGGCCACTAATCCCACCCCAAAGGCTCCACAATCCTAAAACCATCACCTTCGGGGTTAGGATTTCAACATATAAATTTTGGGAGGACACAGACGTTCAGTCTATGGGACCTTCATTTAATCGACCAATATATATGAAGTATCACCTACTTGCCAGGCACACCAATGCTGGAATACCATGTGACTTGGACACAGTCCTTGCCCTATGGAGCCTAGTACCTAAAAGGGGATGTGGTGTAGCATGGTGGTTAAGAGAATGTGGGCAGAACTGGGTTCAAAACATGGCTCTGCTACTTGCTAGATGTATAACTTTTGTTTTCTTTGTCAAGGTACTTAACCTCTCCGAGCCTGTTTTTCCATTTGTGAATGGGGATATCACCTTGTAGAATTATTGTGCTATTAAGTGAAATAATCTGTGTCAGATGCTTATTCCAGTGCCTAACACATATTCAGCACTCAATCAACATTAGCTATTGTTTTTATTAGTGAGGGACAGATACGTAAAAGATAATTAGAATATGGTGTGATCAATGCTGTGACAGGGAAGGCATAGGAGACCCTTATCAAGGTTTCAAAAGGCTTTCTAGAGAAGGTGACACCCAATTAATACCTTAAGAGAGAGCATGAATAGTGAGCTTAAGCAAATATGGAGCACTCCAGGGGGGAAGAAACTGCACGTGCAAAAGCCTGGAAGAGAGAAACAGCACGCAACCTCATGTAGCTTAGTATGGAGAGAGAAAAATTTTGAGAATGAGTGGGGAGAGATGAGGGTGGTGCCCTGCTTACTTCCTTTATCTTGACTCTGTTCTTCCTCCTGCCCCTTCCCAGGTGATGGCCTCATCTCTTTATCCTACTTTTCCTCTTTGCACAGCTGTGATTTGCTAAGGGCAAAAGATGCCCGAGAGAAAGTTGCTTCCCCTTGGTGACTTACTTACAGAATCGCTGATGCAGGTACCCCATGGAAAACTTGGAGCCATATTCTATTTCAAGACATTCAGCCTTACACAGCAGATCCAGCTGCTGCGGTTTGCTCATTACCCATTAAGGGGACATTTGCATGGAAAGAAATGATTTTCTGCACCTTGTTTCCCAGGCAGATCTGTCCTGCAGAGAGTAGGTTAGGAGAGTGAGCAAGAGGTCACTGAGAGGTGCTTCCAATGGGCCCCTGGTAGAAACACAGAAAGTGAGGCTGGGAGACTCTTGTGGCTCATTTCTACTCTCCTGTGACACAGAAAATTGTGAAAATTCCAAACCTAGGTTCCAGGAATGGTAAGGTGTAGGGAATGGGTACAACTGGTAAGAAGAGAATGATAGTGCTGTTCACAGTGGGAGAGTATTTGCAAAGCCGTTAAAATTTGCCTTTCTGATCTACTATCAATGTCGCATGAGTGGCATGTCTCCCTCTACTCCTCCTTTATGCACCCATGGCAGATGTTACTAGCTGAAGGCAGCACTGTTCTTTTAAGCCCAGATAGGGCCTCAGAATCCTCCTAAATGTGTGCCTTAGAGATCCACTGTTGAGTGTGTGGAGTTGGCACTTGTAATGAAGCATGTTAACTGAGCTTTTGCTTCTCTTTTGTTTTGCGGGAAAAGTCAAACCCATCAAATAAAGCATTTTATCCAAGATAAATCTGCACATTAATGGCAGAGATTAGGTTACAGTCTTGTGCTCCTGACCCAAACCCCCTAAAGGATTTGCTCTCTTTAAAAACATCACAAAGGCCAGTTAACAATTCTTCTTTCCAAAAAGGTGCTATTATCATGCTGTTCTCCTGCTCAGCATCCTTCAGTAGCTCCCTATTGCCTGTAGAATAAGGTATAAACAACTTAATAAAGCATTCCAAGTTTTCCATGTCCTGAGCCCAACCTTTAGTTGTAATGGATTCCTGCCCCACCGTTCATACTTCCCCATCAATTCGTCTACCTATATCCTCCAAGCTTGGGTCAAGTCTTTCAGCTTTTCTGAAACCAGCCAATTTTAATCCTATTGATCTTTTTCCCCTGCACAACTCTTAATATGTATGGTTCAAGCCACATCACTTATTGGAGTTCTAGAGATTTTAATGGTTGAAAAATGACATCTGGACTATATCGCTCTAGATCCTAACTGCCCTGGAACACAAGAAAAGGGCAAGCTCCACCTAAGGGCTGACCTTTTAATTTATGTTAACCCTTTCCACCTGCAAACAACAGCCCAGCTTGGGTCCCAGGGTTGGACCAATCTGATGAAAGTCCTACTGGCTTGAGGTGGAGTGAGAAGGGAGTAGTTAGTAAGCAAGGGTCCTCTGTTCCCTAGAGGCCTTCATTTAGTACATGTTGTCTCTTTTTTTTCCCCATGTTCTTTTTTTTCAGCCTATTTGTAGGGCAGTATCTCATTAATTAGTTAATTAATTATTTATCAAGCACCTTCTATTTGTCAGGCACTATTTTTGGGGACGGGATTTGGGAATACAAAAATAAGACAAAGTCTCTCCTCTGATGGAGCTTGTATTCAGATAGGGGAGACAGGCAAGACACAAGTAATACATAAATAATGCCTTTCTTGTCTAGCACATTCTAGGGCAGCATGATATGTACTCAGTAAACCCTAGTTATTTTGGCTTACTTATTTAGATTTGTGTCTTCTTTTTTTTTTTTTTTTTTTTTTTGCAGTACGCGGGCCTGTCACTGTTGTGGCCTCTCCCGTTGCGGAGCACAGGCTCAGCGGCCATGGCTCACAGGCCCAGCCGCTCCGCGGCATGTGGGATCTTCCTGGACCAGGGCATGAACCCATGTCCCCTGCATTGGCAGGCGGACTCTCAACCACTGCACCACCAGGGAAGCCCTAGATTTGCGTCTTCTTGGTGGGTGCTCATTTATTCAAGTATATTGGTTGAATGTTGAAATAGTCAAGTATCTTTTTAATTGCAGTCAACCAAGATGGTCCAGAAGCATGGTATGTAGAATTATGTAGCCTAAAGTCAGTCCTATATTTCTAAGTACAGCTACATTTAGAGTACTCTTCTCCATGCTGGACACCACATTGGCAGTCTGTATACAGAGGGTCTGACAGAGGGTAACTAGGTTGGTATGAGGTCTTGGCATCATGTTACCTAGAAAACCTTTGAAGGAAGTGGAACTGTTTTGGAGAATAGTCTAGGATTTTGGTTGGAAGGTGGGCAATGGTGGTTAATTATTTGTTGTAAACCCTTGAAGAGCTAATATATGTCAAATTTGAATATGAATATGAATAAATATTTTTTCTGTGCATCCCAGAGGATAAAACCAGTACCAGTGAAAATACCAGGAGGCAGTTCTAAGTTCAATTTAAGTTGTTCCCAAATGGGTTACGCATACAACTCCAGTCTTGTGTAGAAGGAAGCTCCCTGACCCTGGAGAAGTTCAAGCAGAAGTCATAGAGTTTATGGGGGGGCATTCAAACATTAAGAAGATGTTTGTACTAGGCTATCTCCAATAGCTGTGTTAACTTTATATCTAATAGTGATTTGTTATAGGGACCACTATTCTGTTTTACGGGCTAGAAAGAATTTTCATGTAAAGTATCGATTTGATCTTCACAAAGGACTGTGCTCGTATAGTGGTTAGTACTCTGCATTGAGATCTTCACAAAGAAAAGATCTGCACTATCCCCATTTTACCGATGGGCAAACAGACCTCAGGAGTCCTGTCATCCCTGGCCAAGCTGAGAAACTATGGTATATGGCTTATGACCCCACAAACAGTTCTCTTCCTCCAGAGTTTAACCATGCTTGTTGATTCATCTTATAAATCAGAAATGACAGGATAGTGGTTTATAGCTACTTTGTGCCCTGTATATCCCTGATTTTCTTTTTTGAGAGAGCCACTGTTGCATCATCTCTGATTTTCTGTTTCAGTATCTATATGTTTCTTGCACTTTTGACTTTTCCTTTCCACATTTGAAACATATGTATATGCATATGTATATGTGTATGTGTGTGCATGTTTCCTCTCTACAAGTTACCAGGCACGTGAGCTGGTTGATCTCAGAGGTAGTTCCTAAGGGACTAAAGGTTGTGGAATTATTTACATGATGCCTGGAGAATTTCATCTTTGTGTTTTTTTCTAAGCTGTACCTTCTTTATCTATTCAATTCCAGTTCATCCTTCAAGGTCCAGCCTAAATCTCACCCTTTCCTAGAAGCCTTCGATAACCTCAGATCACGAAGTTTTCTGCCTTATTTGACCACTGGTAGCATTTAATGTATATTCCATTCATTTTGTCTTATAAAATTTCTATTTTAAAATTGCCTAACATTGGTAACTTACCTGTTCCTGCTTAGGCTATGAAATCCTCAATTGTACATTGTACATTTTCCCCTTTCCTTTGTATACCCCAAATCTCTTGCCACAATGTTGGGCACCACGACATCTGATGACTTTGAATTCACCTCTGTGGGCTTCAATCTTCTCATATGATATGTTAAAACATATTTTCCATTTACCCTTAAGAAAGCAGAAGGAGCATGTAGCTTTGGCTCTGGGATGCAAAGATCTTAGAAACTTGGCTCTGCCTCTTTCTAGAAATATGACCTTGGGGAATGTTCTTCACCTCTCCAAGCCTTACCTGTAAAGTGGGAATCGTGATAGTACCTACCTTCAAAGGACGTCATGAAGGTTACATCAAGAAATGAGTGCAATTTTTGCACATGGTGCCTGGCACATTGTTAATGTACATTGAATGTTAGCAGTTATTGTAAGTGTTATTATTCTTACCACAGGATTTGTCAAATAAAATGACCCGGATTTGTTTAAGTGATCTGGTGTGCAGACTCTAGGGATATATAACTAGTAAATCAAGAGCCCTGTTTTAGGTATGTATGTGTACATTTGTATGCTTGTACTTATTTATTTATACCTAGCCTTGTCCTAAAAAAGGGTAGAAGGCAGCTTATCAACATGCATAGAATATAACAAAGTAAAGTAAAATTTAAAATAAGAAAAACAGTGCAGAAGGAAAACCAGGGAAAAGAAAAGCAAAACTTAGAAATGAGGATAGCATATAAAATATATACCATGAAATATTTAACCCCTGATGGAGGTGAGCTATAAACCTGCTTTTAAGTTTCTGAGAAGCAAAGAGTAAAATAAGATCAATTAGTTACCCAGTTTACAGTGCACAAAAGTTAAAAACAGTCAAACTGCTTATGAAAAGTGTTAGATTTTTCCTTGTGGGATTGGAGAAGATTCTTTCATGGTTCCAAGAGAGCTGGGCAACGTAATGTGCAACATCCTGTGGTGATTTTAAAATATGCCCACAAGCTTTTTGAGATTCCTCTCTTCCAAAGAGGGGGATTCTAGTTCTCCCCTTATTAATTGTGAGCCTTCTGACATTAGGACAAAAAAGGCATTGTGACTTTCTCCTTCTCTCCCCCCACCAACCAGGATCCCTCACTCTAGGGGAAGCCAGCTGCCATGTGGTGAGGATGCTCATGCAGCCCTGTGGAGGGGTCCTTGTGATGAGGGACTGAGGCCTCCTGCCAACAGCCATGTGAGTGAGCTGTGTTGGAAGCAGATGCTTCAGCTTCAGTTAGGCCTTCACGTGTCTACAGCTCTGCCTGGTAACTACAATCCTATGAGAGACCCTGAGCCAGAGCCACACAGCTAAGCTGCTTCCAGATTCCCTACCCTCTGAAACTGGTGAGAGACTACATATTTGTTGTTTCAGGCTGCTAAATTTTGGGATATTTTGTGACACAGCAATAGATAACTAATACAATTCTCAGCACCTCCTCACAGTGATCACAGTGAGGAATTTCAAGTAGTTGCTTCTTGTGGTGACCCACAGTTTATGATGGGTGCAAGTTGTGTGCAAAGCAGTCAGGGGTCAGGCAGACATAGAAAAGACTCTGAGAGCTTACAATTTTGTAGGAGGATACAGACATACAGATCATCAAGTGTAACGTGAGGAGGAATGGATACGTCTAAATGAAACTGTACAAGTAACAAGCTCTGGGAGCTCAGGACGAAGCCCTTAATATTGAAGATTTTATGGAAGAGGTGCCACTTGGGTTGGGTCTTGCAGAATTGTATATTAGTTAGGACTCCTTTGATTACAAACGCACAACCGCCCTGTCTTACATAAAGTTCCCTAGGAAACAGAATCAGATGACAAATTGCACGTAGGGAGTTTCCTGGAGACTCTTGTTGAGGGTAGAGCCTGTGAGGCAGTAAGGGACGCAGGATTAGACAGAAGGAGGTGTTAACACTGCAGTTAAGTTGCAACAGAAGCTTCTTTCAATTCCGTGGGAGATTGGATCTGGATAGCCTTTCAGAATTGTCTGGAATTGAGACAAGAGGTCTCGGCCTATGTACCCTTGCAGTGATCGGTCATCAGAAGTAAACTGCTTCTGGGGAGGAAATGTAACCTTGGGTGAGACACTTTCATTCAGTTAAGGGCAATTGCTGAACCATCAGTAGGCAGCATTTGTCCACTGATGGAATGAGCGCCTCAAGCCTAAAGGGGAATGAGGGTGGCACCCCACAGCCTCCATTCTACCAGCTTATACTGACTTAGGCGATTATCATCCCAATCATCATTACTATCATCATTATCATCATTTATTGGCTCCCAGATACAAGCCAGTGGATAGGGCTAGTTGCAAGCACGGCTGGATTCAGAATCTCAAACAATATTTTCCATAATATGTCTTCTTTTCTGGTCTCTGTTTTCCTTTCTGTTGGCTTCATTCACACTCCCAGGTTGTGGCAGAGAAAGCTGCTGTAGGTCTAGGCTTACATCTGCTCTCCTAGCATCTCAGTGGAAAGTGCTATCTTTCTTATAATTTCTAGCAAAAATTCTGGGCTGTCACTGGTCCCCCCTGAGTCACCAGCATATCCCTGAACCCATCCGGTGGCTAGGTGACTGTGGGTTTTGACTGACCAAGGCTGGATCATGTATCCATCCCAGAGCCAGAGTGGGGTCATTCCCACACAAACCACATGAACTTAATCCCAAGAAAGACTGGATTATCAAAGGGAAAATTGGAGTTTTGTTACCCAAGGCTGACAAATAGAAGTCTTCCATAGGTAGGTGGAATGTCAATAGGAAGTAAAAGGAGAGAAGGTCCTTCTCAGCCAAGGGATTAGCTTGAGCAATGACATGGGAGTGTTAAAGCGTATGGCTTGTTCAGTGACTGGCAAATAGTATATATTAATGCATAAACACATTTGATATATAAAAACCTCTCTGTCTCCCCTGATACAGATATAGACCCATACCCCTTTAGTCAAGGGAAGAAGAATACATTGGGAGTGATAAATTATTCAGGTCATATTTCCATATGCACACAGAGTCCAATCACAAGAGACACTGTACTCCCTTGGGAAGCCTGTCTGAAAGATGATGGGCCGAGAGAAGGAAGAGGGAAGGAAGAGAGAAGAAGAATGAGGTCTGGCAGGTTTTGCTCTCATCTGGAGTGAAGCTGAATGAGCCACCAATTTTCCCTGAGGCTGTTCCATCATGACCAAAGTGGCCTGGATTGGCTGCAGCAGCCTGGGCCGTCAGCTCTGAGGCACATGATGACAGAGTATGGACCTGATAGGAATTTGTGTCGCTCTCTGAAGGGTGGCAGTTTTGGTGATTACCAGGGCAGCTGGGAGTGAGGAGTTGTTTGGTATAATCAGAAGGTCGTGGTGCCTGGGAGACAGCTGGGCAAGGAATTGCGACACCTTTCCTGGGCTGCTAGCATGTTGTAGCGATGCGGGTCAGGTACCCATGAAAAGACAGCAATGCATTCTCAGAAGGACCACTCCTAACTCTGTGTCTGGATACGAGGATGCATAGAAGGTGTGTTTTGATAGGTATGGGGGTGTCATACCTCTCAGGGGCAGTGAACGGAGGCTCCAAGGGGAGTAGGTGGGCATACAACATGGAAGTTTGAGTTCAATAAAGTCAGATAATGTCTGACCTTACTAACAGAGATCAAAGAGACTTTAACCGGGACATTAACTTTAACGGAATAAAAGCATTTATCTTTACAGAGATAATCTGGTTATGCCATGTCATCTGAAGAATGAGAAAAAAATTAAGCCTCAATAGGTTATATTTTTTATGATTACATAAAAAGATATTAACAAAGCTATGGTTTGCATTCAATCTTTCTTTTATCGAAGTGTAGTTGATTTATAATGTGTTAATTTCTGCTGTACAGCACAGTGACTCAGTTATACATAGATATACATTCTTTTTCTTATTCTTTTCCATTATGGTTTATCACAGGATATTGAATAGAGTTCCCTGTGCTGTACAGTTTATCCATTCCATATACAATAGCTTACATCTGCTAACCCCAAACTCCCAATCCATCCCTCCTCCACCGCCACCCCCGTTGGCAACCACAGGTCTGTTCTCTATGTCTGGGTTTGTACTCAGTCTTATAACTTTGCCTTCCTTGATTTGAAAGTAACTTTTCCCATTAGGGGATCAGATGGTACAGATCAACCAAGTTAATTCATACTTCCTGAACAAACGATCATACTTGAAAAAAAACAAAGTTATAGAAGACAAATTAAGGGGAGAAGAGTTAGCTGGGCAAGTATATGGGCTATAAGGCAGTTTTCTAAGAGAGGTGGAAGGTGGGGCATGTCTGTACCAGAAAGATGCAGCTAATTCACCCAAGTGATGAGAAGCAGTATGATGTGATCCTGGAAAGATCACCACACACCAGTTTCCCAAAGTATTTTTATGAAACCCAAGTCCTAAAAAAATTCTCTAGTCATTTGGGAAATACATTTATCTCACTCTAGAAAATTCACAGGGAACATTAGCTTATTAAAAGCTCTGAGAAGTTCTGCAGGAAACAAAACTGCTTAACTATTTAATCAAATGTTTCTTAAACACCTTTGAATTCCTTTTCATTTTTTGTTTTTTATGCATAACACCGGTCAACATCCTATAGAAAGTGCTTTGAAAGATGCTATAGCAGATAAATTGTATGACTTTAGGAATTTCTCTCTTAACCTCAGTCTTTCTCTATAAAATTAGATAATTAGATTAAATTTATTTTATTGAAGTATAGTTGATTTACAATGTTGCATTAATTTCTACTGTACAGCGATTCAGTTATACATATATATATATATAGTCATTTTCATATTCTTTTCCATTATGGTTTATTGCATGATATTGAATATGGTTCCCTGTGGTATACAGTAGGACCTTGTTGTTTATCCATCCTATATATAATAGTTTGCATCTACATAATTAGGTTAAATACTTTCTCTAGTTCCCTCTGAGCTCCTTTGATTCTAATTATTGCATATTAGTGGTAGGATTAAAACTAGAAGCAAGGAGGCAGGTGAGCTTCTCTAAGCAATCATCATCTCTTTCCTGGATCACTGCCATAGCTTCCTCTCTGCTCTGCCACTTTCAATCTTGCCTCTCCCCAAACTATCCCCTCCACTGCAGCCAGAGACACCTTCTAAAATGCAAATAAGATTATGTGTCATATCTTTGCCCCCAAACATTTGAGTTTCCCTCCAGGCTCTGAGGCAGACCCTTGAGACTTTGCATTATACCAGAAAGCCTCTGCTAAATATCTCACTAGCCACCAATACCCAGTGAAATCAAACATTTTTTAGGTTTAAAAAGAAAAACACCTTATTGTTTAACAAAAATGAAGGACATCAGAAAGAAAAGATTCCTAAGACAGCCTGAATACCCAAAGAGGAATATGCAGACCACATTGGAACTTAGTAGAAATGCTGGGGCTCAGGCCCAGCTCAGCCCTTCTGAATCAGAATTTGCATTTTAACAAGATGATTTGTGTGAACAGGACAACTCCAGAGGCACTGTCTTAGAGATAATCCAAGTCATCATACGAGTCCTTAAGGGTAGGGACAAAGGCTCAGCCTTTGGAGTCAGGCCTGGTTTTGAGTCCAAACTGTGTCATGACCTTGGGCAAGTTCTTTAGCATGTTTGAGGCTCAGTTTTCTCATCTGTAGAATGGGAGATTAAAAAAAAATCAAACTACTACCTAGCTCACAAATATATTAAATGATTATAATCATTTAATTAAATGATTAAATGATCCTTTAATTAAAGGATTAAATGATGTAATATTAGAGACAGCCTTTGTCACTGTGTTGACATACAAACCTTAATACAAGTTAGATTAATATATTGGGAAACTAATAAGCTCATGGAGGCCCTCTAGCATGTGGCATCACGGTCTAAAGGTTAGAACAAGGTAGAGGTGAGACAAGGGTATGAAAAAGGGGTAAGCTTTATGGACTCATTCTCCAAGGAGTTACTGAGCACCTACGATGAGCCAGGCCTCTGGAAGGAGCTAGGGTTACTGTGGTGAGCAGGGCACCGTCCTTGCCCTCATGAAGCACACAGCCTGTTATGTCAGAGACATCAATCGGCAGGGAGCATGAGTGACACTGAAAATAGACTTGGCCATGCTCTGTCCTTGCTTGGCACAGATCTCGCTGCGGCAGGGCTCTGATTCCAGCTGATCCTTCTAGCTGGCTCTTGATTCTCCGAAGAATTTCTCCTTGGGGAATTAAAAAGAGTCTCATTTTCCCCTCTCCCTCAAGGTATTATTTTGTCCATTTGGAAGGGGAAAAATACTCATCAGCTGTTTTAGGTGGAAAATATCTTTTTTCTTATTCCTATGTGAAACCATGTTTTTTTCCCAGGGCTTTCTGGGTCACTGAAACCTCAGCACATGTCTATTCATCTCAGACTCTTGGGTGACCCCTTCATTTGCCGAGCAAGCTTTCCTGTGTACACAGGGCTTGGCAGCCTCCAGGATGATTTTTCTAATAAAGACATCTCTCTTTCCTAGCTTGGCAGAGATGAGAGTCCTCCGTGGGTAAGGCTTGAAGAGAAGGGGGGAGTGAAGCAAATGTAGGAATGACCTCATTGCCGTTTCTCCCCTACCCCCGGCTGCCCTCTAAATTTCCCATGAATTGGTGAAAGTTCCGTGAGTTTTGATACGATAAAACATAATATTGGCATGAGGAAGATAAAAAGAAACTGCTGGCTGATTTCTATAATTTTGATGAACTTTAAGCAGTAGTATTTATATAGGAAAGCTTTGTTGGAATTTTCCAGCTAACGGTTTCAGGAGAATAGGGACTTGTCACTTGGAGATGCTGTCTTGGGTGCCCTGGGACTCTGGTGGTGGTGAGAAACAGCTTTGTGAGGGAGCCTGGAGGAATACAACCATGTGTCTGAGAGAAGGGCTACCCCAGGCCAGAGGAATGGAATTCTGTTTTAAATGAAGCCAACTCTCTCTCTCTCTCTCTCGCTCGCTCTCTCGCTCTCTCACTCTCGCTCTTGCTCTCTCGCTCTTGTTTTAGGATGTCCCCATGTTTTTTAAAATTTAATTTTATTTTTTCTGGAGTCCATTTTTATTTATTTATTTCACTAGTATAGTTGATTTGCAATGTTGTGTTAGTTTCAGGTGTACAGCAAAGTGATTCAGTTATACATATATATATGTATATTTCAGATTCATTTCTCTTATAGGTTATTACAAAATATTGAGTATAGTTCACTGTGCTCTAAGTAGGTTTTTCTTGGTCAGCTATTTTATATATAGTAGTGTGCCTATGTTAATCCCAAACTCCTAATTTATCCTTCCCCCCCACCTTCCCCTTTGGTAACCATATGTTTGTTTTCTATGCCTGTGAGTCTATTTTTGTTTTGTATATAAGTTCATTTGTATCATTTTTTTAAGATTCCACATATAAGAATTATCATATAATATTTGTCTTTCTACTTATGACTACACTTAGTATGATAATCTGTAGGTCCACCCATGTTGCTACAAATGGTAAGATTTCATTCTTTTTTATGGCTGTGTAGTATTCCATTGTATAAATACACCACATCTTCTTTTTCCATTCATCTGTGGATGGACATGTACATTGCTTCCATGTCTTGGCTATTGTAAATAGTGCTGCAGTAAACATTGGAGTGCATGTATCTTTTATTGAAGTATAGTTGATTTACAATACTGTGTTCATTTCAGGTGTACAGCAAAGTGATTCAATTATATATATATATATATATATTTTCATATTACTTTCCATTATTGGTTATTATAAGATATTGAATATAGTTCCTTATGTTATACAGTAAATTGTTTTTGCTTATCTATTTTATGTATAGAAGTTTGTATCTATTAATTCCATACTCCTAATTTATCCATCCTGCCCCTGTCCCTTTCTTCTTTGGTAGCCATAAGTTTGTTTTCTGTGTCTGTGACTCTGTTTCTGTTTTGTATATAGATTCATTTGTACTATTTTTTAGATTCCACATGTAAGTGATATCATATAATATTTGTCTTCCTGTCTGACTTACTTCACTTAGTATGATATTCTCTAGGTCCATCCATGTTGCTGCAAATTGCAGTATTTCATTCTTTCTAATGGCTGATTAGAAATGGAGTAATATTCCATTGTATACATGTACCACCTCTAAATGAAGCCATCTCTTGAATGATCTCTCTGAGGAAATCACGTAGAGGACTTATGACTGTTTAACAAGAGCAATATATTCTTATTCTGATAAAACAAAAAGCAGTGAGGATTGGACTCGGAGGCTGAGCTGAGACCTGAGACGTTGTGGCCTCTATATATACTGCCAAATATAAAATAGATAGCTAGTTGGAAGCAGGCACATAGCACAGGGAGATCAGCTCGGTGCTTTGTGACCACCTAGAAGGGTGGGATAGGAAGGGTGGGAGGGAGACACAAGAGGGAGGAGATATGGGGATATATGTATACGTATAGCTGATTCACTTTGTTATAAAGCAGAAACTAACACACCATTGTAAAGCAACTATACTCCAATGAAGATGTTAAAAAAAAAAAAAAGAAATGGGAAGGCAATGATTGTTCACTGAAACAGGAAACAAAAAGTATGTGAGTGCTCTGCCAGCATCTGCCCAAATATGCTTCTTTTCCCCTCTTCTTCCCTTTTAATTTTTTAAAAAAATTTCCTTGGAATCTCTGGTTCATCTTTTGTTTATAACTGCTAAAGATGTGAAGTTCTTATTTGTATGATTTTAGTTGTGAGATTTGAGAACAAACGCTTAATCTTTTAAAAGCCTTGGTTTCTCCATCTGTAAAATGATTAGTTTGCATCGGATTATGTCTAAAGCTTCTTCCGACCTAAAAGTCTGATTCCCAAGGATGCCACATTATTTGATGACTACTTGCAGCAGGTTGGCAATTAGCAATTAGCTGGCAGCTAAAATAGAGTGTGAAGTTGAAAATAGATGAGATCTGAAAAATGCCTGTTACCTTTTAAAACAATTTGAGCCATGCTGCACTTTTGTCTTGGGCGCGTGTGTGTGTGTGTGTGTGTGTGTGTGTGTGTGTGTAATAGTAGACATTACTGAAAAGTCTACATGGAGTTGGGGGGTGATTAACCAACAATATAAGGTAGGAGGGAAGAATACCTACCATGATGCCATTATTCCTCTGGGCACTTCTGATGCTCAAGGGCAGACATCACTATCGATCTTATCCTTCATTTCTACACAGGGCTCCAGAGAGCCACTTGCAAAGCTGTGATGGAAGCTACTTGTCTCCCTTAGTACAAGGCGTAAAACCCAAACACTGCTACTATCAGCAATATTCTCTAACATTTGAGTTCCTGGAGATTCTTCTCATTTGAATATTCATTCATTGAATAGATATTTTTAAGCTCCTACTGCGTTCCAAGCACAGTTCTTGGTAATAGTGATAAGCAATGGAATGAAACAGACAAAATTCCCTGCTCCCAGGGAGCCTTCATTCTAGTGGGAGCAGGGGAAGGATAGACAATAAACAAATTAACAAGTAAATATACAGTGTGTTAGGTGTTGGTACGTGCTATAAAGAAATCAAAACAGAAGAAAGGGTAAATGGAGTGGATTTGTATGAGCTTGGAATTGGACTGCCATTTTAAGTAAGATTTCACGAAAGGCTTTACTGAGGTGGCGTTTGAGGAAAGACCTAATGGAGGTGAGAGAGGTCAGGTGAGAATGGGGGAACGGTCATCCAAGGCCACGTTATCATGCACAGAGGAGCAAAAATCGTCTTAACATGAAAATATTCACTGATGAATTGACCGCTTATAAAATTCGCCCCACCGAAACACTCCTCTCTGCTTAACATTTTTTTCTCCACCCGTCATATCAATATTTTTGTTGGCAAGCCTGCTGATAAAAAAACAGACATTACAAACATCAAATAATACAAGCAAGAGTAATTCAATGTAGTTGTAAAGTAAAATTACCAATTATAGGAAAGGTAATGATTTCATGAGGCTGTTGAAAGTTATGTGGGAAAAGTGCTTGGGTTGTAAGCAAATGAGGATTGGAGCATTCAGAGCTAACAATTGCAGAAGAGAGAATCACTGAGGATTAAACGCAATAGACTTTTTCAAAGAAAATGTTTAATCGAAGGACTATGAAAAGACTTTGGGAAAATTTTTTTTTACTCAAACATTTCTGAAAACATGAACCTGTTAATGATCATCTGTGAACATCAAATCTAAAGAAAAGTTGTATCTTGCTTTGTGCCTTTTTTGGGAAAAGTGTGCCCCAAACCCTCCATACTTGATTTATTCTTTCTTGCTTCTGAGAATTAGCATGGAGTTACAATTCGCTAAATATACGTTAGAAATAACTTATTTTAAAGATTTTGGTTTTATTTTTAAACTAAGGTCCCAATGGTATCTCTTCTACTGTTTAGTATAATGTTTTAGAACTTGTTTTAAGTGGCTTTGCTTTAAACTGGCTGATTTCCATTACCAGTAAAATTCCCCTGAAGAGGCAAGTTAAGTTTGGAGGGATGAAGGAACTCAGTCAAGGTCAGATGGCTAGAAGGTGGCAGAGACTAGGAAATGCTTTTTCTGTGCTTCCCAAAGGAGATCAGAGTCAGGTTGAAAGAAAACTCTAGCAGATTCATGGTTTGAATCCACATGGGAAATCAGGGCTTGCTGACAGTTAATCAGAAAACCAGCATAGTGACTTTTTTTTTTTGGAAAGATAGCTTATTTTTTCTCTTTTAATAAGTGGACATGACTCTGTTTTAGGAGACATTCTTCATAGCTTATGGCAGTCTTTTACGAGACCTGCGGAAGAGGATAAAATGTGCTTATTTATCTGCAGAATGTTGTAGTGATGCTCTGAATGTCTTCTCCCCTTAGTGTATAGTATATGACCTCTCATTTTGATTAGGATATAGAGTATATACTGCATTAAGTAATGGGCCAGCAATTTTAGTAGTCATCTTTTTCCCTTTACTCTTGGGACTCTTAGAGAAGAAATAGATGCTTTCTGGAGTTTCTAGACTGTTTACTTTAGAAATACCTTGCATTTCCTCATTTGACCTATAGCTTGACATCCATGTTGTTTTGAGGAGTACTTGGGGATTTTTGAATTTGCATTTTGCTTAAATCCACATAAGGAGATAATTTACTTGCTATTCACTTCTAAATGTAGATTGATAGATGAATAGATAGGATTCAGTTTCTGTGAATACCTAAACACTTCTGAAACTGACTTTAGGAATCATCTCTTTTTCCTTTTTCATTTTACACTGAGGTTGTACAGAAAGGGAAAGCAATGCCCCTGGGTCACACAGCAAGGCAGTGACAGATCTCATACTGGAAGCAGTATTTTCTGAATTATGGTTAGGTGCTCTAGTTCACCTCAGTATGGATGTCATTCCTATATGCATTTATGCATGAGTAGCCAGCATATCCTATGTTTAAGATATCTGCCAGAACTATCTTTTTCTTTACTACATGCCAGTACCCAAAGAAGAACATACCATATTCTGCAGTTGCACCTGTAAAATTGAGCAGCAGGGTTATGGATATGAGTATGTCATTAAGAGCTGTACTGAAATACCTGCCCTGCCACTTCCTAATGAGCTGTGTGACTTTGGGTAAATGTTTCAAGTTCTCTCTGCCTCAGTTTCCTCATTTGCTAAATAAAGGTAATGATCCTTCCTTCTCAGGTGTATTTTGAGGATTAACTGAGATAATTAATATAAAGCACTTAAGTACTTGAAAATGCTTATAATCAAGCATAGATGGAGCTCAATAATGTTAGCTGTCGTGGGGTCATCATTACCATGAGCTACAGTGGCCTCAGCATCCTCCTCATCAGTATCATTAGCATCTTCATCAGCACTTTTTGTTAGTGTTACTGGCAAGCTGAAATTAAACCACTGAACTGTCCTTTGAACACATCCAGTCCAACCTTGGTCTGACGACTTAGTATTCTCTCGCATCCATGCCATGTGGCCAGGTAATCTTGGCGTGAATACCTCCAGTGCCAGGGAACTCATTTCTTCCCAGGGTAGCCCATTCTATTTCTAGAAAGGATTTTAAATACAGCTAAACTAGGCTTTAAAAGTCTCTAATATTTAAAATAAATGGCCAGTCCTGGAATCATGATTCACATCTGAAATGATTTATATACCAATTACATAAGGGATTTGTTTTTACTGTTTTCTCATAAATATTATAGAACAATTAAGTTCTTGTTTCTTCCTTGTCTAAGCATGAAGATTCCAGAACAAAACGTAGAAACTGGCTGACTGGAGAAGGAGGCAGGATGCCCCATCAGTCTTGGTTTCCAGCCTGGGCTTTGTCACCAGTTGTCATCCTGGGCTGAGGAGCCTGCACTGTGCTGCCAGCTACTCCTCTTCTTAGCCAGTCACTCCTCTTACTTCATCTGGTTGATTGTCCATGGGTATTTGTGGTATCCAACATCTGCCAGATACTGCTTTTGATCCTAAGGATGTGAAGATGAACAAGATAGACAGACAAGTCATATGGTCTCGTAAAATTTACAGTCTTATAGGGGAACTGCAGCAAGTAAGTGAAGAAAGGTGATCATTTCAGTGAGTAATAAGTGCTATACAAAATTAAAACCGGACAATATGACAGCACGTTGGTGGGGGCCATGCGGGCAGACATTTTAGATTGAACAGTCAGGGAAGGAGGTGACAGTTAGGTGGAGGTCTTCATAATAAAGAGGAGAGAGCCATAAGAAGACCTAGGAGCGCATTGTTCCCGGCAGAGGGAGCATCGTGCAGGAATGAGCTTGGTCATCTTGATGAGCAGAGTGGCTTGACTAGAGGGAGATTTTAGGGCAGGAGGCTGAACAGGTAAGCAGGCCTGAAGTCGATTCTGTTCTAATTGTGTTGGGAATCCATGGGAGAGCTTTGGGAACTGGAGTGATACTGTATGGTTCACATATTTAAAGGTCACTTTCACTGGTAGATAGATTGTAAAGGGGCCAGAGTGGAGGCAGGAGGCCATGAGACTGTTGCAATTGTCCAGATAAGAGACAGTGGTGGCTTGGATTGGGTTCTTAGCAGTGGAGATGGAGAGAGATCCAGGGGATACTTTGAAGATAAAGAGCTGAGAGAAGTTGCAGGGGGTGAGGCCAAGTAAGAGGTCAAGGAAGCCTCTAGGTGCTGGGTTTGAGCAACTGGATGTCTGGTGGTACCATTTACTGAGCTGGGGAAGATTGGGGATAAACACATTTGGAGGTGAAGATCTAGAGTTCTGTTATGGACATATGGATTGCATTTGAGATGGGTGTTGGACGTCTCAGAGGAGAGAGGATGCTGTAGCTCAACATGCAAGTCAGAGGTGAAGGAACACACTGAGCGAGTTATTGGCCTGGGATGGTATTTAAAGATGCAGGGCTAGAGAGAGTGCTGTCAGTGTGCTGTAGCAAAATCCATTCAAAAATGTTAGCTGGGGCTTCCCTAGTGGTGCAGTGGTTGAGAGTCCGCCTGCCGATGCAGGGGACACGGGTTCGTGCCCCGGTCTGGGAAGATCCCACGTGCCGCGGAGCGGCTGGGCCCATGAGCCATGGCCGCTGAGCCTGCGCGTCCGGAGCCTGTGCTCCGCAACGGGAGAGGCCACAACAGTGAGAGGCCCGTGTACCGCCAAAAAAAAAAAAAAAAAAGCTAGCTGACAGCAGCCACTGGATTAACAAGTTTGTGCCATTCAGATTCTCTTACTCTGTCTTCCTCTAATTGAGAAAACATACCTGGAGGGCCATGACGATACAAGATTCTGGTTGGGATCAATTACAGAGATGATGTCCTCCTTCTGCTCAGTAAACTTGGAATCATCAGTTGAAAAGGAGACGCACAAGTCACTAATTACAGACCAAGAAGGTTGACCTGGGTAAGAAGTGCAGGTATCACCAAGTCCTAGGTCAGAGCATAGAAGGAACAGTTAGTTTGGTGGACATATCAGGGAGGCCTGTGCAGGGGAGATGCTATCTGTAGGGGAACCTGAATGATAAAAAACATTTTAGCGATCAAAAAAAGGGGGTGGTAAAAGCATTCCAGGCAGAGGGAGACCAGGCTGAGAATGGATTGGGGTGAGGCAAAAAGAGGCCACATAGTAGGGATCACATAGCAGGAACTCAAAACAGATTTGTGTAATGAATGAACAGTACCCTACTGATCCTGTGTCTGGGCTGGCCATTTCTCCTCTGCCCAAAGCCAGCCCTTGAAATGGATTTGCCCCTGTGTTCTAAGATGTAGATCTGGCATAGCCCAGGGAAAGTAGCAGGAGCCTTTCACCTTGGGCTGAGAATCGAAGGGCAGGGAAGAAACAAACTCCTCCCACGGGGCCAATAATGATGACACTCAAAATTGTGGATGGCGAGCTTGTTCCAAAGGTACTGTCGGGTGTGCAGGCCGCCTCGCAGTACATCGTGCTGCACCAGGCCTCTCAGCACATTGCCGGCTGACTTGGTGCATTCTCTCTGGGGCAGCAACGACAACAGATCTAGGCAGCGAAAGGCAGGTCTGCAGAGAACACCAGAGCCAGATGGGCACCCCATGGGGCCCATGCCCCTCACTCAGGAGATGGAGAAACTGAGGCTCTAAGAGAGCCATCACCTACATGGCTGACACAACAAATTAGTGACTCTGCTCCCTTGCTCCCTTTCTTTGAGGTTGGAAGCCTTTTGCTGCCTCAACTTGTGCTTGTCTCTGGCTCCCGGGGAGTTGCTATCATTTGCCATCGTCATGCCCTCTTCCCCAGCACTCCCCTCCTCTTCCCTTGCTCCCAGGAGAAGGCCAGATTGAATGCTGGATAGAAGCTGAAAACATTCACCTCCCTGAGGAATCATGCCATCTTAACAACTAACATTATGAGTGCAGAGAATGGTGGCCCTTTGGGTGTGGACATTGTTGGGCTCTCTTTAAAGTCCCCATCACTGGGCAAGTCTTCCTCAAGCCAAGTTTGACAGGAAGGGGTTATCGCTGTCCTTGTAACTTGAATGACTATTTTATGCTCCCCCAGAAGCCAAAGCATCCTTTTCCTCCCTCTAAGCTGCTGTCTGAATTGCTCCCCAAATGACTGGGGGACAGATGGTTCGTTTATGCTCCTGTTATCTCCCTGGGTCTCCCTGGAACCTTCTTGTCTTGTGGTTGGGGTGGCTGTTTCTCTTGGAAATGGAAAAGGAAGATGCAGTTAGACCACTGGGAAGCTTGGGGTGGGGGCCTGTGTAGGAGAAATGAAATGGGTGTGAGGTGAGGACCATAGGGAGAATGGTGGGGGGGAAGCTGGATAATTCAAGTCGAGACAGTTATGACTCTTGTAAACCCATATGCAGCTTCTAGATGCCTGGCAGACTAGTTTCTTCAGTGTAAATGCTTTTTTTTTTCTTTTTTTTCTTTTTTAATGAGCCTGGAATAACGATCCTGCAGTATATGAGAGCAGGCCCTTTGTGTGCAGGCAAGTAAGGCACTGAAGATGAGAAAAACGGAGGAAAGCGTTGCATTTCTGTGAGGTTCCAGCTCCCTGAGAGCTGGGGTCCAACCAGTCCTGCTTACTGACCTCATCTCACTAGTACATTACATGGCACATAGTAGGTACTCAGTAAGAATTTGTTTAATGAACAAATGATTCGTTAGAAGAGAATCAGTCTCGAAAAGCACCCCACTTTCAGGCTTTTCACCCCAGAAGTTTCTAGCATCAGAAACCTCAGCATTTTATTATGTTCACAAGAAGGAACTCAGTAATCATTTATATTCACACAGTATTTAACAAGGTATTTCACATTCATTAGCCTGCCTGTGCTCCCCACTGGATTGATGGCTTCTTAAGATCAGGTGTCTTGTCCATCTCCTCTCTGTAGCCCTGATCCCTGATGGCCCTAGACTGGTGATTGACATTCATTCAGAACCCACCAGGTGCCAGGTACTGTGTCGGGTAGTGGCGAGCCAAAGTGGATAATAGATACACATGGAAAACCTACCAAATAAAGTATGACCAGTGCCAGGAAGGAAAAGAGCAGTTCTGAGAGAGAGAACCGTGGCTCTAACTTGATTGTGATGGGGTCAGAGAAGATATCTGGGGATCTCTGGAGTTTCGCTAATCTGAAATTTATATCCCGTACCATCTTCTCTCTCTCCTGTGTTGTCCCCAGCACTGGAACTGAGAAGGTACACCTGAAAGGTGTTGAGAGATTCCGGGAACCTCCCAGATTGGCTACACCTGGCTGATTGACTTAAATCTCTCCCTCCCTCCGTTTCTTCTTTCATTCCTTCTATTCATTCATTTATTCCATCAACTAACATCTGTTCAGCACCTACAACTTTCCCTGCTCTGTGCTGGGGCTGGGAATACACCAGTGAGCAAAGTTGGCATAGTCCCCACCTTTGAGAAGCTTATGGTCTCCGAAGTAGAGGCTCATTAGTCAAATACTCCCAGAATGTCTTATTATGGATAGTGGAAAGTGCTGTGAAGGCAGATTCCATGCTTCAATGAGTGAGTGTGTTTAACATGGAGGCTTGATCTGGTGTAGGGGTTCCAGAAGGGTCTCCCCATCGAGGCGACGTAGACAGGGATCTGAACGGGGGTTGGATATCACCATCGGGGAGGGTGGAGAGCACTGCAGTCATTTATAGGTAGGCCCTGATGTCATGGTTGGGAAATCAGTGACCTTCATGTTAATTCCGAGAGTGGGCAGGGATGACTATTACAGAGATATATTTTATACATGAGAAAGAACTGTGGCTTGAGGAAGGTTAGTGAGTCATGCAGTCCCTTTGAAGCAGGACAGAATTGGGACTTGAGCCTCGACATACAGCCTGAACGTCTCTTTAGCACTTTCCACGACCTCCTGGGCCATAGTCTTCTGGCTATATGATGCCTGACTGGCTGCTTTATTGTCACCAGGCCAGTTCTAGGCACATGGAACATGTACTAAGTCACGGTTAGGAATGTCACCTCCAGGTCCCATTACCTTTTCTCCAAATGAAGAAAGATGAATAGTGGTAGTCATGTAAGCCAAGGAGCTGGGGGTCTAGCCCCTGCCTGTTCATTTTTCAAGTCTCTGCATCTAATCACTACTATGCAGTGTCATGTCCAAGGTCAAACAAGCAGTGGCGCATTTGAGGCTCTGGGCTCCTTAAAATAACACTTCTTTCACCTCTTCTGTGTCTAAAATACTTGGACCAAAAAATGGAGCCCTGCTTCGTATGCCTGACTCCATTTCCATAAAGTTATAATAACTATCTTGGGCAAGAGGAAGCCCAGATTAAACACAAGTATCTTATCTAGTTCCTTCTCTTCCTTGCTCTCACTCTCCCTTTCAGCTTTGTAAAAAGCATTGTTATGTCCTTAAGGCTAATATACTACTGGGGATAAACTGAATTTTCATAATAATACCTCCTGATCACGTGGAGTTTTGATTTTCCCCTAAACATCCCTTATGTGGGTGTCTCTTTTTAAAAGTTATTTATTTATTTATTTATTTAGGCTGCATTGGGTCTTCGTTGTTGAACGCGGGCTTTCTCTAGCTGCAGCAAGTAGGGGCTACTCTTCATTGTGGTGCACGGGCTTCTCATTGCAGTGGCTTCTCTTGTTGCGGAGCACAGGCTCTAGGCGCATGGCTTCAGTAGTTGTGGAACGCAGGCTCAGTAGCTGTGGCATGTGGGCTCAGTAGTTGTGGCTCAAAGGCTCTAGAGCGCAGGCTCAGTAGTTGTGGCGCACGGGCTTAGTTGCTCTGCGGCATGTGGGATCTTCCTGGACCAGGGCTCGGACCCATGTCCCCTGCATTGGCAGGTGGATTCTTAACCACTGTGCCACCAGGGAAGCCCCTCTTATATGGGTTTTTATGAGGACGCGTGTTCCGTCTGGGACAAGCAATAGGAGTGAGGGCTTTGAAGTCAGGCCCCCCACTCATAACTCACCAGCTCTGTGACTGGAGGCCAGTTACTGAGCCACTCTGAGCTTCTTTCCTCTCATCTGTGAAGCTGAAATGAATGGTGGGGCAGAATGGGATGGCATCCACGGAAGAACCGGTGCAAAGCATAGAGCTGAGGCCAGCCTGGAACATGGTTGGTCCTCACTCAACTTTGGTTGTCATATCATAAATGTTCCCTTTCACAGATGAAGAAATGTAGGGTCCAGAGACCAAAGGGGACTTGCCTGGAACCACACAGCTAGTTAGATCCTGAGTCTGGGCCAAAGCCCATATCCCTGCACTCTGAATGTCCACTCAACCATTTATTCTTTTTTTTTTTTTTTGCGGTACGCGGGCCTCTCACTGTTGTGGCCTCTCCCCGTTGCGGAGCACAGGCTCCAGACGTGCAGGCTCAGCGGCCATGGCTCACGCGCCCAGCCACTCCGCAGCATGTGGGATCTTACCGGACCAGGGCACAAACCCATGTCCCCTGCATCGGCAGGCGGACTCTCAACCACTGCGCCACCAGGGAAGCCCTCAACCACTTATTCTTTAGGCAAAAAACAAATATCAAATATCAGTGGGAAACAGGACTCATCCCATTGCCTACTTGTGACTTGAATTCCTGGGATCTCAGATCGGCATTCCTGCCTCCCCCCAGCCCTTCTCTTTTGCACCGGAAGTCCTCTGGCCACCGCAGTGTGCAGAGGTATTATTAAGGAGAAAATGCTGGTCACGTTTCCACTTTCTCCTCTCCTCTGGGGCAGCCCGTTTTCATAAAAATAGGATGGGGAGGAGGAGGAGTATCGGTATGATCTTTATCATCATTTATCTGGAGCAAACTTGAATTGATTTCTTTGAGAAGAAAACTTCCTCTGAAGATTGACAAGGCAGCAGAAGATGGTATAGCCACTCAGGCAGCCCAAGGGAGGCATGAGATAATAAGAATCCCTTACTCTCCTGCTGACTTTAAAGCTCTCAAAGCGTTTCACTTATATCACCTGATTTGATTGTCTCAGCAGACCTCTGAGGCAGGCAGGATAGGGAGAGTCTTATCTTTAGCTAGGTAAACTGAGTCATGGGGGGAATTAGGTAGGTCACATAAGGACAAAGCTATTTCTGCATTCATTCATTCAGCAAATCTTCATTGAGCAGCTACTATGTGCTGAGCCTACCTTAGGTGTGGAGAGTTATATCAGACATTGACCTGGCCTCAAGGAACACCCATTAGTGGGGAAGATCAGCACGGGGACATAAATAAGAAATTACAATATTTGGTTAGCACAGTGACCTACGTATGCCAGGAAATGAAAGGGAAGAGGAATACCCAGTTTAGCCGGAGGAGGTGTGGTAATCAGGGAAGGCTTCCTGGAGGAGGTGTTGCCTGAGATTTAAGGCTGAAGAGGTGTAATCCAGGTGAAGGGGTTGGGGAGATGGCACAAGCAAAGGCATGGCCTGGAGAAATGGCCTGAGAATAAAAACAAACAAACAATAAACGAAGAATGGGAAATCAAAGAAATTATGGAAGTTGGATCTTGAATTGCCCTGAATGCCCAGCTAGGGACCTTGGGTTTATCCTATGGTCATTGGGGGTAAAGGTAGGGGCAGGGGCATTGAAGGGTTTTAGGTAAGGGGATGCATACCTAGTTTCACCCAGATTAGAACTCAGATCTTTGATTTTCTGGTACAACACTCTGGTACCCCAACTTCACCTCTTCACAGCTAGGGCCACTTGTTCAGCCCTCATCACTAGACTAAGCCTTCCTCAGCCTCCTGGAACCCACCAGCCCCTTGTCAGAGAAACCAGGGTTGGCCAACGCAGGTGACAAAGTCTTTCAGACTATGTATCCTTCCTCTGGTATTGTGCCCTGCTTCTGCTTATTGGGCTGTTGCCTTCTCAGGACCAAACCTCATGTGCTCTCAGCCCCTAGCAGAGCTCCCCTGCATATCCACTTGTCTCCATCCGTCTGGCTTTATGTGCCAGCTCCCACCACCTCCCCACCTTGGGAATGGCCCTTGCTGCTGTGAAGTTTTGTTCTCATACCACCCTTTTCTTTAGCCCAATGGGCCCAGGGCCTGGAACAGACATTCTTGCATCTCAGAAGCCTGGACTCTGTACTTTTTACAGATTTCCACTTACCTACTTTCTGGTTCATATAAAAACTCCCCCTCTGAAACCCTTACTTTTGAGTTATCTTTTCTGTGCTCTGTGGTAAAGAATGTGAGCTGCTCAATTAGGTCCTAATGATTGCTAAGCATATGGCCTTATGAATTCTCTACAAGCCTCTTTCCTCATCTGTGAATTAGGGATAATATTAATACCTACATCGGAGGGTTACTGAGAGGTTTAAGTGAGATAATGCAAGTAAAGGATTTAACGTGGTAAATACTTAATAAATCTTTTTTCATTATTATTGTACTGACTTTATAGGGCTTCTGGTTCAGACAGTATAGAAAATGGAGCAGCATAATTAGATTCTCTCTTTGCAGAAAGTGCAAACACTCACCATTTAATTCATTCCAAGGGGCTTTTAGGGAGGCACAAAGGAAGGTGAGAAAGCGTCAGTGACAGGGGCATGGAGGTCTCCAGTCCACCTTGGCCACTAACTTCCCTGTGACCTGGGGTCCACAAAGCCCACTCTTTCTCCTGCTCTCACTTCCTTCTGGCTGAATAATGCGAGCTCTCCTAGTCTGTGATTCTACCACTGGAGTCTACATTAAGTCCATTCACAGTCTCTGCCAAGTCTGGAGATAATTCAGGGCTGAGATGTCTGACCAGACCTGTGGTCAGGGCCAGAGACTGGGCTGGGAACTGCAGTGTCCACCCGCCACTGCCTGGGGAAAGGAGAGGATGGCTCTATTGCCCATCAGACAGATGCCAGCTCTCCCATCTCCAAGCTGCAATTGGAGGCTGGTGCTGGGATTCTAGTTCTGTGGTCATTTTTGCAGTCCCAGATGCTTTTTAAAGTTCCAGACCAATCTGGGATATTTGCCATAGGTTTAGCTGGAGTCAACAGTCTTTTTTTTTTAAACATCTTTATTGGAGTATGATTGCTTTACAATGTTGTGTTAGTTTCTGCTGTATAACAAAGTGAACCAGCTATATGTATACATATATCCCCATATCCCCTCCCTCTTGCGTCTCCCTTCCGCCCTCCGTATCCCACCCGTCTAGGTGGTCACAAAGCACAGAGCTGATCTCCCTGTGCTATGTGGCTGCTTCCCACTAGCTAGCTATTTTACATTTGGTGGTGTATAAATGTCAATGCCACTCTCTCATTTCGTCCCAGCTTACCCTTCCCTCTCCCTGTGTCTTCGTCCATTCTCTATGTCTGCATCTTTATTCCTGTCCTGCCCCTAGGTTCTTCAGAACCTTTTTTTTTTAAGATTCCATATATATGTGTTAGCATACAGTATTTGTTTTTCTCTTTCTGACTTACTTCACTCTGTAGGACAGACTCTAGGTCCATCCACCTCACTACAAATAACTCAATTTTGTTTCTTTTTATGGCTGAGTAATATTCCATTGTATATATGTGCCACCTCTTCCTTATCCATTCATCTGTCGATGGACACTTAGGTTGCTTCCATATCCTGGCTGTTGTAAATAGTGCTGCAGTGGACATTGTGGTACATGACTCTTTTGGAATTATGGTTTTCTCAGGGTATATGCCCAGTAGTGGGATTGCTGGGTCATATGGTAGTTCTATTTTTAGTTCCTTTCTTTCTTTCTTTCTTTCTTTTTAACACATGATGCCTCTTTTTAAAAAAAATTATTTATTTTTGGCTGTGTTGGGTCTTCGTTGCTGTGCACGGGCTTTCTCTAGCTGTGGTGAGCAGGGGCTACTCTTCGTTGAGGTGCGTGGGCTTTTCACTGCAGTGGCTTCTCTCATTGCAGAGCATGGGCTCTTGGTGTGTGGGCTTCAGTAGTTGTGGCACGTGGGCTCAGTAGTTGTGGCTTGCAGGCTCTAGAGAGCAGGCTCAGTAGTTGTGGGCAACGGGCTTAGTTGCTCTGCAGCATGTGGGATCTTCCTGGACCACGGCTCGAACCCATGTCCCCTGCCTTGTCAGGCAGATTCTTAACCACTGTACCAGGGAAGCCACTGCTGGATAATATGGTAGCTCTATTTTTAGTTTCTTAAGGAACCTCCATACTGTTCTCCATAGTGGCTGTACCAATTTATATTCCCACGAACAGTGTAGTAGGGTTCCCTTTTCTCCACACCCTCTCCAGCATTTATTTTTCGTAGACTTTTTGATGATGTTCATTCTGAACAGGGTGAGGTGCTATCTCATTGTAGTTTTGATTTGCATTTCTCTAATAATTAGTAATGTTGAGAATCTTTTCATGGCCTCAGGTGGCCTCTTGGCCATATGTACATGTTCTTTGGAGAAATGTCTATTTAGGTCTTCTGCCCATTTTTTTTTTTTTTTTTTGCAGTATGCGGGCCTCTCACTGTTGTGGCCTCTCCCGTTGCGGAGCACAGGCTCCAGAACCGCAGGCTCAGCGGCCATGGCTCACGGGCCCAGCCGCTCCGTGGCATGTGGGATCTTCCTGGACCGGGTCACGAACCCGTGTCCCCTGCGTCGGCAGGCGGACTCTCAACCTCTGCGCCACCAGGGAAGCCCCATGGTTTGTTTTTAATAATTGATTTCCCCTCTGGATCAATTATGTTGAAATAGGTTGAAAGTTATAATAGAGTACTAGTGTTTGATGTAATTTTCACCAGTATAAAGGAAAGCAAATGAAGAACTTTGTTTTTAAAAAAAACGCCCTGACCCAGAGGCCTCTGGCTTCTGATCCTGGACCAGTGACCATAGAAAGGAATGAAACCAAGATATGACCTAAAATTTAGTACATTTGTTTTTCATCTCAGTAAAGGTAACATGACACCTGTTTATTTTTCCACATGGTAAAGATAGGTTCTTATCATTTCACTTAATTTTCAGGTCATGTACAGTAGGTATAACTTCTTCCTGAGTTGGTAGGGGTCCTAGAAGTAAATAAATAGCAAATGTGTATTGTGTCCCTTTCAGTCCCCCTTTAACCTCCCCACTACCCCAGCAAGGTAGGTTTTACCATCTCAGTTTTACATTTTTGGAAAGAGGGGCTCCAGAAGGTACAGTGACTTGATCAATGTCACATAGCTAATATGTGGAGGAGCTGGGGTTCAAATTCAGGTGGGTCCAACCCCAAACTCTTTGCTTGTTCCTGAATCACCCTGCAGTCCTGCCCACCTCTGCTTCTGGAAAACCTGGTTTGTCCCCAGAGATCTGAACAGCTTTTAATGATCATTGACGTTCTCAGGCATCTTCAATTGCTGGTGCAATGGCTCCCCCGGGGAAGGAGCTGCGTGTTCACCAGGTCCTGTGCTCTTCAATTAGATAATGAGCAGGTAGCTCCTTGGGGAGCCATGTGGAAATGCTGGAGCAGAGCCTTGAACAGAAAGGGAGCTGCTGTTTTCTGGAACTGCAATCTTTTAAGGGTCTTGTCCAAGTACATTATTTAAGAGGAAACTAAGAGAGTTTACCTAAACCCACAGAGAAAGTAGATTAGTGGTTACCAGAGGCTGAGGAGAGGGGAGGTTGTGGGGAGTAACTGCTTAATGAATACTATGGGGTCTCCTTTGGGGGTGATGAAAATGTTCTAGAACTAGGTGGTGGTGTTGGTTGTGCAACTTTGTGAGTGTACAAAATGCACCACAATTGTGCCTTTTAAAATGATAAATTTTGTGTCATGTGCATTTTACCACAATAAAAAAAATGTTTCCATAAACATATGGGCCAGATCTGTGGACCATTTGCAAAGAGGTGTGGTCCTCCTACCCATCTCTGTGTTTAAGATGATTTCTCACAGCTATTTTGGTAGTAAAATACAGAAATGAACAGCCGGCAGCTATAAACATGTCCACAGCCTTCGTGTTGGTGTGGCTTGCTTTTTCTCTTCACTCCTGACCAGAAAACTTCTTCCCTGAATCCAGGGAGACGGCATGGTGTGGTAGAATAAACCTGGCCTTTGGAGTCACGTAGACCTGAGTTTCAGTCCCAGCTTGCTATTTAATTACTGCGCTTGAGAGTTACTTGACTTGCCCCTGAGCTTTGGGACTCTGTAAAACTGAAATGATAATATCAGTAGCACTTTCCTCTTAGAAGTTGGTGAAGATTAGAATTACTATCCATAGAGTCTGGCATCTAGAAGGTGATCAGTAAATGATGCTTCTCCCCTTCTTGTTCTCCTCCTCCTTTTCCTCTTTCTCTTTTTTTTTCCTCCTAATTCCACTCTTCCTCCTCCTCATTATTATTAAACAAAAAAGAAATGCTAGGGCTATCAGAAGAGAGAGGACAAAGGAAAAGGCTTGGAAAAGCAGAATATTCTGTAAAAGATAAAGCTGAGAATAACAGCAACAGTATTAATTGTTCTGATGTATATTGACACGGCTGTGACATCTTCAAACCCTCCCACTCTCTATCTTCTTTGTTCCTCACTTCTATTCTAGTAACATTCAGAATAGACTTATTATCCCCATTTGAGGGATGGGGACACTGAGACTCAGGCAGGTGAAATCAGTGGCTCCAAATCACATTGGAAATCACAGAGCCAGAATTGAAACAAGAGCAAGTACCTGTCCATGTCTGGCTTGCTGCTTTCTGTAGCTACAGCTGTAGTCAGAGCTGCTGAATGTGTTCCTAACATCTTTCAGAAAAAAGAGTTACTGAGTTTCGTCATGTAAGGAGTCTGTCTTCACGGGGCACCAAGATATTCTGTTTGACTATCCTACACTGTCCTGATTCCCTTTACCAGTGGGGTGGCATAACCTGAGTAGAGATCATTAGTGTTGACATCAGGAGTCCTGAGTTCTAGTCCTGACTTGGCCATTAAAGCCTCCAAGAAGACAGCTTAAGTTATGGTAATATTGTTTGCTTTTATTCATTCATTCATTCAGTAGGTCTTTTATGAACAGGTATTCTGTTAGGTGTCAGGAATAAATAAAACAATGACAAGCTAGGTGTGTGGGTTTTTTTTCTTCCCTTGTGGAGCTCATATTTTAGTGGAGGAGAAAAATAATTTAAAAAAAACCCAATACATAAATGAAATAATTACAAGTTGTATCAAATGTTAGAAAGGAAATAAAAAGAGGCCAAGATTGGATGTAACAGAGAAAACGCTAATTTAGGGCGATTAGAGGGAAGAGAGAGAACAGACGTTGAAGGTGAGAACTGGAAACCCAGAGGGGCCAGTCCAATGAGAGGAGCAGAGGTGGCGAGGGGACTGCATTTCTGGCAGAGTGCTGAGGCTGGAGAGGATTCAGAGGGTTCTAGGAACCTAAACAAAACGGTGTGGCCGGAGCTCAATGAGGAAATGAAGAGTGGCCTGAGCTGAGGTTGGAAAGGGACAAAGTCCAGGCCATTCAGAGCCTGCACACCACAGTAAAGACTTTGAATTTTATTTTAAGTGCAACAGAAATCCTTTGAAATCTTTTTTAAGCAAGGAAGCTGTGTGATCTGATTTTAAGAATATAAATCAAGCTGCTGCGTGGAGAATGGACCAGAGAGGAATGCCAGGAGCCCAGTTAAGACCCTGTAACCATGATTCAAGGAAGAATTGAGTGGCTTTGAATAGGAGTGATGACAACGAAGACAGCAAGATGCAGAGAGACTGATGATCTGTTTTGGAGATAGAATCTAAAGGACTTGCTGATGGGTTAGTTGGCTGTAGAGACGTTTGGGCACTGTAATTTTTGTGTAAGGCCACTGGGAGCTGGGGAAGACTGGCTTGGGAATAGAGGAACAACTAGTTCCATTTTGAAAGTGGCAGAGACACGATGAGGGACAGAGAAACCAGTAGAGGGCCCTGGGTTGGAGGACCTTGTAGAAGGTCTGGAACAGCCTTTAATTCACTGAGTGGCTATAAGTTCTTTTTTCTCCCCGAGTCCCAGTTTCTCCGTCCATAATATGTATGAGTTAGATTAGATAGTATCTTGTGCTTGTCCTGGCTTGAACATTCTGTGATTCTAATAACACGTTTACTTGTCACTCATGGGTCTATCTAAAGTTGTGTAAATCTGTTTATATTTGAAGTTTCTTTTACCTCTTAGAAGTCAGTGAATTCCTGCTGTAAGTACCACTTCCTTTAATCTGTCCTAAGAGATTTTTTTGAGGTCTTCACGTGGGAGCCCTTCATCTGACTTTGTCAGAGTGGGGTGAATCCTCCACAGAGTTATAAGCCAGAACATTGGTTCTGGTATCCCTACCCATTCGTTACTTCTGCGTTTCTGGCAGCTTCTCTATTGTTGATTGCTTAGATGTTAGCTCACTGGTTCCCAAACTTTGACGCACATTGGAATCACCTGAGGATCCTTTAAAGCTACTGATGCCTGGCTCTTACCCACAGTTATTCTGATTTAATTGGGATGTGAGCTGGGCATTGAGGGTTCTAAAAGCTCCCCAAGTAATTGTAATGTGCAACAAAGATTGAGAACCACTGTGTTCCTGATACTTAAGATACTGCTTGATAGTCAAGGTATGAGCTAATAAATGGCAAGTTAACAGGTAAAGAATCAAAACAGTCACTCCTTTTTTAGGACTTTAGAAGTTACCCCAAAGTCCTCATAGTTCAAAGGAAAAGGACAGGAATGATGGTGTGGTAGGGTAAGTTATTAATATAGGGAAGGGGACCAGCTCTGTACCTTGTCCGGTGCCAGTCAACTACACAGCAAGTGTATTTTTCTGTCATTTTCTCTCCTATTCCCCTTAACAGATTCGAGACTCTGATCTTATCTATTTTGAATCAGAAGTGTGCTATATTACTTAACTCGTACTCAAAACATATGCTGTCGCTCCTGTGACCAAAGCAGACATTGGCAATCAATCACAGGAGTTATTCCTACTGGACTAAATTCTGAATGTATCCTCCCAAGCTCTCACTACTTGGTGATTCTGGTAGTCCCTGCACCAGTGGGTCAGAGTTGGCAGGAAGATATCTATTTATCATCTTGACTCTAAGGAATACACAGGTACACAGAGGCACACATTTTTTGGAGGAGAGATAAAGGATGTGTTTTCATATTACATGGCCCTATCCTCCTGATGGTAACTTTGAGAAATCACCGTCACGCTCTGGTCTTAAGTTTTCTTATCTGAAATAGGAAATTTGGATTCTTTAGTCTACTAGTTGCAAAAGCACAAGTGGCCTGTCACTGCAGTGGTGTTTTCTGGGGCTCAAATCAACGAGAGACAAATCACAGATTCAATTGAAAGTCCCATGTGGAAGACTCATTATTTGAGAAAAGAGGACCTTGAGGCCATTCATCCTCAGTTCATAGAAATGAAACAGATCTAGAAACCACTTCTCAAAAAAAAAGAGATATAACTTCCTACTTTTTGAGATGGGTTTTAGATTTTTCTTTCTTATTTTACCCAGTTCCTTTATGGAACATAAATATAGCCTATGGAGTAGAAGCATTGGAGAAGATTGAAAAATGATTGCATTTTCTCTCCCTCCCCAACTTTGAAGTTTAAAAATCATATTTGATTTCTTCTTTTTATTTATCAAGGGCTGTACACTTGCAAAGCTTAGTAAAAGTAACCAGAAGTATAAATTGTGTTTAGTAAAGGGTGAGGTCTCAACACCTCCACACCTCCTTGGGGTTCCATCTTGGTCTCCAGACTTTCCTCTGTGGAGGGGATGCTGCTGCTTGGGAAAGACCAAGGCAAAAGTTCTCATACAAGCCTTCAGGCTTCCAGGCCTTGCCACATCAGAGCCTAGAAAGCATCCCTGCCCCTTACTCTGTTAGTACGGAGCGCCATGAATAAGTTCAGACTTTGGAGACAAAAAACTGTGGGTTCAAATCCCAGCTTTGCTTCTTACTTGCTCTGTGGCCTTGGATAGCTCACCTAGCCTTTTTGAGCCTTGGTTTCCACTGGTACAGAAGGGGATAATAATGCCTGCCCTTCAGAAGTTCAGAAGTCAAGGGCCAAACAGAGGGCCTGGCTCAAAGTAGATGCCCTACTTGGAGAAACCACCCAGGCAAATCTGCTCAAACCATGATAGTGATGACTTAGCTATTTCAGACTTGAGAGGACAAACACTAATCATTTTCCTTTTCCGTTAAGTGGAGGACAAAACCCCACAGTGGCCATGCCTTCTTGGTGGAAGGTGAATTTCTACAGCCTGATACATAGGGACTGCCTTTGGTCCACCTCAGGAGAACTACCCTCCTTTCCTACTGTGTGGCTTCCGTGGGCTGCCAATCACAGGACCCTCTGCTTCCCTACCACAGAGACGACAGGTGCCCAAGACTGACCAATCCCATTCTCCTTCCTTAGAGCTTGAATCTTGATGGAAACATGTAAGAAAGGCAAGAACCTGGGGCAGAGTCATCCTAAGCCTGCATGGGAAAAAAAGAACACAAATTCCTTCCATGGAAAACTCTAGACCCTCCTTCTTTCCTGGCTTCACAAAGCCGTGCCGTTTGTGATATTCACTTGTCCTCCTTCAATTCTAAGCACTACCCAGTGCTGATCTATTTAACTTCCCTTTTCTATGCAACAGTTAGAACAGTGTCTGTCCCTGGCCAAGAATATGATATATGACAGAATTGTCCCGATGTGGATTGGGGTCTCCACTTTTAGTATAATATGACTACACTTACTAATTAACTTACCTTGAAGAGCAAAGGATAACAGCTTCCATGCAGCTATTGGATCCACTAGTGTAGATAGACAATCTTTGGTCCAAAGAGGGATTCAGAAGGCATCCAGTCTAATGTCCTCATTCAAAACCCGAGAAACCTGAGGCCAGGAGGTGAAGTGTAACTTGGTCATTGTCCCATAGTCATTTTATGGCAGACCTCAGTTTAAAATTCTGAACCCCTGACACTGAGCCTAGTGTTATTCTGCCTCTTACCAGCCTGAACTTATGCTTGTGGACGTAATGCATTAAGTTCAGTCCCTACAAGGCCACAATGATAGTTTTCATCCTCATAAAAGCTAATGAGCTTTCCCTTGGGATATAGGTCACACCTATACCACTGACCTGGTCTCTGGCATTGCAGGCTCTTGGTTCAGAAGAGGGATGGGGGCTGGTATGAGAGAGTGAGGTTGGATCCAGGCAGCCCAGATCCACTACACAAAAAGACCTTGAACCCCATCAAGGCACTGTCCTTGCACGAAAGAGGTACACACCTTGATTTTCTTCTTTGCCATGGATATTCTGACCCTAATCAATCACTTATCTTCTCTACCCTAGAAAGGTGGAAGGGTTCCATTTTTGAAATAGCAAAAGCTGTGAGAGAAGTTCATTAAACACTAAAAGAAAGAGAGGAGACAGCTTGCTTTTTCCTTTAAAGATTTCAGAGAATCCTGAAACTAAACAACAGTATAAGGACAAACATCAATCCCTCTCTGAGTAGCAGGAAAGAGAGAGGAAAACAGCAGCCAGGATGGTCCTTATTCTTACAAAGTGAGATGAGGTTCTTCGTGTGGCTCCTTTAACCAAGAGAAAAGAAGAAAAACACTGACTAAAGTATAGTGAGCCCTTCCTGTGCTCCAGGCCCTGAGTCTGTGTTATTTAGCCTGCAGTCACTTTGGAAGGAAGTATTCCCATTACATAGATGAGGAAATTGAGGGTCAGAAAAGTGAGATCATTTGTCCAAGATCACACAGCTAGTATGTAGTGGAGCCATGGTTTAAGCCAGGATGATTTAAACCCCAGACCCTTACTCAGTATGCTTTACAGCCTCCCACCCACAAAAGGAATAATGAGTCCCTAACACATTTTTGAAATCTGCAACAAGCCAGACATTCCTGCTTTATACATCTACAGATTGGGATAGCAACTCGACCTTGCAAATTTAATCGTTCTTTTTCCTCCTCCCCTGAACCAACTTTTACCAAGTGCTTAGAAAGGGCTACTTAAATCCATAGCCCAAGAAAAATGTATCTTTGTGATTAATATGTGTTAAAATGAGGAATGACATGGTAATAAAATGGGAAAAGTTTGGGGGCCTTTGGGGAAATCCATCTGACTGCGGGCTGTGGTTCCAGTAATGAGGCTGCTATTTTGCAGTCATGGAGGTAATGTTTTCCGATGCAGGTAGAATGATTAACAAGGTGAATATCTCTGCCTGGAGGAAGGAGGGGTGAAGAGGAAGTGCCGGCGGGAAAACGGCTCAAGACAGGAAGTCACAGGCCTTTCCTTCTTCATTTTCGGGAGCTGTGAGACGTACAAGGATCCCACAAGGCTAATTATTATAAAAATTCCCTGTCGTTGCTTTGCAACGGTCCACAGCCTAACTAATTTAAAAATGCAACTGAATGCTAAATTACAGTCAGCTTTTGGAACTCGTTTCCTGCCTGTGCACCTAGAGGTGGCAGGCCTCATTTCTACAGCTGTAAATCAATCTTGGGCACCCTGGATGATTTGACAATGGCCAGTGGCATCGCTGCTGATGTCACAAGATGCTCAGGTGATGGTAGGTTTCTGCAGCATTGTGCACCATCAATCTTAGGCTGTCTCTGCCTCTGCAGTGGCATACTGCAGCATCATGTTATTCCTCCTAAAAACCAAGGGGCCCTCCTCCTGCGATCTGTCGGGCCCGTGATAGGCCAAGCTGTGAGCCTGATTCTGGCGGTTGGACAGCTCTGCCTTAACCATTATCCTTCCTAGCTGTGAGCTTTGGGTCTGAAAGCCTGTTTGATGATCACGATGATAATGAGAAATGAAGTGCTGCCTGTGAGCTAATGCTGAGATTAGTGTGTCTCACAGTGTATTCCTGGGACTTGGGGTGCTTTAAAATGCAGATTCCTGGGGCCCAGCTCCAACCTACAGAATTGAAATTGCTGCAGATGGACCCTGGAAATGTATTTTTTCATTATTTAGATCATCTTTATTTGACTTGGTTGTAATGGGGCTTAATTACAAAGGGAATCCATATTCCAAAAGTAAATACATACTGAAATGAATTTTAAAAATTTACTACAGTGAAAATTCATCCGATTAAGAGCTTCTTATCACAGCTCAGTTCTAATGGTTGATTTTTAATAGTGAATTTTTTTCTTTTTCATATTCTTTTCCATTATGGTTTATCACAGGATACTGAATATAGTTCCCTGTGTTATATGGTAGGACTTTATGGTTTGTCCATCCTATATATAATAATTTGCATCTGCTAACCCCAAACTCCCAATCCATCCCTCCCCTACCACCCCCTTGGCAACCACAAGTCTGTTCTCTATGTCTGTGAGTCTCTTTCTGTTTCGTAGATAAGTTCATTTGTGTCCTATTTTAGATTCCACAAATGTGATATCATACGGTATTTGTCTTTCTCTTTCTGATGTACTTCACTTAGTATGATAATCTCTAGGTCCATCCATGTTGCTGCAAATGGCATTATTCCATTCTTTTTATGGCTGAGTAGTATGCCATTTTATATACGTACCACATCTTCTATCTATATCCCTTCATCTGTTGATGGACATTTAGGTTATTTCCATGTCTAAGCTATAGTGAATAGTGCTGCTGTGACATAGGGGTGCATGTATTTTTTGAATTATAGTTTTGTTGAGATGTATGCCCAGGAGAGGAGTGGGATTGCTGGATCATATGGTAATTCTATTTTGAGTGTTTTCAGGAACCTCCACACTGTTTTCCACAGTGGCTCTACCGATTTAATTTCCAACACTGTAGGAGGGTTCCCTTTGCTCCATACCCTCTCCAGCTTTGGTATTTGTAAACTTTTTAATGATGGCCATTCTGACTGGTGTGAGGTGTAGTTTTGATTTTAAACATTGTAGTTTTGATTTGCGTTTCTCTAATAATTAGTGATGTTGAGCATCTTTTCACGTGCCTGTTGGCCATCTGTATGTCTTCTTTGGAGTAATGTCTATTTAGTTCTTATGCCCATCTTTTGATTGGGTTGTTTTCTACTGTTGAGTTGTATGAGCCATTTGTATATTTTGGAAATTCAGCTCTTGTCAGTTGTATCATTTGCAAATATGTTCTCCTATTCCACAGGTTGTCTTTTTGTTCTGTTTATGGTTTTCTTTGCCATGCAAAAGCTTATAAGTTTGATCAGGTCCCATTTGTTTATTTTTGCTTTTATTTCTATTGCCTTAGGAGACTGACCTAAGAAAACATTGGTATGATATATGTCAGAGAATGTTTTGCCTATGTTCTCTTCTAGGAGTTTTATGGTGTCATGTCTTATATTTAAGTCTTTAAGCCATTTTGAGTTCATTTTTGTATATGGTGAGAGGGTGTGTTCTAACTTCACTGATTTACCTGTGGCTGTCCAACTTTGCCAACACCACTTGCTGAAGAGACTGTCTTTTTCCCATTGTATATTCTTGTAAAGGAGGCTAGTTTTTTTTGTTGTTGTTGTTTTTTTTTTTTTTTTTTTTTTGCGGTACGCGGGCCTCTCACTGTTGTGGCCTCTCCCGTTGCATATCACAGGCTCCGGATGCGCAGGCTCAGCAGCCATGGCTCACGGGCCTAGCCGCTCCACGGCATGTGGGATCCTCCCAGACCGGGGCACGAACCCGCGTCCTCTGCATCGGCAGGCGGACTCCCAACCACTGCGCCACCAGGGAAGCCCGAAGCTGAGCTCTTGAACTGGAGTGAACCTTCCGAGAGGGTCTGTGTTGGGCTACGATGGCCTGACCTTCACACTCCACATCAATCAGTTCTTGCCGTGCACCTCGGGTGAGGAACCCAGGCAATTTCCAAACTCACTGCCAGCTGAAGGCTTTCTGTGGGAAGCACCCCCAGCAGCTGGGGCCACAAGCCCTTCGTTGAAGAAGTGTCCACCCCACGTGGATATTTCAAATGGAACGGTGTCTTTCAAAACATACCCTCCAATCCCCTCATTATATAGATCCTGTGGCAAAAATAGGAAGTAACATAAAGTCCCATATTAACAAACCCCCAGCCAAATACTTCTTTTCACAAAAACCACAGTACCCTCCACAAAGTGCACATTTGATCAGGCAACTCCCCTATTTAAAACATATCATGGCTTTGCATCACTCCAAGGTCAGAAATCAAGATCCTTTAAATGGACCTCAAAGCCTTGCATGGCGTGGCCCCTGCTGTGATCCCCAGCATCACATCACGCTTGCTCTGCCAGCAATGACACTGCCTTCAGTATGCCTCGCACCATAGCACAACTTTCTTCTGTCTGAAAGACTCCAGTCGATCACAACAATCCTGTGAATGACCTTATTTTGCTGTAGGGAAAAAAACCCTTTCTAGTATGTATGTGTGTTGCCAGACTTGAAGTTTGGGACATTGGTTAGTTTGTAATCAACCATCCATTGCCTAATTGCACTTTCAGCTGCAGAATTGCTACCATGGTGATGAATATTGCTGTCCAAAATATTGGCCTTTATCTGCTAGGGTGTACTGACTTAATACCCAAATTGATGTCTCCCTCCAGAGGAAGATGCCTGTTGCTTTGAAATACGTAGGTATCTGTGCATGTGTCTCTTGATGAACTGTCAAGATAGAAAAGGAAATCCAGAGAAAGTGCCAGGCAGGGCACGTTGCGGTGGGCAAGTCCCCACCTCCACTTTACTACTTCACTGGAGGTGTAAATTGTGTCAACTGTGGGTCTGCTCAGCTAACGCCCTGCATAGTGGACTAACTAGGTTCACGTTAAAGAAGTCCTTTGGGGTGAGGGAGTGAGAATGCCTAATACAGGCTAAGAAAGACCAAAGGTAAAGCCAAGGGTACAGAATCCTAAGATGAAAAGTTTTAAGTAGGCTGATTCAGCCTCTGGCATAGTGAAAATCTGGGGCTCTGAGTCAAAGGCTTTGGAAAGAGTTCCCCTTTATCTCCCTCCTCTACCCCGTAGCTCCTCACATTTCCAGAAGGCTTCCCCCAAATCCCTCTCAGGTCTTAGAGAACATGGCTCTTTCTCTCCTCTTACCAAGGCCCACTGCTTCAAGAGTTAACTCCATGGACACATTGATCCCCACAATCTATTGGTCTTTGTGTATCGGAAATCACAAGATGGGATTTTCCAGCCACCCACCAGAGCAACTGAGAAGGGCTTCCTCTCATCCTCCCAAGCTACCACTCCTCCCAGAATCCGTATCTTATTTCTCACCTCCTCCACCTCTACCACTTAATTTGCTCTGCAGAGAAAGTCCCTAAGTTTTACTGGAAACCCAACTTCCATCCTAGTAGACCCTGTTGTCACAGAAGGGAATGAGCAGAGAATTGCAAGGCTAGCAGATGACTCCCCGGTTCATACAAACACACATGGGGCTTCCCTGGTGGCGCAGTGGTTGGGAGTCCACCTGCCGATGCAGGGGACACGGGTTCGTGTCCCTGTCCGGGATGATCCCACGTGCCGTGGAGCCGCTGGGCCCGTGAGCCATGGCCGCTGAGCCTGTGCGTCCGGAGCCTGTGCTCTGCAACGGGAGAGGCCGCAGCAGCGAGAGGCCCGCGTACCGCAAAAAAACAACAACAACAACAAAAAAAACACACATGGTTCTCAGAGGCATTCTTCTCAAATCCAACGGTTGTTAACTGTTATCAACAGTTACTCTAATCCAACTGTTATCAACTGTTGTTACAATTTAATGATTTTCATGGATTCATGAAATTTATTTACAACTTTTTTAAATTGGAAAGACTTTTTTATGATGGACATTTAAAAATGCATAATCTCATTATGAAATGAGATTTCATAATCTCATTTATGATTTTTTTATTTTTAGAATCGCTTTCCACATGCATACATAATTTACATAGTTCATCAGTACAGAGCATTTTGGATTATTCTGTTATTCCTTAACAATATATCTAAACCTTTCTTGTGTTCCTGGATAGTGAGTATTTATGTCCCTTAGTTTCTTTATCTTATAGTAATTGAAAGATATCTTTCAGACTTTGTCATCCATCTCTTGTGCATATATTGAAAGGAAAACAACAGTGAAACAAATTGGTTGAGATATTTCTAAGGCAGTGACTGCCACTTGGCTGACAGCAGTATAAAAATCATCCTGATGTCAGAGATGTTAAAATAAAATGGAAACGATAATACATTCCCATGGACATACCCCTTTGCATAATAGAAACATTCCCACTCTGTTGAAGCTTTTCCTCCCAGACCACCCCTTCCTTCTTTTTACCCTACAGAAATCGACTATTGTGAATTTTGTGTTTATCATGTCCTTGTTTATTTCTCCCCTTTTAGCAAATGTGTGCTAAACATGAAAGGCAACCAAGCCGATCGCAGCCAACCGGGGCTTTGTCTGCCTCTCAGTGGTCATGTGTGAGCCTTGTTTCTGAACCAGGAATGACTCTGAAGCTCCTAAAGAAGGAGAGGATCTTACTGGATGTCTTACTTAGAGTCCCTGAACTGGTGGCGGACTGGCTGTTCCTCGGTTTGCGAGCTGTCCTCCCGTCCTTTGTCAACTTTGGAGTTTCCATGGCCAGATGAGGACCAGTGGGAGGATGATTTCTGGGTCTTGTCCCCTCCTGTCCTGTGGTGGCCTTCACGTGTCCTGCGGTGATGGGAACTTTTCCTCGATGAAGACGTGTCCTTGTTTTCTTTTTTTCCTTCCAGGCTTCATCCCTGGGGTGGGAGACCTTCTGGCTTCCATCCCGTTTCGACATGTAGCCTACGGTCTGCAAGGTGGAGACCACGGGGGCTGCGACCTTCCCTTCAGCTCTTCCAGCAGCAGGCTTGCTGGTTGTGACTGCACCTGGCAACACCATGCTCATGCTGCTCTCTGGACCATCTGCCCCCGTCGAAGATGTGCTGGCAACATCCGCCAATACCAGGTTCGTGTCCTGCACCGATATGCTGGCAGCACCTGCAGTGGCCTCGCTGGATCCACTTTCTCCTGGATCCTTGATGGTGGCTCCCGCCAGGCCCATGGTCATCCCTGCTGCTGATCCTTCGGCGCTTTTCACGGCCGCAGTTGATCCATGGGGGGCACCTGCAGTGGCCTTTCTGGATCAGCTTTCTCCTGGATCCTTGATGGTGGCTCCCGCCAGGCCCATGATCATTCCTGTTGCTGATCCTTCAGCACTTTTCATGGCTCCAGTCACGTCACGAAGCTTGTGAAGCCCAGCCTCATCCTGATCCCTTTCTCTGTGGAGCTCTGTGGTCTGAGCCAAGGGGAGGAGAAACAGGTAAGATAGAGATGACGGAAAGTGAGATCAGTACTGTCCGCTCCTCTCTCATCCTGGAGCTGAGTAACTCAAGGGCTTATACTTAGAATAACCTTTGAAATCACCCAGTCTAAGCTCCCATTGGATGCAAGATCCCATCTACTGCACCCCTGTCAAACGGCCACTCCATTTTACTTGAACAGTCCCAGGGTCAGGGAAAGCACTGATACAATTCTCCATGATATACACTTTAATTTTATACCCTTGTGCTTCTCTCTCTGCAGGACAGATTCCTAGAAGTGGGGTTCCTGGTCCAAGGGATGCACACCTTCTACATTTGGGTGACTACACGGGTTGGGCTGATTTGAATCAGCATGTCGGAGTCGCGGGGAGACACAGTGAAGGAAGGACTTCCTAACTGTGAATGATGTTCCCCAACTGATGAGACTACCTGGGCTGGGGTAAGTGTTCAAGAAGAGACCAGACAATCAGGATGCTGTAGAAGGGATTACAGCCCTGGTGATGAGACCAGTGCAGCTGATATGATACCTAAGGTCTCTCTGAAATTCAGCCCTGTGGGACAAGGTGGAGAAGCACTCGGAACCTCTCCAGTGTGGTGAATCCCATAGTGATAGCTCGTTTGTCCCTGACCCTTTTCAACAATAGAAGGTATTTCCCAGGTGTGTCTCAGAGAGCACCAAAGGCTATGAAGGACCAGCTTTGCCCTGCTCTCCCAAAGCACCCTGCCCCGTGTTCTTGAGTCCCTGTAGGTTCTTCCCACTAGGATTTCGGCATCCTCTGTAGTCGCTGCATCTCCAGTTTGGAGCATCAGGGTACTGCTGTAACTGTCTACCGGTGGTCTCAGGATATAGACAAGCTTTTCCCTATAGGAAAAGAGGTCTTCTTGTGCATAGGAAGAGGTGCACAGTTTCACAAAGAAAGTACGGCCGGTAGCAAGATTCAGGCACAGCTGCCGTTTCTCACGGTTGTGGATGGAGATCTTGACAAACTTCAAGGGAAGCAGCCTGGTGAGCTCTAGGGTCTTCATGGGCTTGCAACCTCTCCCCTTGGTGATCCCGGCGCATCTGACATGCTCTTCACAGACTTTCGTTGGTCGGGCCAGCTGCATGACGTCAGGTAGTGGGAAGAGGGGGCTGGTGGATGCGACACCCACAGTCACCCTTCGGACGTGGTTGTCTAGGTCAATCAGTTCTCCTTTCTTGCTGACCTGGATAAAGTCGCTCTCAAACATGGGAGCGTACTTGAAAAGGTCATACTCTCCTCCCTCGTACAGTTGTCGTTGCAGGACCCCCATGGAGGTCCTCGACACCCCCACTGAACAGTAGCTATTGGCCGTGTAAGGAGGTAAAGTCTCACTGCTCATGGCTCTCTTCGTTCAAGACAGAGCCACCAGCCACAAATTGAGTCTCGGAGAGAGAGGGAACGAAAGCACCTCGTAACCTCCCTGCAGGACTCTGCCAGAGTCTCTTGGCCCGACCATATTTATACCGCAAGTCCTTTGTGACCCGTCACCATCACATCACACACCTCTTTGTTGAGCCTCCCAGCCCCCACCCCCTTGGGGCAGGCTCACCAGCCTCCCCTTAAACCAACCACCACGTCCATAGGGAACAGGCTGACCCTGCCAGGGTATAGGTGTGGGCAGGCTGGATCGTCTTTCTAATCAAAAGGTTGAGAAAACCCTCCTGCTTTTGTAAATATCTGGGTGGTTTCCAGTCTTGTTGTTGTTACAAATCTCCCTGCAGGGATCCTCTTCGTGCTTCTGCTGAATGATGTCCTGGGGATAAAATCCTGGAAGTGGACTGTGTACTTGCTAAGGGCTGGCATCCTATGGGGATTGTTGTTCTCTGTGCCCCCAGCGTATATAGCACAGTGCTGGCAGGAACTTAGAAAGAGTGCTACCTGTCAGATTCCCATTGGTACTGTCATTTCCAGGATATGGAGAATTTTCTCACCCATTTTCTCTTTTCAAGGAGGCTTTTATTTATATTTATATTTATATTTATATTTTTTTTACAGTTTTAGAAACTGTTTTTATTGTGAAATATAACACACCTTCATGAAAGTGCACAAACCATAAATATATAACTTAATGAGTAACAAGAAAGTGAACACCCTTGTAGCTGCCACCCAGAGCAAGAAATACAACCCTGCCAGCCCGTCTTCTGCATGCTGCCTCCCCACAAAGGTAACCCAACCTTGGCTTCTATTTTTTTTCTCTTCCTTCTTCTTTTTTATTGACGTATTGTTGATTTACAATGTTGTGTTAATTTCTCTTGTTAATTTCTGATTCAGTTTTATGTATATATATTCTTTTTCATATTCTTTTCCATTATGGTTTACCACAGGATACTGAATATAGTTCTCTGTGCTCTACAGTAATACCCTGCTGTTTATCCATCCTGTAGTTGTATCTACTAATCCCAAACTCCCAAACCTTCCCTGTCCCCATCCCCACTGAAAACCACAAGTCTCTTTTCTATGTCTGTGAGTCTTTTTCTGTTTTGCAGATATATTCATTTGGTTCGTACTTTAGAGTCCATGTATAAGTGATATCATATGGTGAGAAATGTTATTTTTTAAGTAGGCTTCCCAGGTGATCCTTATACATGTGAATGTTTGAGAACTACTGTCTTCCATTTTAAAGTTATGGCATATTGGGGCTGAAAGAGGCCCCCCAGACCTCCTAGCCCAGTGGTTTTCAAATTTGGCTGCTGGTGAGTTTTTGAAAACTCCCAGTGCTGGAGGGCTTACTCCACATAAATGTCATCAGAATCTCTGGGATTGGGGTTAGGCTATCAATTTTTTTTTCTTTTAAAGCTCCCCATGTAAATCCAACATACAACCAAGGGTAAGAATCACTGCAGCGGTCCAATCCATTGGTTTTACAGTTGGGGACCCCGTGGCTGCCCACAGAGGTACCATTACAGAGAGGCAGAGTGACCCAAGAGAGTCAGTGGCCCAGACAGGATAGGAACTCAGATTTCCTGACTGCTCGTTGGTGCTGCTTCTACCATAAAGATTGTGTCCCTTTGTTGAGCCAATGACAACCCTGATCCCCTGTGTTCTGTTTTATCCTACACAAAGTAAAATAACACCTAATGGTTTGATTTCCTTTCAAGACAGAGAGAGTTCCTGTTTTCATAAGGTGAACCTCTGACCCCAGCTATGGCCTAAAGCTCAGCCCCAGCTGCAGACTTATCCTCCCTCCACCCTAAGTGCCCTGGAGAAGCCTTGTGGGAAAACAGGCTTCTCTTTCTGGCATTGGCTATGCACATGTGACCTTTGAGCAAGCAACGAAAACCTTTTTCTGTGCTTATTTCCTTGCCTTCTACAGAGTGCACATAACCAAACCAAAGTGCTTTGCTGAGAAAAGGATTGTTTTTCAATAACATAGCCTAGTGCTAGGACAGCACAGACACCCAGTAAATACTTGATGAATTAAGTAATTAATTCAGCAATGCAAGTATACACATCACACAGTCATTTCCCCCAGCTTATCTTGTCTCCAAATTATTTACCTATTAAATCTTATTTCAAAAGATTTGCAACCTCGCAATGAAAATTTCTGTATAGTGCATCTATTTCCAGCCCTAGTGAATGGCTTAATGATACTTAATACATATCTTCTGCAACAAAATTTTGTCGAAGAAAATAATTTGAACTATCCCTTAGAATTTGATATAATAGAATTTCCTTTAGACAAGCAGTAATCATATCTTTACTTACCATGAGTCCTTTAGACTTTGTGTAAGAGGAGTGGGAAAGAAATTTAAAGGATGAGAAATAAGCTGAACCAATGAAAACATCTCTTGTGTTTTATTGATATATGAGTTGAAGTTCTAGATTTTTAAATTTAATGTGTTGCTTTCATTTTGAAAGATCATTCAATATGAGTAGAACCTACAAGTTGAACTATTCTTTTGTAATTTCTTACTTTCACTCAGTTGTACTAACATGCTTAGTTGATAGCTTTGAACCATGTGAATTTCCAATGCATGGCCAGGGTTGAAGGCCTGTGGCTGTGATGAAGACATGGTGTAGACCTTCACTGACAAATATTTATTGACATAAGCCAGGTGCTACTATGGACGCTGGGGATTCATTGTCGTCCTGAAAGAGATGCGCTCTCTGCTGTCCTGGGACACACAGTGTGGCAGAGGAGACAGCATCAAGGGGTGAATGATCGTAGATGGAGATAAGGTTGTAAAAGACAAGGGATGTGATTCTTTAAGAGTCTTTAGTTAAGAAACGTGACCCAGACCAGACAGTCAGGAAGGCATCCCCGAGGAAATGATGACTAAACTCATAGTTAACGTGAAGAGGGAAATGAGCATGGTTCAGGCAGATGGCACAGAATTTACAAAGGTCCTGTGGTTGGAACAAGCTTGAGTTTGGGGAGCCGAAAGAAAGGTTTTCAGCTGGGCAGCGTCCCAGGCTAAGATGCACGTAGGGTGGTAAAGAGTCAGCCTCAGACTAGAATCACATGGTTGTGTAATATAACCGGACTTGAAGAGTCAGTCTAAAGCTGCAGTTTGAGTCACCATGTGATCTGGATTAGGGCTTAACCAGTACAAAACATACAGCCAACTTCAGGAGTAAGTTCAAGGCCATCCAATCATTCATTTCTTTAACAAACTTACAGTGAGTTTATACTTTGTTCCATGTAGGCTAGAGGTGGTCCAGGTAAATGGAGTAGAGGTCAGTGTACAACAGTGGTTAAACCTGTCAGCTGTGGACAGACAACCTGGGACTGCATCGGGACTACAAAATGTGAGAATTTGCTCATGTCATTTAATTTTTCTAAGTTTCTATCTTCTCACCCTTTCAATGGAGGATAGTAACAGCTTTTCTAAAGGATGGTCATGAGCATCAAATGAGCCAGTGTGTAAAAAACACTTAGCTTAGTGCCAGACGCATCATAGATATCTAAGTAATATTAGCTACATGCAAACCAGCTGGAAAAAAATCAGAAAAAAATCAATCTTTGTTTCTAAGTCTGGGTTTTAGGTGCTGAGAAAACCCCCAGTGCATCTCAGGGGACAGCTGGGGAGATGAGGGGAGGTTTCCTGCCAGCTGTATCATCCACCCAGGAGACTCAGCTGGCACCTCTCTTGTCCCTTTAGACAGCTTGCCACTGGCTGGGATGGTGGCAGTGGGCCAGTCACTGAGTTTAAATAGAGTTATCTTTGCAAATTGACATAGCAATGAAATTACCAAACTGCTGTTTATCTTTCTAAATAAAAGACGGATTTTAAGTATATTATACTAAAGTAATTGAAAATCAGAAGCAGATGATGGGGGCTGCTGTGATGTCTACGCTAATGTGAGATTCCACTCTCTGGATCCCTAGTTAGGCATTGGGGGAACATAAGAGAAGAAGGTATGCTTGCAATACCCTGTGCTCAGAACTGTTAAGATGCCCTTGAATCTTAAAGTGACAGCAGCTCACCATTTGGGAAAGTTGCAGGCCCAGATTCTCTCTAGGGATGCAAATATAGCAACTTGGCTTTCAATTAAGATTCTGCTATCCCCACGATAGAGTCTTCCTAATCCTTCTTCAGAGGTGCTGGCTGGGTAATCAGTCCTTTGTGCTGCACGCTGCAGATGGCTTTGTTTAACCTGAGCTTTATTGCCAGAGCTCTCTGATGCAAGCTCATCTGCTTGGAATCCATGTGCTATCTCCTGTTGTCTGCGTGTGGGGAATTGCAATGCCTCCACGTGGGGTTGAAAGCTGGCGGAAAAGTACAGAGCTGGGAACCTTCATGGGAAATTCCAGAACTGGCTGGTCACCTGGCTTCATTGTTTTTGTCCTTTGCCTTGTCTTAGTGGTGGGTACCTTACAGTGGCCACGAGGGAGGTGGGGGTGGGCTCACCTCCCTTATAACCACATCAGCCCGCACTCCCGTCATGTCCAATCAAAATATTTTTTGCGAGATCAGACAACATAGGGCACGTTCAGGGTGGTATGGCCTTAGATTCAAAATGATATTTTTGATGTGAACAATTACAGATATTTCCTTGACCTTAAAAATGTGAAAGAAAGCAGATTCCTTTTTTTTTTTCCACTTTAAAAAAACTATTAGTCATGCACCACCCAGGTAAGATGAATGTAGCTTAAGATAAGTGTTGGGCAGATTTCCACCCTAAGTCTCTCGTGAGTCTCCTCCACTGATACCCGTTCATCCTTCTTTGTTAGCTCAACAACACCTTTTGGCTTAACCCCTAAGCATGGGTATGTAATTCTATCTGGAGATGCTGATTGTCCTCACATCCAGAGAAAACAAGCAGAAGAATGAGTATCTGTGCCAGAAGGTTGGTAACAGAATGCTGTCTGAAGAGAATGAGTAATCGAATTTTGCTTGCAGAATATTGGCAACTGAGTATTATTTGCAGAATATTGACAGTCAAGTGATGTTATTGCTGCTTTTGTGATAGAGTTTTTTATGGAGTTCTCATCTTTGGGCTTTCAGTGTGGAATTTTCACTTGAGTGAAGTCTTAGGCTAACATCATTGATGGGCAGGTGGAAGTTGCTGACTTAGGGTGCAGGTGGATTTCTCTGTCATTTCCACCTTGAGTTGAAATTCTCCTCCCTGATGTCCTCATTTAACAAGGACCTTGTGGTGACCTAGAGAATCAAGTAGGACTGTTTCTATTGGGTAACATGCAGCAGTGGGGTAATAGTCAAGATGAGACCTGGCTATCACTGCGAAATGCCCATATTACTGAAAGAAGTCAAATGATATGAGTGTTATGATCTGTGATATGGGCTGGATGCCCTCAGTGCCGAATGCAGAAGATAACATTTTTTCTTTCTTTCTTTCTTTCTTTCTTTCTTTCTTTCTTTCTTTCTTTCTTTGTTTCTCTTTCTTTCTTTCTTTCTTTGTTTGTTTCTTTCTTTCTTTCTTTCTTCCTTTCTTCCTTTCTTTCTTTTCATTGAAAAGCACTGGTAATAAAACCTGGGTTTGGTCTTTGTTCTGAGAACCCCTGAGCTGGGTAACCTTCTCTCTTTGTGCTCAGTTTGCTCACCTGTAAATGAGGTGTTGGACCATATGATCCCTAAGATTCAAATGGACCACAATGTGGCTTGGAGTCCTGAGGCCTGGGCTTGAGTCCCACATTTAACACCGACTGGGCAGGTCCCTTCTCTTCTCTGGGCCTCCGTTTCCTATAAGACAGGAAGTTTGGATAAGATGTCTTTAAGATCCCTGTCATTCTGAAGAGTAGACGGACCATCACTCTAGCAGGAAGGCAATGATCAGTTGCTGGTCTCTAAAACACAGCTGCATCATGTTGAGAATCTAATAGAACAGAGTTAACTTACGACACAGAGGATGGTTCATCCAGTTCCCCAGTAGGCACTTTTCCATTTCCTTGGACTACTTTAGACATTCTCAGAGGCTCAGGCCATGCTCGCTGCTCAGCATGGCAGAGCGAATGCAGACAAATGGGATGACATTGAGAATGCTACTTCTGCGCGCACTGGAAGATGTTTGTTTTTTTGTTTTTTTTAAACATCTTTATCGGAGTATAATTGCTTTACAATGGTGTGTTAGTTTCTGCTTTATAACAAAGTGAATCAACTATACATACGCATATATCCCCATATCTCCTCCCTCTTTCATCTCCCTCCCACCCTCCCTATCCCACCCCTCTAGGTGGTCACAAAGCACCAAGCTGATCTCTCTGTGCTCCGTGGCTGCTTCCCACTAGCTATCTATTTTACATTTAGTAGTGTATATATGTCCATGCCACTCTGTCACTTCGTCCCAGCTTCCCCTTCCCCCTCCCCATGTCCTCAAGTACATTCGCTGTGTCTGTGTCTTTATTCCTGTCCTGCCCATAGATGTTTTGAAGTTACCACGTGTTACAGGAGATGAATGTGTATAGTGGGGAGACACGACAAAAGCAACTTAGTTCGATAACAGTTCAAATGAAAAAGTTTTGGGGTGGGGTAGCAAGTTCATGTAAATGCATTACGACAGTAGTTAATGGGGTCTTAGCTAGATTCACCTGTATCAATAGGGGAGGGATGGTTACAGCTCCTTGAAGGATGGACGGGTACCCTAACTCCAAACAGATGTCCCCAGAGATGGGATTCAGTTTTGTTTGGAAGGAGGGTATTAATATAATAGGGCACATCTAGGAAGAGATCTAAGAAAGAGGGTAGGTCAAAAACACATATTCTGTAAAGAATAACTGAAGATCCTGGGACCGGGATGATAAGCTAAAAGTGATGAGGAAAGAAACCATGGTAGGGAGGGGGCATGTGACTGCTAGGAGAAGAAGGGAGAAGATTCATGTCCTTCCAGATAAAATAGTAGTCAGTTGTGAGGAGGTAAATACTGGCTGAGGAGAAGAAAAAGTGTTTCTAATTTTACAACAGTGGAAGGGATTTTTGCATTATGCACAGAGCTCCTTATCACTGGAGAGGCTCAGATAGAGGCTGGGTGGTCTATTTTCAGAGACACTGTGTTGGATGGGACATTTAGCAAGGACACTCTGTTCCAATTCTGTTCTTTTATGGTGGATGCATCATTATGATTAAGCCTTCAAGTTCTAGTTGTGATGTCTCTACTAACTTGCTATGTGACCTTGACCAGGTCATTCAAACTTTCTGGACCTCAGTTTACTGATCTGAAAAATGGAGACAATAACACCTGTCCAACAATACCCAACAATAATGTTACAGAACCTTGTGAGGATGGAATAATGCATGTGGCAGTGCTTCAAAGAACAGGAAACACTATGTGTAAATGATACATGAATGATGTCACAATTTGTCATTCCCCAGACATTGTCTTGCCTGGCAGTCTTAACAACATCATGGCTTTTAAGAGTGGGGGCTGAAGTTCTAGACTGCCTGGGTTGGAATCCCAGCTCTGCCTCTTGCTAGATATGTGATCTTTGGTAAATTATTAAACATGTTGAGCCTCAGTTGCCTGGTCTATATACTGGGGCTGATAGAGATAATATTGATTTCAGAGGGTCATCGTGAGAATTAGAGACATAATACCTGTGAAGTGATTTTCACAGGGCCTGGCACAGAGTATGCCCTGTGTAAGGTTTTGTTCCTTGCACCATTACTATTGACCTCAGCCAGTACTTAGGTCTCCTGCAGTGGATTGTGACACCAGCTGTCACAATCCACTGCAGGAGACGTCCAACTGAGTTATTGGAGTATGTTCCAGACACCTCTTGGAGGGACTTTAGCCCATCTCTGAAGGTCCAAGGCAGCAGAGAACACCCATGTACACCCCTCAAGAGAAATCTAAGCATAGCTACCAAAGTTTGTCAATTTGGCGACCCCAAATGTTTTCTTTTATGTGGAAGCTCATAACATTCCATCCTAAATGTTTCATAATTGCCTCATGAACTATTCACCTGCAACTTAATAACCTTAAATTTTATGGCATTATGGTTTTATGGGAGAAAATCATTACCAACCTGGGACCCGGCTATGAAGAGAAAGTGCTGATGTTAGCAATTTATTTTCACTATACTGTAGACGGTTTTTTCGTAACTATGAAACACAGAATATTAATAAAAGAGCCAATATAAAACTAAAAGAGGAGGAAAAAAATCCTTATGTTGCCCTTTCTAAAAAATGTAATATCAAAGCTGTGTTTGCAATATTTTTTTCCTGTTGCCAAAAAGCTGATCCACCTCCATTATAGTTGGTGTCGTTTTCTTTGGTGACACCAAAAAATTATTCTTTCTTTTCTTTCCTTATTTATCTGGCCTTTGGCCTTCCTATGCTTTTATCCACTTCTCAGTTATTTAAAAAATCTGTATTAATTAGTCATTTTTAAATTAGTATCATCCTCTCACTATCTCACACCGTCAGGATGTTAGTTTTGGAACATCCTTGGAGTTGTCTAAGCAGGGCATACAGTAATACAGTGGAAAAAGCAGTGATTGAAGATTGAGTCTCGGTCTAGACTATCACTTAATTGATGCATAAAGTTAGCAATTCAATTACATTTTCTCAGCGTCAGTTTCCTTATAGATAAGATGGGAAATCCTGAGACGGTCAAGGAATATAATAGGTGAGGCAGCCTTTTAAAGAACTGAGCACTACATACTTGCAAGGAGCTGTCCTAGCAATACAGGGAAGGCAAGGCTGGGTGTTGAAATCACTGAATCCAGTGGAGGATTGAATAGGAAGATCCAAAGGGAAAGCTGGTCCGTATCAAGCTGGCAGAGAATCCAACTTCTTTCTTCAAGTTTGAGTTTTTGCTAGGAGCAGAAAAGAATAAAGGAAGACCTTTTGGTCCTCTAATAGCAGCTAGGGGTGCAACTGTTATTAAAACCCTTTTATTGAAAACCACAGGGTATGTGTGCACTTCTTAGAAACAAGGACAGTGGAAAGACAGCAAAAATTAGGGAAGGTCTATTCCAGTGCCCCCCTTTTACAAATGGGACAACTGAGACCTAGTGAGGAGGTAGATTTGGATCATGGTTCTGTGGTGGGTTAGAAGCAGACACTGGGACCTAGTTCTTTGATTTCTAATACTCGGTACTTGTCTGCCCCAGAAAGGGCTACGAATGTACTATAAGTAGGGGCCTGTGGAATGGAGGGCAGGGGGTTACTAATCAAAGCAGAACAGGGCAGACGTTGGGCAGGGTCGGGGCTGAAGAAGAGCTGAGAAATGCGATTCTGCTGTAGGCAAAATGAGCACCACCCACAAGCCAAGCTTAGGAATCAGCAGGGCGTTTTTGGGGTCTGGCTAGGCCTTAGTCACCCAATGAAAACAGGAACCAGTGCCCCAGAGGCTGCACCTCCTCTCCTCCCCACAGTTGGTGCTGACTTCTACTAACATTTTATTGAAATTCTCTGGGTCCTGATTAATTTTCCTGGCTGCTTGCTTTCTTATTGCTCTCCTGACCACAAGATGAGGACAGTGAGTGCTCTAACGAATGCAGTGAGCAGTTGGGCTCAACTCACTTGGTCTAAATGGCTCTCTGTCCTCTGTCTCACAAAGCTTGGGTGATTTGTCTCCCTTGCATTTTGGGTGGATGATGGGAAATGTCAGCCGCTTGTGTCTGAGAAGCCAGGTATTACCAAGAACTTCCCTTCTGGGGCACCATCTGTAAAAAGATCATTGATTTAGTTACTGGAGGGTCTACCTGTCAGCTAAGAGAGGAAAAGAAGTCACACTTGCTGAGTGTCTGCTGTATGCGAAGCATGTTTCTGTGTCCCTTCTCTCTGGGTTCCTAGAGCATCCTGTGCGTTCTTGTAACACAGAGTTGCCAAGATCTGTTTTCCCAAAAGCACTGGGAGCAACTTGAGGGCAGCACTGTATGTTTCTCAAAGTGCAATTCTCACTCTCGCCATCATGGCCAACTCATAGCAAGTTCTCAATAAATAGGTGTTCAATTAGCGAACGACTGCTGAGCGCTAACTGTAGGCTTTCTTATTCAGTGCTCTCCACCACCCTTACTTCTATTCTTACTTCCATTTTACAGATGACTAAGGCAAGGCTCAGAGGGGCTTGCCGATGGTCACATGTATAATAAGATCTGCATGACATGAAAAAGGCTATGATATTTCTACTCATTAAACATGCTCTCTACTTCTCGGGAGAGTGTATTATCTCTGGGGACTTGCTCAATTTCAGCCTAGATCCCAATGAAGTGTTGCCTTTGGAAGACATATATATTGGGCTTATCCTTCGTGGCAGACAGGTTGCTACAGTATCGAGCTTGTTCAACTTAACATAATGGTGCTGAAAGGACTATTATGGATAGAGAGGTGGCTTCAGAAAAGGCAACAGTGGATATGGTGGCATGTAAACTGGAGTCTAAGGAATTGTGGTTGTTAGAAGGGAAGATAATTCAGGATCTTCTCTGTACAGTATGACAATTGTCTCTGGCCTTGCCAATGTATACTTGAAAGTATGGACCAAATTAGTTTGATTCTTAGTGGTTATGGGGGTTACCAGTGCATTACAGGGCTATGTTAGTTAATAAGGGATTAGAGGCGGGCAAGAAGGGGAGGCCGCAAAACCCTCGCATGTAGAAAGGATCAGAGGAATCAGGGGGCAATAGAAAAGGGGCAGGAAGAGGCAGGGATCTGGGAGCCAAATCAAGGATGGACAAATTTAAGTGGAAGACAGAGCATTTTAGTCTGGTGGGCATGGCGGAAGACGGGCTTCTGGAGTCAAGATATTCTCTGGAAACTATACGTAAAACTTGCATATGTGTATTTCACTGGAAAGAGGATACATAGCTTCCACTTTACAAAGGGATCAGCAACTTTTCAAAGTTTTGTGAACCACTCCTTGGGGCTAAATAAAAGCAAGTTAAGGAGTCTTAGGACCAGAGTTTCAGAATAGGAGGAGGGGGCCCAATAAGTTCCCCTAAAATTGCATTTGGAAGATGGATCTATGGGCAGACTATAATAGTGAACATTTACTGAGTGTATGATAGGTTCACAATATGACTTTAAGTCCCCTTTATGACCCCTTTCAATATTATTTCATTCAGTACTCTCGATAGTGCTTTGGGATGCTCATCTCCATTTTACAGATGAGGAAACTGAGGCCCAAAGAGATGATGTAAATCACCCAAAGTCACATCATTTACAAATGACACGGCCATGACTGGAAATGAAAAATCTGCTTCCTGAAACTGTCATCCTAATTATATCCTGTATGGCCCCTTTAGAGGAATAAAAAGAAAATATGCATCAGGGATGGTGGAAGCTTAACATTTTTCCATGTCTTTGTAGGTCACGTGACTGTGACTCCATGGCTGCCGTTTCCCAAAATGGCCTCAAGGTGAGTACTTGAACTAACTCTGTGGGATAAGGGCGGGGATAATTATACTCCCAGAGAACGACCATGGGAGAGCAACCCCATGGCAGCAGCAGCAGCAGCAGCAGAAAGGTCCTGGAGATTTGGGTGGCTGGGGGAGCCTTCTGTTCATGGAGGAGCTTGAAGAATTCATCTGCAAAGGGGCTTTCTGGATCAGGCTGCTGGAAAGATGGTGAAAGTTGAGGCTCCCCCCTTAGAATTTACCCAGGGAGTTGCACAGATGCCCCTTGCCACCCTTCTCAGTGGCCTTCCCTGGATGCTTCTCTGTTGCTGGAGCAGCAGCACAGGAAAGTGGTCCAAGTGAGGACTTTAGAGTCACACAGTCCTGGGCTCCACCCTCAGCTCTTAGCCCTCCTGCCACACATCCTTGGGCAGATTTCTTAAATGTCTTAGAGCTCCCCTTGCCTCCTCTGTGAACCTGGGGCAAGGACCACCTAGTACCACCTACCTCAGGGGCTGTTGTGAAGATTAAACGAAAGAATGGGGAGGTAGGACCTTGCGTGTAATGAGCCCTCGATACACGGTAGCTATTGATTTCCTCCTCACCCCAAGGAAGATCCATGTCTACCAGTTGCAGAAACATTCCTTGACCCAAGTAGGTTCTACTCTCTTGTCAGCTTCCCTTAAATTCCCTTTATCTAACCTGTAACCTCCAACAGAACATGAACTTTGCTTCTCCCAATTCTACGTAAACTCCACTCTTTCAGGGAGCTAGGAAGACATCTGTTGGCCATCTACAATCATCAAGAGAGAAGGAGAGAGATGGGGTGGGGGCAGAGAGAGAGAGAGAGAGAGAGAGAAGAACTTTAATATAGTGGTGTGCTGGAGCCTGCTTGTATCATCTTATGAAAGCTGATTGTTAAATTTTTAGAATTGTTGTGAGCTGATTGACTTTAGTTTGATAGCTTGAAATTGGCCACGTTGGGAATATTTACACCACAGAAATTGTTAAATATTCAATACTACTGTAATTAGAGCTTTATTTTCTTCAAGGGCCAGTTTTAAAACATTTATCAGCATGTCACAAAATAGCTAAGAGTTGTACAGCATCTGTCACATGCTGTTCTAAAAGCTTGATAGGTACCAACTTAATCCTCATACACACCGTTTGAAGTTATTATTACTATCCCCATTTTACAGACTAGGAAACTGAGAAAGTGAGTTGTCAAAGGTCACATAGCTAGCTAGTGACAGAATTGGGATATAAACTAAGGCTGGCTGGCTGCGAAGCCTGCATTCATAGTTGGCTATACTGCCTCTTGAGGGTTCTTATGGGGATTCAATGACTCGCATAAAGGGCTTGGCCCAGTGCTTGGTATTTAGTAATTGTTTGATAAATATTAGCTGTTACTATTTATATGTGGGATTCTTAACTTATTTGAGGTCATGAGAATCTGATGAAAGCTATAGATCGATCCTTTCCCCCTAAAAGATGCACAATTTGTACAGTAAACACACACACACACACACACAGAGTGAAGATATTAGGGGACTCATGGACTCTCCAATGCTCATTGGTCCTACATTTACCTTCCTGGGCCCCTGCTGTGAATCAGCCGGCTGCTTCTATTTCTCCACAGTCTTTGAGCGCTCCAAAGATAGGGATCCAATTCCCTTTGTGATTCTCTTTTTCTAGAGGAGCATTCCACATTTCTTCAACTCATCTTTGGGGACTGTTTGTGTCCCCCACCCAAGCCACTCGCTCCCCTGTGGATGTGCTCTGATTCACTTTGCATTTCTCCCAGCATGGGATCCGGAACTGGGTAGTCTTAGAATCTCCCTAATTTTTCCTGATCTCTCTGGCAACTGATATTTTTTCTAGTCTCATTTTGCCTCAGGTGTCCTGCCTCCAGGGGACTTTACCCATTTTCTGGCATCTGGGATATAAAGTTGAGCTCTAGTTATACCACCGCTAACTTCACACACACACTGCATGGCATACCCTACAAACACACAACGGGAAAAGAATTCTGAATATGTGAACACACATCTTGAAGCTTCTTGACTTGCTTCATCTGGATGTCAGTGAGCTGGAGACATCTACGTTGGTCTCCTGCCTTTTAAACTTCCCTTGTCACCCCCGTTCCTCTTCCTAAACCCCTAACCCCTGCCAGCATGCCTGCTCTCCAGACCTTGAGTGCAGCTTACTTTGACCTGAAGAAAGAAGAACAGCTAATTACTTAGTCTTTCAATAGGTCAGAAATTTTGTGTACGTTATCTCATTCAAGTAAACCCACGCAAAAAGCCCATGAAGTAGGGCTTTTAAAGGAAACTAAAGCTCAGAGATGTTAAGTAACTTGTCCAAGGCTTCACAGCTAATAACTGGAATTCAGCCTCTATCTGGTAACTCTAGGTTTGCATGCTCTTCCTCGTGCATGGATTCCTTTTCCTATGTAATAGCATTTACTAGTGGCCTGACATGTGGCCCCTTCCCTGAAACTACACTTATCAGTGGGCTTTGGAAGTTTACAGTGTTTATAAGATTTAAAGGGATTTCAGTCACTGGGCACTGGGGAAATTCTTGCAGGTGAAGGATCTTCACAATGCTGCCACACAGGTGTTTCCTCCCCCACCAGCCTTGTGGCCCACAAACTAGGTGGGAGCAGGCTACAGCCCCTCTTCCTTTTCTTTCCACCTCAGGGGGAAACGGGTTAACCCCCTTATGGAAAATAAAGTCAGTCTTCCTTGCAAGGGTCCCTGAGCTGGATTTCTGATAGTCCAGGAAGCCATTTAAATAAGAACCTCGGTGTTGAAAACCTGCCAGGTAGGCATCCTTCCAGCTTTCTGTGGCTAAGCAGCGGCCCCTAGTGGCCAGTGGCTCCAAGTGCGGTGAGCGGGGAGCTTTGGCTGTTTCTGCGCTCACCTCTGGCTCTGCCCTGCTCAGTTTTCAAACACTGGATTAATGCCCAATCAACATATTTTGCAGTATTGGGACAGCCAAATGGTGGAGTCTAAAACTTTGGGCAAAGAGGGCATGACGATGGGTGATCTTACCTGTAAAATCAGGAACCAGGCTGTCCCTAAAATCTTTCTCTTTTGAATATTCCAGACCACAAACCTAGCAGGTAGACAATACTATTATCCCCGTTTAGCTGCTGGGTAAACTCAGGGCAGAGAGTTGAAGTAGCCAGGGACACACTGGTTAGTGGGAAAGAACAGTCAGGTTTCTGTGAGCACAGATTCTCAATTTGCCAGGCAGGCCTAAGGCAGCGTGTGTGTGTTGTGTTGGCATGACTGTGGTCTGGTTTTGGGAATAATACCGACAGCTGGCATTTAAGAATTCATCCTGAGGCAGGCAAGTGGTAAATGCTCTTATGTGGAATGCCCCCTTTATTCTTCCCAGCTGCCCTGCGAGATACACATCTCCAGTGTACAAATGGGAATGTGGCTTCTCGGCAGGGCCCAAACTGCCAGAGGTCATACAGATTAAAGGAGGAGCCGGGAATTAGGACCCAGCTTGTTCAACTCCAAAGCAATGGCTTGAATTTTCCTTCGTGTATTGCATGAGAGTTCTCCTTGTAGCCAATCTAGGTTGTTGGTCCTTAGTACTCATTCAGCTGCCATATTTCCCCCACTCCCTCCTGCTTGGCTTGGTGCTAATGAGAGTTTCGGCTGGTAAGAGCCCAGGGGACTGTGGATGTCTATTCGTCAGTTTCTCTCCGAACATAGACTTTGTATTTGGGAGGAAGTCCATTCCTCTTTGTGTGTCTGATGCTCTCAGCCATCCTCTCTGATGCTAGTGGGTGGTGAGCGGGATGGGACTCGGTCATTTCCTGGAGCCCTGGAGGGTTTCCATTGGGGAGGCACATAGAGACAGTATAACATGGTGGTCATGAGGCAGGCTTTGGAGTCCTAAGACACTGAACAGCTACTAAACCATTTAAGACTCGGTTTCCTCGTCCACTAAATGGACACAATAGTGCCTATCTCATAGGGCCATTGCAGGAATGAAATAAGACAAGTACATATGATATTCTTAGTACAGCACCTGTCACAGGGTAAGTCTCCCTACTGTGTTCATGAGCAAAGGAACACATGGTAATGTGATCTGTTTCCTTGGGAAGGGTGCCAACAGCGTCACTAACCATCAGGAGATCTGGCCCCTTGTTAGGTGTTAGCCGGTGAGATTAAGTGGTTTCCCTTGCAACATAAAGCAATTGACTTAGGGTTGTAGCAAGAACAATGCTGGTGGAAGACAGCCGATGCCAAGGAGTCCCCCTCCCACATGGATAAAATGGCTGGCAGGAGACAAACGATGACAAAGCCTTTATTGGGAACCATGTTACCCAAATTCCTTGCCAGGAGAGTAGTGAGTCTTGGGAGCAACAGGGGATATAGCCATGGAAGGATTAATTGGCCTCAAAAGGAATTGCCGGGGCTTCCCTGGTTGAGCAGTGGTTAAGAATCCTCCTGCCAATGCAGGGGACACGGGTTCGAGCCCTGGTCCAGGAAGATCCCACATGCCACAGAGCAACTAAGCGCACGCTCCCTAACTACAGAGCCTACGCTCTAGAGCCCATGTGCCACAACTACTGAGCCTGTGTGCCACAACTACTGAAGCCCACACACCTAGAGCCCATACTCTGCAACAAGAGAAGCCACTGCAATGAGAAGCCCGCACAGGGCAGCAAAGACCCAATGCAGCAAAAAATAAATAAATAAAATTAAATTTAAAAAATGGAATTGCTGACACTTAATAGCTTTATTGAATCCATGGTTTTTAGCCCATTGATTCCTGTTTGCTTTCATTCAGGGCTATGCAGGAGCGATACCATTGCTTTGCCTGTTCATATGGATTAGCCAAGATCCCTCCCGCTGTGGCCTTGTGTTTGTCCTTCTTCACATATGTCACCGTTCCCTCCTTCCCTCCTGCTTTTTTTTTTTTTTTTTTTTTTTGCGGTACGCGGGCCTCTCACTGTTGTGGCCTCTCCCGTTGCGGAGCACAGGCTCCGGATGCGCAGGCTCAGTGGCCGTGGCTCACGGGCCCAGCTGCTCTGCGGCATGTGGGGTCCTCCCGGACCGGGGCATGAACCCGTGTACCCTGCATCGGCAGGCGGACTCACAACCACTGCGCCACCAGGGAAGCCCGAAGCTGAGCTCTTGAACTGGAGTGACCCTTCCGAGAGGGTCTGTGTTGGGCTACGATGGCCTGAACTTCACACTCCACATCAATCAGTTCTTGCCGTGCACCTCGGGTGAGGAACCCAGGCAATTTCCAAACTCACTGCCAGCTGAAGGCTTTCTGTGGGAAGCACCCCCAGCAGCTGGGGCCACAAGTCCTTCGTTGAAGAAATGTCCACCCCACGTGGATATTTCAAATGGAACGGTGTCTTTCAAAACATACCCTCCAATCTCCTCATTATATAGATCCTGTGGCCAAAAATAGGAAGTAACATAAAGTCCCATATTAACAAACCCCCAGCCAAATACTTCTTTTCACAGAAACCACAGTACCCTCCACAAAGCGCACATTTGATCAGGCCACTCCCCTATTTAAAACATATCATGGCTTTGCATCACTCCAAGGTCCGAAATGAAAATCCTTTAAATGGACCTCAAGGCCTTGCATGGCGTGGCCCCTGCTGTGTCCCCCAGCATCACATCACGCTTGCTCTGCCAGCCATGACACTGCCTTCAATATGCCTCCCACCATAGCACGTCTTTCTTCTGTCTGAAAGACTCCAGTCGATCACAACAATCCTGTGAATGACCTTATTTTGCTGTAGGGAAAAAAACCCCTTCTAGTATGTATGTGTGTTGCCAGACTTGAAGTTTGGGACATTGGTCAGTTTGTAATCAACCATCCATTGCCTAATTGCACTTGGCAGCTGCAGAATCGCTACCATGGTTATGAATATTGCTGTCCAAAATATTGGCCTTTATCTGATAGGGTGTACTGACTTGATACCCAAATTGATGTCTCCCTCCAGAGGAAGATGCCTGTTGCTTTGATATACGTAGGTATCTGTGCATGTGCCTCTTGATGAACTGTCAAGATAGAAAATGAAATCCAGAGAAAGTGCCAGGCAGGGCACGTTGCAGTGGGCAAGTCCCCACCTCCACTTTACTACTTCACTGGAGGTGTAAATTGTGTCAACTGTGGGTCTGCTCAGCTAATGCCCTGCATAGTGGATTGACTAGGTTCGTGTTAAAGAAGTCCTTTGGGGTGAGGGAGTGAGAATGCGTAATACAGGCTAAGAAAGACAAAAGGTAAAGCCAAGGGTGCAGAATCCTAAGATGAAGCTGTTTTACCTAGGCTGATTCAGCCTCTGGCATAGTGAAAATCTGGGGCTCTGAGTCAAAGGCTTTGGAAAGAGTTCCCCTTTATCTCCCTCCTCTACCCCGTAACTGCTCACATTTCTGGAAGGCTTCCCCCAAATCCCTCTCAGGTCTTAGAGAACACGGCTCTTTCTCTCCTCTTACCAAGACCCACTGCTTCAAGAGTTAACTCCAAGGACACATTGATCCCCACAATCTATTGGTCTTTGTTTATTGGAAATCACAAGATGGGATTTTCCAGCCACCCACCAGAGCAACTGAGAAGGGCTTCCTCTCATCCTCCCAAGCTACCACTCCTCCCAGAATCCGTATCTTATTTCTCACCTCCTCCACCTCTACCACTTAATTTGCTCTGCAGAAAAAGTCCCTAAGTTTTACTGGAAACCCAACTTCCATCCTAGTAGACCCTGTTGTCACAGAAGGGAATGAGCAGAGAATTGCAAGGCTAACAGATGACTCCCCGGTTCATACAAACACACATGGTTCTCAGAGGCATTCTTCTCAAATCCAACGGTTGTTAACTGTCATCAACAGTTACTCTAGTCCAACTGTTATCAACTGTTGTTAACAATTGAATGATTTTCATGGACTCATGAAATTTATTTACAACTTTTTATAACTTGGAAAGACTTTTATGATGGACATTTAAAAGTGCATAATCTCATTATGAAATGAAGTTTCATAATCTCATTTACGATTTTTTAAATTTTAGAATCGCTTTCCACATGCATACATAATTTACAGAGTTCATCAGTACAGAGCATTTTGGATTATTCTGTTATTCCTTAACAATATATCTAAACCTTTCTTGTGTTCCTGGATAGTGAGTATTTATATCACTTAGTTTCTTTATCTTATAGTTATTGCAAGACATCTTTCAGACTTTGTCATCCATCTGTTGTGCATATATTGAAAGGAAAACAACAGTAAAACAAATTGGTAGAGATATTTCTAAGGCAGTGACTGCCACTTGGCTGACAGCAGTATAAAAATCGTCCTGATGTCAGAGATGTTAAAATAAAATGGAAACGATAATACATTCCCATGGACATACCAGTTTGCCTAATAGAAACATTCCCACTCTGTTGAAGCTTTTCCTCCCAGACCACCCCTCCCTTCTTTTTACCCTACAGAAATCCACTATTGTGAATTTTGTGTTTATCATGTCTTTGTTTTTTTCTCCCCTTTTAGCAAATGTGTGCCCCTACTCATATTGTTTGATGTTGTTTTTGAACTTTTCTACAAATGGAACTGTATTGTATGTAGTTTTCTGACTTGCTTTTCTTATTCGACATTACGGGAGACTCCCCCATGCTAACCTGTACAGCTGCTATTCATCTTCACTGCTGTGTCATATGCACTGTAGGCATATGACACGATTGATCATTTCTCCCATTTGGCGAACATGTGGACTCTTTCCAGGGTTTTACTGTTACAGTTTTACTAGAAACATTCTCCTAGTTGTCTCCTGGAAAGCGTTTGTGAGAGTTTACCCAGAGTATATACCCAGGAGGAAGAAGAATTTTAAGATTAAAATCAGGTGGGCCAAACTTTTCTGCGACTTTGCAGGCCATGTGGTTTCTGAGACAGCTACTCAAATCTGTCATTTTCATGTGAAAGCAGCCTTAGACAATATTTAAATAAATGACTGTAGCTATGCCCAATAAAACTTTACTCATAAAACCAGGCAGTTGGCAAGATTTGACCCTCAGGCTGTCAGTCCTGATCAAGATGATAAACTTCACTATTCTGGTTGCCTACAAATGCTGAGGCACCCCTTCTTTTCTTCCCTGATTATCCCTAGAGGAGACAGGAGTCCTGTCTTCACTTAGTCTATGGACTGGACTGAATGACCATGTTCAGGGACCTTCAGGGAGAAAAAGAAGGGCATGGGGACATGCTGGTGGTGATGCTTCCCAGCCCGTAGTCTGTGACTTGCAGCCATAGTCTTGGGGAAACCAAAGGCAGAAAGGGGTTGAGGCAAGGCAGGGCACTAATGCTGGCTCTGCTGGGGGTGGGTGGGAGGTGGGGGTCCTGCTTGACTGGAGGCTGGGGTCTCAGGCCAAAGCACAATTCGCATCAGAGAAGTCCCTACCAGGCGAGGGGACATAGAAAACACAAGATAGCATTTCTTTTGGAGTTGTATGGTTTCCTTTATTAAAGAAAGTAGGAATTGCATCTCTAGGGAAGGATCCAAGCCAACCGGGGCTTTGTCTGCCTCTCAATGGTCATGTGTGAGCCTTGTTTCTGAATCAGGAATGACTGAAGCACCTAAAGAAGGAGAAGATCTCACTGGACGTCTTACTTAGAGTCCCCGAACTGGTGGCGGGCTGGCTCTTCCTCCATCTGCGAGCTGTCCGCCCCTCCTTTGTCAACTTTGGAGTTTCCGTGGCCGCATGAGGACCAGTGGGAGGATGATTTCTGGGTCTTGTCCCCTCCTGTCCTGCGGTGACCTTCACGTGTCCTGCGATGATGGGAACTTTTCCTGGATGAAGACGTGTCCTTCTTTCCTCTTTTTCCTTGCAGGCTTCATCCCTGGGGTGGGAGACCTTCTGGCTTCCATCCCGTTCAGACGTGTAGCCTTCGCTCTGCAAGGTGGAGACCACGGGGGCTGCGACCTTCCCTTCAGCTCTTCCAGCAGCAGGCTTGCTGGTTGTGACTGCACCTGGCAACACCATGCTCCTGCTGCTCTCTGGACCATCTGCCCCCGTCGAGGATGTGCTGGCAACATCCGGCGAGACCAGGTTCGTGTCCTGCAGGGATAGGCTGGCAGCACCTGCAGTGGCCTGGCCGGATCCCCTTTCTCCTGGATCCTCGGTGGTGGCTCCCGCCAGGCCCACGGTCATCCCTGCCGCCGATCCTTCGGCGCCTTTCAGGGCTGCAGTTGATCCATGGGGGGCATGATGGATTCCCTCTCCCCCCACATAAGCACAAGACGTGGCTCCAGTCACGTCACGAAGCTTGTGAAGCCCAACCTCATCCTGATCCCTTTCTCTGTGGAGCTCTGTGGTCTGAGCCAAGGGGAGGAGAAACAGGTAAGATAGAGATGACAGAAAGTGAGATCAGAACTGTCCGCTCGTCTCTCATCCTGGAGCTGAGCAACTCAAGGCCTTATACTTAGAATAACCTTTGAAATCACCCAGTCTAAGCTCCCATTGGATGCAAGACCCCATCTACTGCACCCCTGTCAAACGGCCACTCCACTTTACTTGAAGAGTCCCAGGGTCAGGGAGAGCACTGATACAATTCTCCATGATGATATACACTTTAACTTTATACCCTTGTGCTTCTCTCTCTGCAGGACAGATTCCTAGAAGTGGGGTTCCTGGGTCAAGGGATGCACACCTTCTACATTTTGGTGACTCCACGGGTTGGGCTGATTTGAATCAGCATGTCGGAGTCGCGGGGAGACACAATGAGGGAAGGACTTCCTAACTGTGAATGATGTTCCCCAACTGCTGAGACTACCTGGGCTGGGGTAAGTGTTCAAGAAGAGACCAGACAGGATGCTGTAGAAGGGATTACAGCCCTGGTGATGAGACCAGTGCAGCTGAGATGATACCTAAGGTCTCTCTGAAATTTGGCCTCGTGGGACAAGGTGGAGAAGCACTCTGAACCTCTCCAGTGTGGTGACTCCCGTAGTGATAGCTCGTTTGTCCCTGACCCTTTTCAACAATAGAAGGTATTTCCCAGGTGAGTCTCAGAGAGCACCAAAGGCTATGAAGGACCAGCTTTGCCCTGCTCTCCCAAAGCACCCTGCCCCGTGTTCTTGAGTCTCTGTGGGTGCTTCCCACTAGGATTTTGGCATCCTCTGTAGTCGCTGCATCTCCAGTTTGGAGCATCGGGGTACTGCCGTAACTGTCTACCGGTGGTCTCAGGATATAGACAAGCTTTTCCCAATGGGAAAAGAGGTCTTTTTGTGCATCGGAAGAGGGGCACAGCTGCAGATAGAAAGTACGGCCAGTAGCAAGATTCAGGCACAGCTGCTGTTTCTCACGGTTGTGGATGGAGATCTTGACAAACTTCAAGGGAAGCAGCCTGGTGAGCTCTAGGATCTTCACGGGCTTGCAACCTCTCCCCTTGGTGATCCCGGCGCATCTGACATGCTCTTCACAGACTTTCGTTGTTCGGGCCAGGAGCATGACGTCAGGTAGTGGGAAGAGGGGGCTGGTGGATGCGACACCCACAGTCACCCTTCGGACGCGGTTGTCTAGGTCAATCAGTTCTCCTTTCTTGCTGACCTGGATAAAGTCGCTCTCAAACATGGGAGCGTACTTGAAAAGGTCATACTCTCCTCCCTCGTACAGTTGTTGCAGGACCCCCTTGGAGGTCCTCAACACCCCCACTGAACAGTAGCTATTGGCCATGTAATGAGGTAAAGTCTCACTGCTCATGGCTCTCTTCGTTCAAGACAGAGCCACCAGCCACAAGTTGAGTCTCGGAGAGAGAGAGGGAATGAAAGCAACTCGTCACCTCCCTGCAGGACTCTGCCAGAGTCTCTTGGCCCGACCATATTTATACCGCAAGTCCTTTGTGACCCGTCACCATCACATCACACACCCCTTTGTTGAGCCTCCAAGTCCCCACCCCCTTGGGGCAGGCTCACCAGCCTCCCCCTAAACCAACCACCATGTCCATAGGGAACAGGCTGACCCTGCCAGGGTATAGGTGTGGGTAGGCTGGATAGTCTTTCTAATCAAAAGGTTGAGAAAACCCTCCTGCTTTTGTAAATATCTGGGTGGTTTCCAGTCTTGTTGTTGTGACAAATCTCCCTGCAGGGATCCTCTTCGTGCTTCTGCTGAATGATGTCCTGGGGATAAAATCCTGGAAGTGGACTGTGTACTTGCTAAGGGCAGGCATCCTATGGGAATTGGTGTTCTCTGTGCCCCCAGCGTATATAACACAGTGCTGGCAGGAACTTAGAAAGAGTGCTACCTGTCAGAGTCCCATTGGTACTGTCATTTCCAGGATATGGAGAATTTTCTCACCCATTTTGTCTTTTCAAGGAGGCTAACTTTTATTTATATTTATATTTTTTACAGTTTTAGAAAGTTTTTATTGTGAAATATAACACACATTCATGAAAGTGCAGAAACCATAAATATAGCTTAATGAGTAACAAGAAAGTGAACACCCTTGTAGCTGCCACCCAGAGCAAGAAATAGAACCCTGCCAGCCCCTCTTCTGCACGCTCCCTCCCCACAAAGGTAACCCAAACTTGGTTTGTATTTTTTTTCTTTTCCTTCTTCTTTTTTATTGATGTATAGTTGATTTACAATGTTGTGTTAATTTGTGTTGTGTTAATTTCTTCTGTTAATTTCTGATTCAGTTTTTTGTATACATACATTCTTTTTCATATTCTTTTCCATTATGGTTTATCACAGGATACTGAATATAGTTCTCTGTGCTCTACAGTAGGACCCTGCTGTTTATCCATCCTGTAGTTTGTATCTGCTAATCCCAAACTCTCAATCCTTCCCTCCTTGACCCCTGCTTTTTTTTTTTTTTTTTGCGGTACGCGGGCCTCTCACTGTTGTGGCCTCTCTCGTTGCGGAGCACAGGCTCCGGAGCCATGGCTCACGGGCCCAGCCGCTCCGCGGCATGTGGGGTCCTCCCGGACCGGGGCACGAACCCGTGTCCCCTGCATCGGCAGGCGGACTCCCAACCACTGCGCCACCAGGGAAGCCCGAAGCTGAGCTCTTGAACTGGAGTGACCCTTCCGAGAGGGTCTGTGTTGGGCTACGATGGCCTGAGCTTCACACTCCACATCAATCATTTCTTGCCGTGCACCTCGGGTGAGGAACCCAGGCAATTTCCAAACTCACTGCCAGCTGAAGGCTTTCTGTGGGATGCACCCCCAGCAGCTGGGGCCACAAGTCCTTCATTCAAGAAATGCACCCCACGTGGATATTTCAAATGGAACGGTGTCTTTCAAAACATACCCTCCAATCTCCTCATTATATAGATCCTGTGGCCAAAACTAGGAAGTAACATAAAGTCCCATATTAACAACCCCCCCAGCCAAATACTTCTTTTCACAGAAACCACAGTGCCCTCCACAAAGTGCACATTTGATCAGGCCACTCCCCTATTTAAAACATATCATGGCTTTGCATCACTCCAAGGTCCGAAATGAAAATCCTTTAAATGGACCTCAAGGCCTTGCATGGCGTGGCCCCTGCTGTGTCCCCCAGCATCACATCATGCTTGCTCTGCCAGCCACGACACTGCCTTCAATATGCCTCCCACCATAGCACATCTTCAACAATCCTGTGAATGACCTTATTTTGCTGTAGGGAAAAAAACCCTTTCTAGTATGTATGTGTGTTGCCAGACTTGAAGTTTGGGACATTGGTTAGTTTGTAATCAACCATCCATTGCCTAATTGCACTTTCAGCTGCAGAATTGCCACCATGGTGATGAATATTGCTGTCCAAAATATTGGCCTCTATCTGATAGGGTGTACTGACTTGATACCCAAATTGATGTCTCCCTCCAGAGGAAGATGCCTGTTGCTTTGAAATACGTAGGTATCTGTGCATGTGTCTCTTGATGAACTGTCAAGATAGAAAAGGAAATCCAGAGAAAGTGCCAGGCAGGGCAGTTGCGGTGGGCAAGTCCCCACCTCCACTTTACTACTGCACTGGAGGTGTAAATTGTGTCAACTGTGGGTCTGGTCAGCTAACGCCCTGCACAGTGGACTAACTAGGTTCACGTTAAAGAAGTCCTTTGGGGTGAGGGAGTGAGAATGCCTAATACAGGCTAAGAAAGACAAAAGCTAAAGCCAAGGGTACAGAATCCTAAGATGAAGCTGTTTTAAGTAGGCTGATTCAGCCTCTGGCATAGTGAGAATCTGGGGCTCTGAGTCAAAGGCTTTGGAAAGAGTTCCCCTTTATCTCCCTCCTCTACCCCAGAACTCCTCACATTTCCGGAAGGCTTCCCCCAAATCCCTCTCAGGTCTTAGAGAACATGGCTCTTTCTCTCCTCTTACCAAGACCCAGTGCTTCAAGAGTTAACTCCAAGGACACATTGATCCCCACAATCTATTGGTCTTTGTTTATTGGAAATCACAAGATGGGATTTTCCAGCCACCCACCAGAGCAACTGAGAAGGGCTTCCTCTCATCCTCCCAAGCTACCACTCCTCCCAGAATCCGTATCTTATTTCTCACCTCCTCCACCTCTACCACTTAATTTGCTCTGCAGAGAAAGTCCCTAAGTTTTACTGGAAACCCAACTTCCATCCTAGTAGACCCTGTTGTCACAGAAGGGAATGAGCAGAGAATTGCAAGGCTAGCAGATGACTCCCCGGTTCATACAAACACACATGGGGCTTCCCTGGTGGCGCAGTGGTTGGGAGTCCACCTGCCGATGCAGGGGACACGGGTTCGTGTCCTTGTCCGGGAAGATCCTACATGCCGTGGAGCCGCTGGGCCCGTGAGCCATGGCCGCTGAGCCTGTGCGTCCGGAGCCTGTGCTCCGCAATGGGAGAGGCCACAGCAGCGAGAGGCCCGCATACCGCAAAAAAACCCCAAAAACGAAACACACACATGGTTCTCAGAGGCATTCTTCTCAAATCCAACGGTTGTTAACTGTTATCAACAGTTACTCTAATCCAACTGTTATCAACTGTTGTTAACAATTTAATGATTTTCATGGACTCATGAAATTTATTTACAACTTTTTTTTAAATTGGAAAGACTTTTTTATGATGGACTTTTAAAAATGCATAATCTCATTATGAAATGAGATTTCATAATCTCATTTATGATGTTTTAATTTTTAGAATCGCTTTCCACATGCATACATAATTTGCATAGTTCATCAGTACAGAGCATTTTGGATTATTCTGTTATTCCTTAACAATATATCTAAACCTTTCTTGTGTTCCTGGATAGTGAGTATTTATGCCCCTTAGTTTCTTTATCTTATAGTTCTTGAAAGATATCTTTCAGACTTTGTCATCCATCTCTTGTGCATATATTGAAAGGAAAACAACAGTGAAACAAATTGGTTGAGATATTTCTAAGGCAGTGACTGCCACTTGGCTGACAGCAGTATGAAAATCATCCTGATGTCAGAGATGTTAAAATAAAATGGAAATGATAATACATTCCCATGGACATACCGCTTTGCATAATAGCTTTTCCTCCCAGACCATCCCTCCCTTCTTTTTACCCTACAGAAATCGACTATTGTGAATTTTGTGTTTATCATGTCCTTGTTTTTTTCTCCCCTTTTAGCAAATGTGTGCTAAACATGGAAGCCAACCAAGCCGATCCCAGCCAACCGGGGCTTTGTCTGCCTCTCAGTGGTCATGTGTGAGCCTTGTTTCTGAACCAGGAATGACTCTGAAGCTCCTAAAGAAGGAGAGGATCTTACTGGATGTCTTACTTAGAGTCCCTGAACTGGTGGTGGACTGGCTGTTCCTCGGTTTGCGAGCTGTCCTCCCGTCCTTTGTCAACTTTGGAGTTTCCATGGCCAGATGAGGACCAGTAGGAGGATGATTTCTGGGTCTTGTCCCCTCCTGTCCAGTGGTGACCTGCACGTGTCCTGCGGTGTTGGGAACTTTTCCTCGATGAAGACATGTCCTTCTTTTTTTCCGTCCAGGCTTCATCCCTGGGGTGGGAGCCCTTCTGGCTTCCATCCCGTTCAGACATGTAGCCTTCGGTCTGCAAGGTGGAGACCACGGGGTCTGCGACCTTCCCTTCAGCTCTTCCAGCAGCAGGCTTGCCAGTTGTGACTGCAACTGGCAACACCATGCTCATGCTGCTCTCTGGACCATCTGTCCCCGTCGAGGATGTGCTGGCATCATCCGCCAAGACCAGGTTCGTGTCCTGCAAGGATAAGCTGGCAGCACCTGCAATGTCCTCGCCGGATCCGCTTTCTCCTGGATCCTTGATGGTGGCTCCCGCCAGGCCCATGGTCATCCCTGCGGCTGATCCTTTGGGGCTTTTCACGGCTGCAGTTGATCCATGGGGGGTACCTGCAATGGCCTCGCCAGATCCCCTTTCTCCTGGATCCTGGATGGTGGCTCCCACCAGGCCCATGGTCATTCCTGCCGCTGATCCTTCGGCGCTTTTCACGGCTGCATTTGATCCATGGGGGGCACCCGCAGTGGCCTCGCCGGATCCGCTTTCTGCTGGATCCTTGATAATGGCTCCCGCCAGGCCCATGGACATCCCTGCCCCTGATCCTTCAGCGCTTTTCACGGCTGCACTTGATCTATGGGGGCACCTGCAATGGCCTCGCCGGATCCGCTTTCTCCTGGATCCTTGATGTTGGCTCCAGCCAAGCCCATGGCCATTCCTGCCGCTGATCCTTCGTCGCTTTTCACGGCTGTAGTAGATCCATGTTGGGTACCTGCAATGGCCTCGCCGGATCTGCTTTCTCCTGGATCCTTGATAATGGCTCCCGCCAGGCCCATGGACATCCCTGCCGATGATCCTTCGGCGCTTTTCACGGCTGCAGTTGATCCATGGGGGGCACGTGCAATGGCCTCGCCGGATCCGCATTCTCCTGTATCTTTGATGGTGACTCCCGCCAGGCCCATGGATATCCCTGCCTCTGATCCTTCGGCGCTTTTCACGGCTGCAGTTGATCCATGGGGGGCACCTGCAATGGCCTCGCCGGATCCGCTTTCTCCTGAATCTTTGATGGTGGCTCCCGCCAGGCCCATGGTCATCCCTTTCGCTGACCTTTCGGCGCTTTTCTCGGCTGCAGTTGATGCATGTGGGGCACCTGCAATGGCCTCGCCGGATCCGCCTTTTCCTGGATCCTTGACGGTGGCTCCCACCAGGACCATGGGCATCCCTGCCGCTGATACTTCGGCGCTTTTCACGGCTGCACTTGATCTATGGGGGCACCTGCAATGGCCTCGCCGGATCCGCTTTCTCCTGGATCCTTGATGTTGGCTCCAGCCAGGCCCATGGCCATTCCTGCCGCTGATCCTTCGTCGCTTTTCACGGCTGTAGTAGATCCATGTTGGGTACCTGCAATGGCCTCGCCGGATCTGCTTTCTCCTGGATCCATGATAATGGCTCCCGCCAGGCCCATGGACATCCCTGCCGCTGATGCTTCGGAGCTTTTCACGGCTGCAGTTGATCCATGGGGGGCACCTGCAATGGCCTCAGCATATCCGCTTTCTCCTGGATCCTTGATGGTGGCTCCCGCCAGGCCCGTGGTCATCCCTGCCGCTGATCCTTCGGCGCTTTTCACGGCTGCAGTTGATCCATGGGGGGCACCTGCAATGGCCTCGCCGGATCCGCTTTCTCCTGGATCCTTGATGGTGGCTCCCGCCAGGCCCATGGTCATCCCTGCTGCTGATCTTTCGGCGCTTTTTGTGGCTCCAGTCACGTCACGAAGCTTGTGAAGCCCAGCCTCATCCTGATCCCTTTCTCTGTGGAGCTCTGTGGTCTCAGCCAAGGGGAGGAGAATCAGGTAAGATAGAGATGACAGAAAGTGAGATCAGAACTGTCCGCTCCTCTCTCATCCTGGAGCTGAGCAACTCAAGGGCTTATACTTAGAATAACCTTTGAAATCACCCAGTCTAAGCTCCCATTGGATGCAAGATCCCATCTACTGCACCCCTGTCAAACGGCCACTCCATTTTACTTGAACAGTCCCAGGGTCAGGGAAAGCACTGATACAATTCTCCATGATATACACTTTAATTTTATACCCTTGTGCTTCTCTCTCTGCAGGATAGATTCCTAGAAGTGGGGTTCCTGGGTCAAGGGATGCACACCTTCTACATTTGGGTGACTCCACGGGTTGGGCTGATTTGAATCAGCATGTCGGCGTCACGGGGAGACACAATGAAGGAAGGACTTCCTAACTGTGAATGATGTTCCCCAACTGCTGAGACTACCTGGGCTGGGGTAAGTGTTCAAGAAGAGACCAGACAATCAGGATGCTGTAGAAGGGATTACAGCCCTGGTGATGAGACCAGTGCAGCTGATATGATACCTAAGGTCTCTCTGAAATTCAGCCCTGTGGGACAAGGTGGAGAAGCACTCGGAACCTCTCCAGTGTGGTGAATCCCATAGTGATAGCTCGTTTGTCCCTGACCCTTTTCAACAATAGAAGGTATTTCCCAGGTGAGTCTCAGAGAGCACCAAAGGCTATGAAGGACCAGCTTTGCCCTGCTCTCCCAAAGCACCCTGCCCCGTGTTCTTGAGTCTCTGTGGGTGCTTCCCACTAGGATTTTGGCATCCTCTGTAGTCGCTGCATCTCCAGTTTGGAGCATCGGGGTACTGCCGTAACTGTCTACCGGTGGTCTCAGGATATAGACAAGCTTTTCCCAATGGGAAAAGAGGTCTTTTTGTGCATGGGATGAGGGGCACAGCTGCAGATAGAAAGTACGGCCAGTAGCAAGATTCAGGCACAGCTGCTGTTTCTCACGGTTGTGGATGGAGATCTTGACAAACTTCAAGGGAAGCAGCCTGGTGAGCTCTAGGATCTTCACGGGCTTGCAACCTCTCCCCTTGGTGATCCCGGCGCATCTGACATGCTCTTCACAGACTTTCGTTGTTCGGGCCAGGAGCATGACGTCAGGTAGTGGGAAGAGGGGGCTGGTGGATGCGACACCCACAGTCACCCTTCGGACGCGGTTGTCTAGGTCAATGAGTTCTCCTTTCTTGCTGACCTGGATAAAGTCGCTCTCAAACATGGGAGCGTACTTGAAAAGGTCATACTCTCCTCCCTCGTACAGTTGTCGTTGCAGGACCCCCATGGAGGTCCTCAACACCCCCACTGAACAGTAGCTATTGGCCATGTAATGAGGTAAAGTCTCACTGCTCATGGCTCTCTTCGTTCAAGACAGAGCCACCAGCCACAAATTGAGTCTCGGAGAGAGAGAGGGAACGAAAGCAACTCGTCACCTCCCTGCAGGACTCTGCCAGAGTCTCTTGGCCCGACCATATTTATACCGCAAGTCCTTTGTGACCCGTCACCATCACATCACACACCCCTTTGTTGAGCCTCCAAGTCCCCACCCCCTTGGGGCAGGCTCACCAGCCTCCCCCTAAACCAACCACCATGTCCATAGGGAACAGGCTGACCCTGCCAGGGTATAGGTGTGGGTAGGCTGGATAGTCTTTCTAATCAAAAGGTTGAGAAAACCCTCCTGCTTTTGTAAATATCTGGGTGGTTTCCAGTCTTGTTGTTGTGACAAATCTCCCTGCAGGGATCCTCTTCGTGCTTCTGCTGAATGATGTCCTGGGGATAAAATCCTGGAAGTGGACTGTGTACTTGCTAAGGGCAGGCATCCTATGGGAATTGGTGTTCTCTGTGCCCCCAGCGTATATAACACAGTGCTGGCAGGAACTTAGAAAGAGTGCTACCTGTCAGAGTCCCATTGGTACTGTCATTTCCAGGATATGGAGAATTTTCTCACCCATTTTGTCTTTTCAAGGAGGCTAACTTTTATTTATATTTATATTTTTTACAGTTTTAGAAAGTTTTTATTGTGAAATATAACACACATTCATGAAAGTGCAGAAACCATAAATATAGCTTAATGAGTAACAAGAAAGTGAACACCCTTGTAGCTGCCACCCAGAGCAAGAAATAGAACCCTGCCAGCCCCTCTTCTGCACGCTCCCTCCCCACAAAGGTAACCCAAACTTGGTTTGTATTTTTTTTCTTTTCCTTCTTCTTTTTTATTGATGTATAGTTGATTTACAATGTTGTGTTAATTTGTGTTGTGTTAATTTCTTCTGTTAATTTCTGATTCAGTTTTTTGTATACATACATTCTTTTTCATATTCTTTTCCATTATGGTTTATCACAGGATACTGAATATAGTTCTCTGTGCTCTACAGTAGGACCCTGCTGTTTATCCATCCTGTAGTTTGTATCTGCTAATCCCAAACTCTCAATCCTTCCCTCCTTGACCCCCGGTTTTTTTGTTTTTTTTTTGCGGTACGCAGGCCTCTCACTGTTGTGGCCTCTCTCGTTGCAGAGCACAGGCTCCGGAGCCATGGCTCACGGGCCCAGCCGCTCCGCGGCATGTGGGGTCCTCCCGGACCGGGGCACGAACCCGTGTCCCCTGCATCGGCAGGCGGACTCCCAACCACTGCGCCACCAGGGAAGCCCGAAGCTGAGCTCTTGAACTGGAGTGACCCTTCCGAGAGGGTCTGTGTTGGGCTACGATGGCCTGAGCTTCACACTCCACATCAATCATTTCTTGCCGTGCACCTCGGGTGAGGAACCCAGGCAATTTCCAAACTCACTGCCAGCTGAAGGCTTTCTGTGGGATGCACCCCCAGCAGCTGGGGCCACAAGTCCTTCATTCAAGAAATGCACCCCACGTGGATATTTCAAATGGAACGGTGTCTTTCAAAACATACCCTCCAATCTCCTCATTATATAGATCCTGTGGCCAAAACTAGGAAGTAACATAAAGTCCCATATTAACAACCCCCCCAGCCAAATACTTCTTTTCACAGAAACCACAGTGCCCTCCACAAAGTGCACATTTGATCAGGCCACTCCCCTATTTAAAACATATCATGGCTTTGCATCACTCCAAGGTCCGAAATGAAAATCCTTTAAATGGACCTCAAGGCCTTGCATGGCGTGGCCCCTGCTGTGTCCCCCAGCATCACATCATGCTTGCTCTGCCAGCCACGACACTGCCTTCAATATGCCTCCCACCATAGCACATCTTCAACAATCCTGTGAATGACCTTATTTTGCTGTAGGGAAAAAAACCCTTTCTAGTATGTATGTGTGTTGCCAGACTTGAAGTTTGGGACATTGGTTAGTTTGTAATCAACCATCCATTGCCTAATTGCACTTTCAGCTGCAGAATTGCCACCATGGTGATGAATATTGCTGTCCAAAATATTGGCCTCTATCTGATAGGGTGTACTGACTTGATACCCAAATTGATGTCTCCCTCCAGAGGAAGATGCCTGTTGCTTTGAAATACGTAGGTATCTGTGCATGTGTCTCTTGATGAACTGTCAAGATAGAAAAGGAAATCCAGAGAAAGTGCCAGGCAGGGCAGTTGCGGTGGGCAAGTCCCCACCTCCACTTTACTACTGCACTGGAGGTGTAAATTGTGTCAACTGTGGGTCTGGTCAGCTAACGCCCTGCACAGTGGACTAACTAGGTTCACGTTAAAGAAGTCCTTTGGGGTGAGGGAGTGAGAATGCCTAATACAGGCTAAGAAAGACAAAAGCTAAAGCCAAGGGTACAGAATCCTAAGATGAAGCTGTTTTAAGTAGGCTGATTCAGCCTCTGGCATAGTGAGAATCTGGGGCTCTGAGTCAAAGGCTTTGGAAAGAGTTCCCCTTTATCTCCCTCCTCTACCCCAGAACTCCTCACATTTCCGGAAGGCTTCCCCCAAATCCCTCTCAGGTCTTAGAGAACATGGCTCTTTCTCTCCTCTTACCAAGACCCAGTGCTTCAAGAGTTAACTCCAAGGACACATTGATCCCCACAATCTATTGGTCTTTGTTTATTGGAAATCACAAGATGGGATTTTCCAGCCACCCACCAGAGCAACTGAGAAGGGCTTCCTCTCATCCTCCCAAGCTACCACTCCTCCCAGAATCCGTATCTTATTTCTCACCTCCTCCACCTCTACCACTTAATTTGCTCTGCAGAGAAAGTCCCTAAGTTTTACTGGAAACCCAACTTCCATCCTAGTAGACCCTGTTGTCACAGAAGGGAATGAGCAGAGAATTGCAAGGCTAGCAGATGACTCCCCGGTTCATACAAACACACATGGGGCTTCCCTGGTGGCGCAGTGGTTGGGAGTCCACCTGCCGATGCAGGGGACACGGGTTCGTGTCCTTGTCCGGGAAGATCCTACATGCCGTGGAGCCGCTGGGCCCGTGAGCCATGGCCGCTGAGCCTGTGCGTCCGGAGTCTGTGCTCCGCAATGGGAGAGGCCACAGCAGCGAGAGGCCCGCATACCGCAAAAAAACCCCAAAAACGAAACACACACATGGTTCTCAGAGGCATTCTTCTCAAATCCAACGGTTGTTAACTGTTATCAACAGTTACTCTAATCCAACTGTTATCAACTGTTGTTAACAATTTAATGATTTTCATGGACTCATGAAATTTATTTACAACTTATTTTTAAATTGGAAAGACTTTTTTATGATGGACTTTTAAAAATGCATAATCTCATTATGAAATGAGATTTCATAATCTCATTTATGATGTTTTAATTTTTAGAATCGCTTTCCACATGCATACATAATTTGCATAGTTCATCAGTACAGAGCATTTTGGATTATTCTGTTATTCCTTAACAATATATCTAAACCTTTCTTGTGTTCCTGGATAGTGAGTATTTATGCCCCTTAGTTTCTTTATCTTATAGTTCTTGAAAGATATCTTTCAGACTTTGTCATCCATCTCTTGTGCATATATTGAAAGGAAAACAACAGTGAAACAAATTGGTTGAGATATTTCTAAGGCAGTGACTGCCACTTGGCTGACAGCAGTATGAAAATCATCCTGATGTCAGAGATGTTAAAATAAAATGGAAATGATAATACATTCCCATGGACATACCGCTTTGCATAATAGCTTTTCCTCCCAGACCATCCCTCCCTTCTTTTTACCCTACAGAAATCGACTATTGTGAATTTTGTGTTTATCATGTCCTTGTTTTTTTCTCCCCTTTTAGCAAATGTGTGCTAAACATGGAAGCCAACCAAGCCGATCCCAGCCAACCGGGGCTTTGTCTGCCTCTCAGTGGTCATGTGTGAGCCTTGTTTCTGAACCAGGAATGACTCTGAAGCTCCTAAAGAAGGAGAGGATCTTACTGGATGTCTTACTTAGAGTCCCTGAACTGGTGGTGGACTGGCTGTTCCTCGGTTTGCGAGCTGTCCTCCCGTCCTTTGTCAACTTTGGAGTTTCCATGGCCAGATGAGGACCAGTAGGAGGATGATTTCTGGGTCTTGTCCCCTCCTGTCCAGTGGTGACCTGCACGTGTCCTGCGGTGTTGGGAACTTTTCCTCGATGAAGACATGTCCTTCTTTTTTTCCGTCCAGGCTTCATCCCTGGGGTGGGAGCCCTTCTGGCTTCCATCCCGTTCAGACATGTAGCCTTCGGTCTGCAAGGTGGAGACCACGGGGTCTGCGACCTTCCCTTCAGCTCTTCCAGCAGCAGGCTTGCCGGTTGTGACTGCAACTGGCAACACCATGCTCATGCTGCTCTCTGGACCATCTGCCCCCGTCGAGGATGTGCTGGCATCATCCGCCAAGACCAGGTTCGTGTCCTGCAAGGATAAGCTGGCAGCACCTGCAATGTCCTCGCCGGATCCGCTTTCTCCTGGATCCTTGATGGTGGCTCCCGCCAGGCCCATGGTCATCCCTGCGGCTGATCCTTTGGGGCTTTTCACGGCTGCAGTTGATCCATGGGGGGTACCTGCAATGGCCTCGCCAGATCCCCTTTCTCCTGGATCCTGGATGGTGGCTCCCACCAGGCCCATGGTCATTCCTGCCGCTGATGCTTCGGCGCTTTTCACGGCTGCATTTGATCCATGGGGGGCACCCGCAGTGGCCTCGCCGGATCCGCTTTCTGCTGGATCCTTGATAATGGCTCCCGCCAGGCCCATGGACATCCCTGCCCCTGATCCTTCAGCGCTTTTCACGGCTGCACTTGAGCTATGGGGGCACCTGCAATGGCCTCGCCGGATCCGCTTTCTCCTGGATCCTTGATGTTGGCTCCAGCCAGGCCCATGGCCATTCCTGCCGCTGATCCTTCGTCGCTTTTCACGGCTGTAGTAGATCCATGTTGGGTACCTGCAATGGCCTCGCCGGATCTGCTTTCTCCTGGATCCTTGATAATGGCTCCCGCCAGGCCCATGGACATCCCTGCCGATGATCCTTCGGCGCTTTTCACGGCTGCAGTTGATCCATGGGGGGCACCTGCAATGGCCTCGCCGGATCCGCATTCTCCTGTATCTTTGATGGTGACTCCCGCCAGGCCCATGGATATCCCTGCCTCTGATCCTTCGGCGCTTTTCACGGCTGCAGTTGATCCATGGGGGGCACCTGCAATGGCCTCGCCGGATCCGCTTTCTCCTGAATCTTTGATGGTGGCTCCCACCAGGCCCATGGTCATCCCTTTCGCTGACCTTTCGGCACTTTTCTCAGCTGCAGTTGATGCATGTGGGGCACCTGCAATGGCCTCGCCGGATCCGCCTTTTCCTGGATCCTTGACGGTGGCTCCCGCCAGGACCATGGGCATCCCTGCCGCTGATACTTCGGCGCTTTTCACGGCTGCACTTGATCTATGGGGGCACCTGCAATGGCCTCGCCGGATCCGCTTTCTCCTGGATCCTTGATGTTGGCTCCAGCCAGGACCATGGCCATTCCTGCCACTGATCCTTCGTCGCTTTTCACGGCTGTAGTAGATCCATGTTGGGTACCTGCAATGGCCTCGCCGGATCTGCTTTCTCCTGGATCCTTGATAATGGCTCCCGCCAGGCCCATGGACATCCCTGCCGATGATCCTTCGGCGCTTTTCACGGCTGCAGTTGATCCATGGGGGGCACCTGCAATGGCCTCGCCGGATCCGCATTCTCCTGTATCTTTGATGGTGACTCCCGCCAGGCCCATGGATATCCCTGCCTCTGATCCTTCTGCGCTTTTCACGGCTGCAGTTGATCCATGGGGGGCACCTGCAATGGCCTCGCCGGATCCGCTTTCTCCTGAATCTTTGATGGTGGCTCCCGCCAGGCCCATGGTCATCCCTTTCGCTGACCTTTCGGCGCTTTTCTCGGCTGCAGTTGATGCATGTGGGGCACCTGCAATGGCCTCGCCGGATCCGCCTTTTCCTGGATCCTTGACGGTGGCTCCCGCCAGGACCATGGGCATCCCTGCCGCTGATACTTCGGCGCTTTTCACGGCTGCACTTGATCTATGGGGGCACCTGCAATGGCCTCGCCGGATCCGCTTTCTCCTGGATCCTTGATGTTGGCTCCAGCCAGGCCCATGGCCATTCCTGCCGCTGATCCTTCGTCGCTTTTCACGGCTGTAGTAGATCCATGTTGGGTACCTGCAATGGCCTCGCCGGATCTGCTTTCTCCTGGATCCTTGATAATGGCTCCCGCCAGGCCCATGGACATCCCTGCCGATGATCCTTCGGCGCTTTTCACGGCTGCAGTTGATCCATGGGGGGCACCTGCAATGGCCTCGCCGGATCCGCATTCTCCTGTATCTTTGATGGTGACTCCCGCCAGGCCCATGGATATCCCTGCCTCTGATCCTTCGGCGCTTTTCACGGCTGCAATTGATCCATGGGGGGCACCTGCAATGGCCTCGCCGGATCCGCTTTCTCCTGAATCTTTGATGGTGGCTCCCGCCAGGCCCATGGTCATCCCTTTCGCTGACCTTTCGGCGCTTTTCTCGGCTGCAGTTGATGCATGTGGGGCACCTGCAATGGCCTCGCCGGATCCGCCTTTTCCTGGATCCTTGACGGTGGCTCCCGCCAGGACCATGGGCATCCCTGCCGCTGATACTTCGGCGCTTTTCACGGCTGCACTTGATCTATGGGGGCACCTGCAATGGCCTCGCCGGATCCGCTTTCTCCTGGATCCTTGATGTTGGCTCCAGCCAGGCCCATGGCCATTCCTGCCGCTGATCCTTCGTCGCTTTTCACGGCTGTAGTAGATCCATGTTGGGTACCTGCAATGGCCTCGCCGGATCTGCTTTCTCCTGGATCCTTGATAATGGCTCCCGCCAGGCCCATGGACATCCCTGCCGCTGATCCTTCGGAGCTTTTCACGGCTGCAGTTGATCCATGGGGGGCACCTGCAATGGCCTCAGCACATCTGCTTTCTCCTGGATCCTTGATGGTGGCTCCCGCCAGGCCCATGGTCATCCCTGCGGCTGATCCTTTGGCGCTTTTCACGACTGCAGTTGAACCATGGGGGGCACCTGCAATGGCCTCGCCAGATACCCTTTCTCCTGTATCCTGGATGGTGGCTCGCAGCAGGCCCATGGTCATTCCTGCCGCTGATCCTTCGGCGCTTTTCACGGCTGCATTTGATCCATGGGGGGCACCCGCAGTGGCCTCGCCTGATCTGCTTTCTCCTGGATCCTTGATAATGGCTCCGCCAGGCCCATGGACATTCCTGCCGCTGATCCTTCCTCACTTTTCACGGCTGTAGTAGATCCAAGTTGGGTACCTGCAATGGCCTCGCCGGATCTGCTTTCTCCTGAATCCTTGATAATGGCTCCCGCCAGGCCCATGGACATCCCTGCCGCTGATCCTTTGGCGCTTTTCACGGCTGCAGTTGATCCATGGGGGGCACCTGCAATGGCCTCGCCGGATCCGCATTCTCCTGTATCTTTGATGGTGACTCCCGCCAGGCCCATGGATATCCCTGCCGCTGATCCTTCGGTGCTTTTCACGGCTGCAGTTGATCCATGGGGGGCACCTGCAATGGCCTCACCGGATCCGCTTTCTCCTGGATCCTTGATGTTGGCTCCAGCCAGGCCCATGGCCATTCCTGCCGCTGATCCTTCGTCGCTTTTCACGGCTGCAGTAGATCCATGTTGGGTACCTGCAATGGCCTCGCTGGATCTGCTTTCTCCTGTATCCTTGATAATGGCTCCCGCCAGGCCCATGGACATCCCTGCCGCTGATCCTTCGGCGCTTTTCACGGCTGCAGTTGATCCATGGGGGGCACCTGCAATGGCCTCACCAGATCCGCTTTCTCCTGGATCCTTGATGGTTGCTCCCGCCAGGCCCGTGGTCATCCCTGCCGCTGATCCTTCGGCGCTTTTCACGGCTGCAGTTGATCCATCGGGGGCACCTGCAATGGCCTGGCCGGATCCGCTTTCTCCTGGATCCTTGATGGTGGCTCCCGCCAGGCCCATGGTCATCCCTCCTGCTGATCTTTCGGCGCTTTTTGTGGCTCCAGTCACGTCACGAAGCTTGTGAAGCCCAGCCTCATCCTGATCCCTTTCTCTGTGGAGCTCTGTGGTCTGAGCCAAGGGGAGGAGAATCAGGTAAGATAGAGATGACAGAAAGTGAGATCAGAACTGTCCGCTCCTCTCTCATCCTGGAGCTGAGCAACTCAAGGGCTTATACTTAGAATAACCTTTGAAATCACCCAGTCTAAGCTCCCATTGGATGCAAGATCCCATCTACTGCACCCCTGTCAAACGGCCACTCCATTTTACTTGAACAGTCCCAGGGTCAGGGAAAGCACTGATACAATTCTCCATGATATACACTTTAATTTTATATCCTTGTGCTTCTCTCTCTGCAGGACAGATTCCTAGAAGTGGGGTTCCTGGGTCAAGGGATGCACACCTCCTACATTTGGGTGACTCCACGGGTTGGGCTGATTTGAATCAGCATGTTGGCGTCACGGGGAGACACAATGAAGGAAGGACTTCCTAACTGTGAATGATGTTCCCCAACTGCTGAGACTACCTGGGCTGGGGTAAGTGTTCAAGAAGAGACCAGACAATCAGGATGCTGTAGAAGGGATTACAGCCCTGGTGATGAGACCAGTGCAGCTGATATGATACCTAAGGTCTCTCTGAAATTCAGCCCTGTGGGACAAGGTGGAGAAGCACTCGGAACCTCTCCAGTGTGGTGAATCCCATAGTGATAGCTCGTTTGTCCCTGACCCTTTTCAACAATAGAAGGTATTTCCCAGGTGAGTCTCAGAGAGCACCAAAGGCTATGAAGGACCAGCTTTGCCCTGCTCTCCCAAAGCACCCTGCCCCGTGTTCTTGAGTCTCTGTGGGTGCTTCCCACTAGGATTTTGGCATCCTCTGTAGTCTCTGCATCTCCAGTTTGGAGCATCGGGGTACTGCGTAACTGTCTACCGGTGGTCCCGGGATATAGACAAGCTTTTCCCAATGGGAAAAGAGGTCTTTTTGTGCATGGGATGAGGGGCACAGCTGCAGATAGAAAGTACGGCCAGTAGCAAGATTCAGGCACAGCTGCTGTTTCTCACGGTTGTGGATGGAGATCTTGACAAACTTCAAGGGAAGCAGCCTGGTGAGCTCTAGGATCTTCACGGGCTTGCAACCTCTCCCCTTGGTGATCCCGGCGCATCTGACATGCTCTTCACAGACTTTCGTTGTTCGGGCTAGCAGCATGACGTCAGGTAGTGGGAAGAGGGGGCTGGTGGATGCGACACCCACAGTCACCCTTCGGACGCGGTTGTCTAGGTCAATCAGTTCTCCTTTCTTGCTGACCTGGATAAAGTCGCTCTCAAACATGGGAGCATACTTGAAAAGGTCATACTCTCCTCCCTCGTACAGTTGTCGTTGCAGGACCCCCATGGAGGTCCTCAACACCCCCACTGAACAGTAGCTATTGGCCATGTAATGAGGTAAAGTCTCACTGCTCATGGCTCTCTTCGTTCAAGACAGAGCCACCAGCCACAAATTGAGTCTCGGAGAGAGAGAGGGAACGAAAGCAACTCGTCACCTCCCTGCAGGACTCTGCCAGAGTCTCTTGGCCCGACCATATTTATACCGCAAGTCCTTTGTGACCCGTCACCATCACATCACACACCCCTTTGTTGAGCCTCCAAGTCCCCACCCCCTTGGGGCAGGCTCACCAGCCTCCCCCTAAACCAACCACCATGTCCATAGGGAACAGGCTGACCCTGCCAGGGTATAGGTGTGGGTAGGCTGGATAGTCTTTCTAATCAAAAGGTTGAGAAAACCCTCCTGCTTTTGTAAATATCTGGGTGGTTTCCAGTCTTGTTGTTGTGACAAATCTCCCTGCAGGGATCCTCTTCGTGCTTCTGCTGAATGATGTCCTGGGGATAAAATCCTGGAAGTGGACTGTGTACTTGCTAAGGGCAGGCATCCTATGGGAATTGGTGTTCTCTGTGCCCCCAGCGTATATAACACAGTGCTGGCAGGAACTTAGAAAGAGTGCTACCTGTCAGAGTCCCATTGGTACTGTCATTTCCAGGATATGGAGAATTTTCTCACCCATTTTGTCTTTTCAAGGAGGCTAACTTTTATTTATATTTATATTTTTTACAGTTTTAGAAAGTTTTTATTGTGAAATATAACACACATTCATGAAAGTGCAGAAACCATAAATATAGCTTAATGAGTAACAAGAAAGTGAACACCCTTGTAGCTGCCACCCAGAGCAAGAAATAGAACCCTGCCAGCCCCTCTTCTGCATGCTCCCTCCCCACAAAGGTAACCCAAACTTGGTTTGTATTTTTTTTCTTTTCCTTCTTCTTTTTTATTGATGTATAGTTGATTTACAATGTTGTGTTAATTTGTGTTGTGTTAATTTCTTCTGTTAATTTCTGATTCAGTTTTTTGTATACATACATTCTTTTTCATATTCTTTTCCATTATGGTTTATCACAGGATACTGAATATAGTTCTCTGTGCTCTACAGTAGGACCCTGCTGTTTATCCATCCTGTAGTTTGTATCTGCTAATCCCAAACTCTCAATCCTTCCCTCCTTGACCCCCGGTTTTTTTGTTTTTTTTTTGCGGTACGCAGGCCTCTCACTGTTGTGGCCTCTCTCGTTGCGGAGCACAGGCTCCGGAGCCATGGCTCACGGGCCCAGCCGCTCCGCGGCATGTGGGGTCCTCCCGGACCGGGGCACGAACCCGTGTCCCCTGCATCGGCAGGCGGACTCCCAACCACTGCGCCACCAGGGAAGCCCGAAGCTGAGCTCTTGAACTGGAGTGACCCTTCCGAGAGGGTCTGTGTTGGGCTACGATGGCCTGAGCTTCACACTCCACATCAATCATTTCTTGCCGTGCACCTCGGGTGAGGAACCCAGGCAATTTCCAAACTCACTGCCAGCTGAAGGCTTTCTGTGGGATGCACCCCCAGCAGCTGGGGCCACAAGTCCTTCATTCAAGAAATGCACCCCACGTGGATATTTCAAATGGAACGGTGTCTTTCAAAACATACCCTCCAATCTCCTCATTATATAGATCCTGTGGCCAAAACTAGGAAGTAACATAAAGTCCCATATTAACAACCCCCCCAGCCAAATACTTCTTTTCACAGAAACCACAGTGCCCTCCACAAAGTGCACATTTGATCAGGCCACTCCCCTATTTAAAACATATCATGGCTTTGCATCACTCCAAGGTCCGAAATGAAAATCCTTTAAATGGACCTCAAGGCCTTGCATGGCGTGGCCCCTGCTGTGTCCCCCAGCATCACATCATGCTTGCTCTGCCAGCCACGACACTGCCTTCAATATGCCTCCCACCATAGCACATCTTCAACAATCCTGTGAATGACCTTATTTTGCTGTAGGGAAAAAAACCCTTTCTAGTATGTATGTGTGTTGCCAGACTTGAAGTTTGGGACATTGGTTAGTTTGTAATCAACCATCCATTGCCTAATTGCACTTTCAGCTGCAGAATTGCCACCATGGTGATGAATATTGCTGTCCAAAATATTGGCCTCTATCTGATAGGGTGTACTGACTTGATACCCAAATTGATGTCTCCCTCCAGAGGAAGATGCCTGTTGCTTTGAAATACGTAGGTATCTGTGCATGTGTCTCTTGATGAACTGTCAAGATAGAAAAGGAAATCCAGAGAAAGTGCCAGGCAGGGCAGTTGCGGTGGGCAAGTCCCCACCTCCACTTTACTACTGCACTGGAGGTGTAAATTGTGTCAACTGTGGGTCTGGTCAGCTAACGCCCTGCACAGTGGACTAACTAGGTTCACGTTAAAGAAGTCCTTTGGGGTGAGGGAGTGAGAATGCCTAATACAGGCTAAGAAAGACAAAAGCTAAAGCCAAGGGTACAGAATCCTAAGATGAAGCTGTTTTAAGTAGGCTGATTCAGCCTCTGGCATAGTGAGAATCTGGGGCTCTGAGTCAAAGGCTTTGGAAAGAGTTCCCCTTTATCTCCCTCCTCTACCCCAGAACTCCTCACATTTCCGGAAGGCTTCCCCCAAATCCCTCTCAGGTCTTAGAGAACATGGCTCTTTCTCTCCTCTTACCAAGACCCAGTGCTTCAAGAGTTAACTCCAAGGACACATTGATCCCCACAATCTATTGGTCTTTGTTTATTGGAAATCACAAGATGGGATTTTCCAGCCACCCACCAGAGCAACTGAGAAGGGCTTCCTCTCATCCTCCCAAGCTACCACTCCTCCCAGAATCCGTATCTTATTTCTCACCTCCTCCACCTCTACCACTTAATTTGCTCTGCAGAGAAAGTCCCTAAGTTTTACTGGAAACCCAACTTCCATCCTAGTAGACCCTGTTGTCACAGAAGGGAATGAGCAGAGAATTGCAAGGCTAGCAGATGACTCCCCGGTTCATACAAACACACATGGGGCTTCCCTGGTGGCGCAGTGGTTGGGAGTCCACCTGCCGATGCAGGGGACACGGGTTCGTGTCCTTGTCCGGGAAGATCCTACATGCCGTGGAGCCGCTGGGCCCGTGAGCCATGGCCGCTGAGCCTGTGCGTCCGGAGCCTGTGCTCCGCAATGGGAGAGGCCACAGCAGCGAGAGGCCCGCATACCGCAAAAAAACCCCAAAAACGAAACACACACATGGTTCTCAGAGGCATTCTTCTCAAATCCAACGGTTGTTAACTGTTATCAACAGTTACTCTAATCCAACTGTTATCAACTGTTGTTAACAATTTAATGATTTTCATGGACTCATGAAATTTATTTACAAGTTTTTTTTAAATTGGAAAGACTTTTTTATGATGGACTTTTAAAAATGCATAATCTCATTATGAAATGAGATTTCATAATCTCATTTATGATGTTTTAATTTTTAGAATCGCTTTCCACATGCATACATAATTTGCATAGTTCATCAGTACAGAGCATTTTGGATTATTCTGTTATTCCTTAACAATATATCTAAACCTTTCTTGTGTTCCTGGATAGTGAGTATTTATGCCCCTTAGTTTCTTTATCTTATAGTTCTTGAAAGATATCTTTCAGACTTTGTCATCCATCTCTTGTGCATATATTGAAAGGAAAACAACAGTGAAACAAATTGGTTGAGATATTTCTAAGGCAGTGACTGCCACTTGGCTGACAGCAGTATGAAAATCATCCTGATGTCAGAGATGTTAAAATAAAATGGAAATGATAATACATTCCCATGGACATACCGCTTTGCATAATAGCTTTTCCTCCCAGACCATCCCTCCCTTCTTTTTACCCTACAGAAATCGACTATTGTGAATTTTGTGTTTATCATGTCCTTGTTTTTTTCTCCCCTTTTAGCAAATGTGTGCTAAACATGGAAGCCAACCAAGCCGATCCCAGCCAACCGGGGCTTTGTCTGCCTCTCAGTGGTCATGTGTGAGCCTTGTTTCTGAACCAGGAATGACTCTGAAGCTCCTAAAGAAGGAGAGGATCTTACTGGATGTCTTACTTAGAGTCCCTGAACTGGTGGTGGACTGGCTGTTCCTCGGTTTGCGAGCTGTCCTCCCGTCCTTTGTCAACTTTGGAGTTTCCATGGCCAGATGAGGACCAGTAGGAGGATGATTTCTGGGTCTTGTCCCCTCCTGTCCAGTGGTGACCTGCACGTGTCCTGCGGTGTTGGGAACTTTTCCTCGATGAAGACATGTCCTTCTTTTTTTCCGTCCAGGCTTCATCCCTGGGGTGGGAGCCCTTCTGGCTTCCATCCCGTTCAGACATGTAGCCTTCGGTCTGCAAGGTGGAGACCACGGGGTCTGCGACCTTCCCTTCAGCTCTTCCAGCAGCAGGTTTGCCAGTTGTGACTGCAACTGGCAACACCATGCTCATGCTGCTCTCTGGACCATCTGTCCCCGTCGAGGATGTGCTGGCATCATCCGCCAAGACCAGGTTCGTGTCCTGCAAGGATAAGCTGGCAGCACCTGCAATGTCCTCGCCGGATCCGCTTTCTCCTGGATCCTTGATGGTGGCTCCCGCCAGGCCCATGGTCATCCCTGCGGCTGATCCTTTGGGGCTTTTCACGGCTGCAGTTGATCCATGGGGGGTACCTGCAATGGCCTCGCCAGATCCCCTTTCTCCTGGATCCTGGATGGTGGCTCCCACCAGGCCCATGGTCATTCCTGCCGCTGATCCTTCGGCGCTTTTCACGGCTGCATTTGATCCATGGGGGGCACCCGCAGTGGCCTCGCCGGATCCGCTTTCTGCTGGATCCTTGATAATGGCTCCCGCCAGGCCCATGGACATCCCTGCCCCTGATCCTTCAGCGCTTTTCACGGCTGCACTTGATCTATGGGGGCACCTGCAATGGCCTCGCCGGATCCGCTTTCTCCTGGATCCTTGATGTTGGCTCCAGCCAAGCCCATGGCCATTCCTGCCGCTGATCCTTCGTCGCTTTTCACGGCTGTAGTAGATCCATGTTGGGTACCTGCAATGGCCTCGCCGGATCTGCTTTCTCCTGGATCCTTGATAATGGCTCCCGCCAGGCCCATGGACATCCCTGCCGATGATCCTTCGGCGCTTTTCACGGCTGCAGTTGATCCATGGGGGGCACGTGCAATGGCCTCGCCGGATCCGCATTCTCCTGTATCTTTGATGGTGACTCCCGCCAGGCCCATGGATATCCCTGCCTCTGATCCTTCGGCGCTTTTCACGGCTGCAGTTGATCCATGGGGGGCACCTGCAATGGCCTCGCCGGATCCGCTTTCTCCTGAATCTTTGATGGTGGCTCCCGCCAGGCCCATGGTCATCCCTTTCGCTGACCTTTCGGCGCTTTTCTCGGCTGCAGTTGATGCATGTGGGGCACCTGCAATGGCCTCGCCGGATCCGCCTTTTCCTGGATCCTTGACGGTGGCTCCCACCAGGACCATGGGCATCCCTGCCGCTGATACTTCGGCGCTTTTCACGGCTGCACTTGATCTATGGGGGCACCTGCAATGGCCTCGCCGGATCCGCTTTCTCCTGGATCCTTGATGTTGGCTCCAGCCAGGCCCATGGCCATTCCTGCCGCTGATCCTTCGTCGCTTTTCACGGCTGTAGTAGATCCATGTTGGGTACCTGCAATGGCCTCGCCGGATCTGCTTTCTCCTGGATCCATGATAATGGCTCCCGCCAGGCCCATGGACATCCCTGCCGCTGATGCTTCGGAGCTTTTCACGGCTGCAGTTGATCCATGGGGGGCACCTGCAATGGCCTCAGCATATCCGCTTTCTCCTGGATCCTTGATGGTGGCTCCCGCCAGGCCCGTGGTCATCCCTGCCGCTGATCCTTCGGCGCTTTTCACGGCTGCAGTTGATCCATGGGGGGCACCTGCAATGGCCTCGCCGGATCCGCTTTCTCCTGGATCCTTGATGGTGGCTCCCGCCAGGCCCATGGTCATCCCTGCTGCTGATCTTTCGGCGCTTTTTGTGGCTCCAGTCACGTCACGAAGCTTGTGAAGCCCAGCCTCATCCTGATCCCTTTCTCTGTGGAGCTCTGTGGTCTCAGCCAAGGGGAGGAGAATCAGGTAAGATAGAGATGACAGAAAGTGAGATCAGAACTGTCCGCTCCTCTCTCATCCTGGAGCTGAGCAACTCAAGGGCTTATACTTAGAATAACCTTTGAAATCACCCAGTCTAAGCTCCCATTGGATGCAAGATCCCATCTACTGCACCCCTGTCAAACGGCCACTCCATTTTACTTGAACAGTCCCAGGGTCAGGGAAAGCACTGATACAATTCTCCATGATATACACTTTAATTTTATACCCTTGTGCTTCTCTCTCTGCAGGATAGATTCCTAGAAGTGGGGTTCCTGGGTCAAGGGATGCACACCTTCTACATTTGGGTGACTCCACGGGTTGGGCTGATTTGAATCAGCATGTCGGCGTCACGGGGAGACACAATGAAGGAAGGACTTCCTAACTGTGAATCATGTTCCCCAACTGCTGAGACTACCTGGGCTGGGGTAAGTGTTCAAGAAGAGACCAGACAATCAGGATGCTGTAGAAGGGATTACAGCCCTGGTGATGAGACCAGTGCAGCTGATATGATACCTAAGGTCTCTCTGAAATTCAGCCCTGTGGGACAAGGTGGAGAAGCACTCGGAACCTCTCCAGTGTGGTGAATCCCATAGTGATAGCTCGTTTGTCCCTGACCCTTTTCAACAATAGAAGATATTTCCCAGGTGAGTCTCAGAGAGCACCAAAGGCTATGAAGGACCAGCTTTGCCCTGCTCTCCCAAAGCACCCTGCCCCGTGTTCTTGAGTCTCTGTGGGTGCTTCCCACTAGGATTTTGGCATCCTCTGTAGTCGCTGCATCTCCAGTTTGGAGCATCGGGGTACTGCCGTAACTGTCTACCGGTGGTCTCAGGATATAGACAAGCTTTTCCCAATGGGAAAAGAGGTCTTTTTGTGCATGGGATGAGGGGCACAGCTGCAGATAGAAAGTACGGCCAGTAGCAAGATTCAGGCACAGCTGCTGTTTCTCACGGTTGTGGATGGAGATCTTGACAAACTTCAAGGGAAGCAGCCTGGTGAGCTCTAGGATCTTCACGGGCTTGCAACCTCTCCCCTTGGTGATCCCGGCGCATCTGACATGCTCTTCACAGACTTTCGTTGTTCGGGCCAGGAGCATGACGTCAGGTAGTGGGAAGAGGGGGCTGGTGGATGCGACACCCACAGTCACCCTTCGGACGCGGTTGTCTAGGTCAATGAGTTCTCCTTTCTTGCTGACCTGGATAAAGTCGCTCTCAAACATGGGAGCGTACTTGAAAAGGTCATACTCTCCTCCCTCGTACAGTTGTCGTTGCAGGACCCCCATGGAGGTCCTCAACACCCCCACTGAACAGTAGCTATTGGCCATGTAATGAGGTAAAGTCTCACTGCTCATGGCTCTCTTCGTTCAAGACAGAGCCACCAGCCACAAATTGAGTCTCGGAGAGAGAGAGGGAACGAAAGCAACTCGTCACCTCCCTGCAGGACTCTGCCAGAGTCTCTTGGCCCGACCATATTTATACCGCAAGTCCTTTGTGACCCGTCACCATCACATCACACACCCCTTTGTTGAGCCTCCAAGTCCCCACCCCCTTGGGGCAGGCTCACCAGCCTCCCCCTAAACCAACCACCATGTCCATAGGGAACAGGCTGACCCTGCCAGGGTATAGGTGTGGGTAGGCTGGATAGTCTTTCTAATCAAAAGGTTGAGAAAACCCTCCTGCTTTTGTAAATATCTGGGTGGTTTCCAGTCTTGTTGTTGTTACAAATCTCCCTGCAGGGATCATCTTCGTGCTTCTGCTGAATGATGTCCTGGGGATAAAATCCTGGAAGTGGACTGTGTACTTGCTAAGGGCAGGCATCCTATGGAAATTGCTGTTCTCTGTGCCCCCAGCGTATATAACACAGTGCTGGCAGGAACTTAGAAAGAGTGCTACCTGTCAGAGTCCCATTGGTACTGTCATTTCCAGGATATGGAGAATTTTCTCACCCGTTTTGTCTTTTCAAGGAGGCTAACTTTTTTTTTTTTTTTTTTTTAATTTTTTTAAATTTATGGCTGTGTTGGGTCTTCGTTTCTGTGCGAGGGCTTTCTCTAGTTGTGGCGAGTGGGGGCCACTCCTCATCGCGGTGCGCGGGCCTCTCACTATCGCGGCCTCTCTTGTTGCGGAGCACAGGCTCCAGACGCCCAGGCTCAGTAATTGTGGCTCACGGGGCCAGCTGCTCCGTGGCATGTGGGATCTTCCCAGACCAGGGCTCGAACCCTTGTGTCCTACATTGGCAGGCGGACTCTCAACCACTGCGCCACCAGGGAAGCCCGAGGCTAACTTTTATTTAGATTTATATTTATATTTATATTTTTTACAGTTTTAGAAAGTTTTTATTGTGAAATATAACACACATTCATGAAAGTGCAGAAACCATAAATATAGCTTAATGAGTAACAAGAAAGTGAACACCCTTGTAGCTGCCACCCAGAGCAAGAAATAGAACCCTGCCAGCCCCTCTTCTGCATGCTCCCTCCCCACAAAGGTAACCCAAACTTGGTTTGTATTTTTTTTCTTTTCCTTCTTCTTTTTTATTGATGTATAGTTGATTTACAATGTTGTGTTAATTTGTGTTGTGTTAATTTCTTCTGTTAATTTCTGATTCAGTTTTTTGTATACATACATTCTTTTTCATATTCTTTTCCATTATGGTTTATCACAGGATACTGAATATAGTTCTCTGTGCTCTACAGTAGGACCCTGCTGTTTATCCATCCTGTAGTTTGTATCTGCTAATCCCAAACTCCCAATCCTTCCCTCCTTGACCCCTGCTTTTTTTTTTTTTGCGGTACGCGGGCCTCTCACTGTTGTGGCCTCTCTCGTTGCGGAGCACAGGCTCCGGAGCCATAGCTCACGGGCCCAGCCGCTCCGCGTCATGTGGGGTCCTCCCGGACCGGGGCATGAACCCGTGTCCCCTGCATCGGCAGGCGGACTCCCAACCACTGCGCCACCAGGGAAGCCCGAAGCTGAGCTCTTGAACTGGAGTGACCCTTCCGAGAGGGTCTGTGTTGGGCTACGATGGCCTGAGCTTCACACTCCACATCAATCATTTCTTGCCGTGCACCTCGGGTGAGGAACCCAGGCAATTTCCAAACTCACTGCCAGCTGAAGGCTTTCTGTGGGATGCACCCCCAGCAGCTGGGGCCACAAGTCCTTCGTTGAAGAAATGCACCCCACGTGGATATTTCAAATGGAACGGTGTCTTTCAAAACATACCCTCCAATCTCCTCATTATATAGATCCTGTGGCCAAAACTAGGGAGTAACATAAAGTCCCATATTAACAACCCCCCCAGCCAAATACTTCTTTTCACAGAAACCACAGTGCCCTCCACAAAGTGCACATTTGATCAGGCCACTCCCCTATTTAAAACATATCATGGCTTTGCATCACTCCAAGGTCCGAAATGAAAATCCTTTAAATGGACCTCAAGGCCTTGCATGGCGTGGCCCCTGCTGTGTCCCCCAGCATCACATCACGCTTGCTCTGCCAGCCACGACACTGCCTTCAATATGCCTCCCACCATAGCACATCTTCAACAATCCTGTGAATGACCTTATTTTGCTGTAGGGAAAAAAACCCTTTCTAGTATGTATGTGTGTTGCCAGACTTGAAGTTTGGGACATTGCTTAGTTTGTAATCAACCATCCATTGCCTAATTGCACTTTCAGCTGCAGAATTGCTACCATGGTGATGAATATTGCTGTCCAAAATATTGGCCTCTATCTGATAGGGTGTACTGACTTGATACTGAAATTGATGTCTCCCTCCAGAGGAAGATGCCTGTTGCTTTGAAATACGTAGGTATCTGTGCATGTGTCTCTTGATGAACTGTCAAGATAGAAAAGGAAATCCAGAGAAAGTGCCAGGCAGGGCAGTTGCGGTGGGCAAGTCCCCACCTCCACTTTACTACTGCACTGGAGGTGTAAATTGTGTCAACTGTGGGTCTGCTCAGCTAACGCCCTGCATAGTGGACTAACTAGGTTCACGTTATAGAAGTCCTTTGGGGTGAGGGAGTGAGAATGCCTAATACAGGCTAAGAAAGACAAAAGCTAAAGCCAAGGGTACAGAATCCTAAGATGAAGCTGTTTTAAGTAGGCTGATTCAGCCTCTGGCATAGTGAAAACCTGGGGCTCTGAGTCAAAGGCTTTGGAACGAGTTCCCCTTTATCTCCCTCCTCTACCCCAGAACTCCTCACATTTCCGGAAGGCTTCCCCCAAATCCCTCTCAGGTCTTAGAGAGCATGGCTCTTTCTCTCCTCTTACCAAGACCCACTGCTTCAAGAGTTAACTCCAAGGACACATTGCTCCCCACAATCTATTGGTCTTTGTTTATTGGAAATCACAAGATGGGATTTTCCAGCCACCCACCAGAGCAACTGAGAAGGGCTTCCTCTCATCCTCCCAAGCTACCACTCCTCCCAGATTCCGTATCTTATTTCTCACCTCCTCCACCTCTACCACTTAATTTGCTCTGCAGAGAAAGTCCCTAAGTTTTACTGGAAACCCAACTTCCATCCTAGTAGACCCTGTTGTCACAGAAGGGAATGAGCAGAGAATTGCAAGGCTAGCAGATGACTCCCCGGTTCATACAAACACACATGGGGCTTCCCTGGTGGCACAGTGGTTGGGAGTCCACCTGCCGATGCAGGGGACACGGGTTCGTGTCCTTGTCCGGGAAAATCCTACATGCCGTGGAGCCGCTGGGCCCGTGAGCCATGGCCGCTGAGCCTGTGCGTCCGGAGCCTGTGCTCCGCAATGGGAGAGGCCACAGCAGCGAGACGCCCGCATACCACAAAATAAAAACCCCAAAAACAAAAAACACACATGGTTCTCAGAGGCATTCTTCTCAAATCCAACGGTTGTTAACTGTTATCAACAGTTACTCTAATCCAACTGTTATCAACTGTTGTTAACAATTTAATGATTTTCATGGACTCATGAAATTTATTTACAACTTTTTTTTAAATTGGAAAGACTTTTTTATGATGGACATTTAAAAATGCATAATCTCATTATGAAATGAGATTTCATAATCTCATTTATGATTTTTTTATTTTTAGAATCGCTTTCCACATGCATACATAATTTGCATAGTTCATCAGTACAGAGCATTTTGGATTATTCTGTTATTCCTTAACAATATATCTAAACCTTTCTTGTGTTCCTGGATAGTGAGTATTTATGCCCCTTAGTTTCTTTATCTTATAGTTCTTGAAAGATATCTTTCAGACTTTGTCATCCATCTCTTGTGCATATATTGAAAGGAAAACAACAGTGAAACAAATTGGTTGAGATATTTCTAAGGCAGTGACTGCCACTTGGCTGACAGCAGTATGAAAATCATCCCGATGTCAGAGATGTTAAAATAAAATGGAAATGATAATACATTCCCATGGACATACCGCTTTGCATAATAGCTTTTCCTCCCAGACCATCCCTCCCTTCTTTTTACCCTACAGAAATCGACTATTGTGAATTTTGTGTTTATCATGTCCTTGTTTTTTTCTCCCCTTTTAGCAAATGTGTGCTAAACATGGAAGCCAACCAAGCCGATGTCAGCCAACCGGGGCTTTGTCTGCCTCTCAGTGGTCATGTGTGAGCCTTGTTTCTGAGCCAGGAATGACTCTGAAGCTCCTAAAGAAGGAGAGGATCTTACTGGATGTCTTACTTAGAGTCCCTGAACTGGTGGTGGACTGGCTGTTCCTCGGTTTGCGAGCTGTCCTCCCGTCCTTTGTCAACTTTGGAGTTTCCATGGCCAGATGAGGACCAGTAGGAGGATGATTTCTGGGTCTTGTCCCCTCCTGTCCTGTGGTGACCTGCACGTGTCCTGCAGTGTTGGGAACTTTTCCTCGATGAAGACATGTCCTTCTTTTCTTTTTTTCCGTCCAGGCTTCATCCCTGAGGTGGGAGCCCTTCTGGCTTCCATCCCGTTCAGACATGTAGCCTTCGGTCTGCAAGGTGGAGACCACGGGGTCTGCGACCTTCCCTTCAGCTCTTCCAGCAGCAGGCTTGCCGGTTGTGACTGCAACTGGCAACACCATGCTCATGCTGCTCTCTGGACCATCTGCCCCCGTCGAGGATATGCTGGCATCATCCGCCAAGACCAGGTTCGTGTCCTGCAAGGATAAGCTGGCAGCACCTGCAGTGTCCTCGCCGGATCCGCTTTCTCCTGGATCCTTGATGGTGGCTCCCGCCAAGCCCATGGTCATCCCTGCGGCTGATCCTTTGGCGCTTTTCACGACTGCAGTTGAACCATGGGGGGCACCTGCAATGGCCTCGCCAGATCCCCTTTCTCCTGGATCCTGGATGGTGGCTCCCACCAGGCCCATGGTCATTCCTGCCGCTGATCCTTCGGCGCTTTTCATGGCTGCATTTGATCCATGGGGGGCACCCGCAGTGGCCTCGCCGGATCTACTTTCTCCTGGATCCTTGATAATGGCTCCCGCCCGGCCCATGGACATCCCTGCCGCTGATCCTTCGGCGCTTTTCACGGCTGCACTTGATCTATGGGGGCACCTGCAATGGCCTCGCCGGATCCGCTTTCTCCTGGATCCTTGATGTTGGCTCCAGCCAAGCCCATGGCCATTCCTGCCGCTGATCCTTCGTCGCTTTTCACGGCTGTAGTAGATCCATGTTGGGTACCTGCAAAGGCCTCGCCGGATCTGCTTTCTCCTGGATCCTTGATAATGGCTCCCGCCAGGCCCATGGACATCCCTGCCGCTGATCCTTCGGCGCTTTTCACGGCTGCAGTTGATCCATGGGGGGCACCTGCAATGGCCTCGCCGGATCCGCTTTCTCCTGAATCTTTGATGGTGGCTCCCGCCAGGCCCGTGGTCATCCCTTTCGCTGATCTTTCGGTGCTTTTCACGGCTGCAGTTGATCCATGTGGGGCACCTGCAGTGGCCTCGCCGGATCCGCCTTTTCCTGGATCCTTGACGGTGGCTCCTGCCAGGACCATGGGCATCCCTTCGACTGATACTTCGGCGCTTTTCACGGCCGCACTTGATCTATGGGGGCACCTGCAATGGCCTCGCCGGATCCGCTTTCTCCTGGATCCTTGATGTTGGCCCCAGCCAGGCCCATGGCCATTCCTGCCACTGATCCTTCGTCGCTTTTCACGGCTGTAGTAGATCCATGTTGGGTACCTGCAATGGCCTCGCCGGATCTGCTTTCTCCTGGATCCTTGATAATGGCCCCCGCCAGGCCCATGGACATCCCTGCCGCTGATCCTTCGGCGCTTTTCACGGCTGCAGTTGATCCATGGGGGGCACCTGCAATGGCCTCACCAGATCCGCTTTCTCCTGGATCCTTGATGGTGGCTGACGCCAGGCCTGTGGTCATCCCTTCCACTGATCCTTCGGCGCTTTTCACGGCTGCAGTTGATCCATGGGGGGCACCTGCAATGGCCTCGCCGGATCCGCTTTCTCCTGGATCCTTGATGGTGGCTCCCGCTAGGCCCATGGTCATCCCTCCTGCTGATATTTTGGCGCTTTTTGTGGCTCCAGTCACGTCACGAAGCTTGTGAAGCCCAGCCTAATCCTGATCCCTTTCTCTGTGGAGCTCTGTGGTCTGAGCCAAGGGGAGGAGAATCAGGTAAGATAGAGATGACAAGTGAGATCTGAACTGTCTGCTCCTCTCTCATCCTGGAGCTGAGCAACTCAAGGGCTTATACTTAGAATAACCTTTGAAATCACCCAGTCTAAGCTCCCATTGGATGCAAGACCCCATCTACTGCACCCCTGTCAAACGGCCACTCCATTTTACTTGAACAGTCCCAGGGTCAGGGAAAGCACTGATACAATTCTCCATGATATACACTTTAATTTTATACCCTTGTGGTTCTCTCTCTGCAGGACAGATTCCTAGAAGTGGGGTTCCTGGGTCAAGGGATGCACACCTTCTACATTTGGGTGACTCCACGGGTTGGGCTGATTTGAATCAGCATGTCGGCGACACGGGGAGACACAATGAAGGAAGGACTTCCTAACTGTGAATGATGTTCCCCAACTGATGAGAGTACCTGGGCTGGGGTAAGTGTTCAAGAAGAGACCAGACAATCAGGATGCTGTAGAAGGGATTACAGCCCTGGTGATGAGAACAGTCCAGCTGATATGATACCTAAGGGCTCTCTGAAATTCAGCCCTGTGGGACAAGGTGGAGAAGCACTCGGAACCTCTCCAGTGTGGTGAATCCCATAGTGATAGCTCGTTTGTCCCTGACCCTTTTCAACAATAGAAGGTATTTCCCAGGTGAGTCTCAGAGAGCACCAAAGGCTATGAAGGACCAGCTTTGCCCTGCTCTCCCAAAGCACCCTGCCCCGTGTTCTTGAGTCTCTGTGGGTGCTTCCCACTAGGATTTTGGCATCCTCTGTAGTGGCTGCATCTCCAGTTTGGAGCATCAGTGTACTGCTGTAACTGTCTACCGGTGGTCTCAGGATATAGACAAGCTTTTCCCAATGGGAAAAGAGGTCTTTTTGTGCATCGGAAGAGGGGCACAGCTGCAGATAGAAAGTACGGCCAGTAGCAAGATTCAGGCACAGCTGCTGTTTCTCACGGTTGTGGATGGAGATCTTGACAAATTTCAAGGGAAGCAGCCTGGTGAGCTCTAGGATCTTCACGGGCTTGCAACCTCTCCCCTTGGTGATCCCGGCGCATCTGACATGCTCTTCACAGACTTTCATTGTTCGGGCCAGCAGCATGACGTCAGGTAGTGGGAAGAGGGGGCTGGTGGATGCGACACCCACAGTCACCCTTCGGACGCGGTTGTCTAGGTCAATCAGTTCTCCTTTCTTGCTGACCTGGATAAAGTCGCTCTCAAACATGGGAGCGTACTTGAAAAGGTCATACTCTCCTCCCTCGTACAGTTGTCGTTGCAGGACCCCCATGGAGGTCCTCAACACCCCCACTGAACAGTAGCTATTGGCCATGTAATGAGGTAAAGTCTCACTGCTCATGGCTCTCTTCGTTCAAGACAGAGCCACCAGCCACAAATTGAGTCTCGGAGAGAGAGAGGGAACGAAAGCAACTCGTCACCTCCCTGCAGGACTCTGCCAGAGTCCCTTGGCCCGACCATATTTATACCGCAAGTCCTTTGTGACCCGTCACCATCACATCACACACCCCTTTGTTGAGCCTCCAAGTCCCCACCCCCTTGGGGCAGGCTCACCAGCCTCCCCCTAAACCAACCACCATGTCCATAGGGAACAGGCTGACCCTGCCAGGGTATAGGTGTGGGTAGGCTGGATAGTCTTTCTAATCAAAAGGTTGAGAAAACCCTCCTGCTTTTGTAAATATCTGGGTGGTTTCCAGTCTTGTTGTTGTTACAAATCTCCCTGCAGGGATCATCTTCGTGCTTCTGCTGAATGATGTCCTGGGGATAAAATCCTGGAAGTGGACTGTGTACTTGCTAAGGGCAGGCATCCTATGGGAATTGCTGTTCTCTGTGCCCCCAGCGTATATAACACAGTGCTGGCAGGAGCTTAGAAAGAGCGCTACCTGTCAGAGTCCCATTGGTACTGTCATTTCCAGTATATGGAGAATTTTCTCACCCGTTTTGTCTTTTCAAGGAGGCTAACTTTTATTTATATTTATATTTATATTTTTTACAGTTTTAGAAAGTTTTTATTGTGAAATATAACACAGATTCATGAAAGTGCAGAAACCATAAATATAGCTTAATGAGTAACAAGAAAGTGAACACCCTTGTAGCTGCCACCCAGAGCAAGAAATAGAACCCTGCCAGCCCCTCTTCTGCATGCTCCCTCCCCACAAAGGTAACCCAAACTTGGTTTGTATTTTTTTTCTTTTCCTTCTTCTTTTTTATTGATGTATAGTTGATTTACAATGTTGTGTTAATTTGTGTTGTGTTAATTTCTTCTGTTAATTTCTGATTCAGTTTTTTGTATACATACATTCTTTTTCATATTCTTTTCCATTATGGTTTATCACAGGATACTGAATATAGTTCTCTGTGCTCTACAGTAGGACCCTGCTGTTTATCCATCCTGTAGTTTGTATCTGCTAATCCCAAACTCCCAATCCTTTCCTCCTTGACCCCTGCTTTTTTTTTTTTTTTGCGGTACGCGGGCCTCTCACTGTTGTGGCCTCTCTCGTTGCGGAGCACAGGCTCCGGAGCCATAGCTCACGGGCCCAGCCGCTCCGCGTCATGTGGGGTCCTCCCGGACCGGGGCACGAACCCGTGTCCCCTGCATCGGCAGGCGGACTCCCAACCACTGCGCCACCAGGGAAGCCCGAAGCTGAGCTCTTGAACTGGAGTGACCCTTCCGAGAGGGTCTGTGTTGGGCTACGATGGCCTGAGCTTCACACTCCACATCAATCATTTCTTGCCGTGCACCTCGGGTGAGGAACCCAGGCAATTTCCAAACTCACTGCCAGCTGAAGGCTTTCTGTGGGATGCACCCCCAGCAGCTGGGGCCACAAGTCCTTCATTCAAGAAATGCACCCCACGTGGATATTTCAAATGGAACGGTGTCTTTCAAAACATACCCTCCAATCTCCTCATTATATAGATCCTGTGGCCAAAACTAGGAAGTAACATAAAGTCCCATATTAACAACCCCCCCAGCCAAATACTTCTTTTCACAGAAACCACAGTGCCCTCCACAAAGTGCACATTTGATCAGGCCACTCCCCTATTTAAAACATATCATGGCTTTGCATCACTCCAAGGTCCGAAATGAAAATCCTTTAAATGGACCTCAAGGCCTTGCATGGCGTGGCCCCTGCTGTGTCCCCCAGCATCACATCATGCTTGCTCTGCCAGCCACGACACTGCCTTCAATATGCCTCCCACCATAGCACATCTTCAACAATCCTGTGAATGACCTTATTTTGCTGTAGGGAAAAAAACCCTTTCTAGTATGTATGTGTGTTGCCAGACTTGAAGTTTGGGACATTGCTTAGTTTGTAATCAACCATCCATTGCCTAATTGCACTTTCAGCTGCAGAATTGCCACCATGGTGATGAATATTGCTGTCCAAAATATTGGCCTCTATCTGATAGGGTGTACTGACTTGATACCCAAATTGATGTCTCCCTCCAGAGGAAGATGCCTGTTGCTTTGAAATACGTAGGTATCTGTGCATGTGTCTCTTGATGAACTGTCAAGATAGAAAAGGAAATCCAGAGAAAGTGCCAGGCAGGGCAGTTGCGGTGGGCAAGTCCCCACCTCCACTTTACTACTGCACTGGAGGTGTAAATTGTGTCAACTGTGGGTCTGGTCAGCTAACGCCCTGCACAGTGGACTAACTAGGTTCACGTTAAAGAAGTCCTTTGGGGTGAGGGAGTGAGAATGCCTAATACAGGCTAAGAAAGACAAAAGCTAAAGCCAAGGGTACAGAATCCTAAGATGAAGCTGTTTTAAGTAGGCTGATTCAGCCTCTGGCATAGTGAGAATCTGGGGCTCTGAGTCAAAGGCTTTGGAAAGAGTTCCCCTTTATCTCCCTCCTCTACCCCAGAACTCCTCACATTTCCGGAAGGCTTCCCCCAAATCCCTCTCAGGTCTTAGAGAACATGGCTCTTTCTCTCCTCTTACCAAGACCCAGTGCTTCAAGAGTTAACTCCAAGGACACATTGATCCCCACAATCTATTGGTCTTTGTTTATTGGAAATCACAAGATGGGATTTTCCAGCCACCCACCAGAGCAACTGAGAAGGGCTTCCTCTCATCCTCCCAAGCTACCACTCCTCCCAGAATCCGTATCTTATTTCTCACCTCCTCCACCTCTACCACTTAATTTGCTCTGCAGAGAAAGTCCCTAAGTTTTACTGGAAACCCAACTTCCATCCTAGTAGACCCTGTTGTCACAGAAGGGAATGAGCAGAGAATTGCAAGGCTAGCAGATGACTCCCCGGTTCATACAAACACACATGGGGCTTCCCTGGTGGCGCAGTGGTTGGGAGTCCACCTGCCGATGCAGGGGACACGGGTTCGTGTCCTTGTCCGGGAAGATCCTACATGCCGTGGAGCCGCTGGGCCCGTGAGCCATGGCCGCTGAGCCTGTGCGTCCGGAGTCTGTGCTCCGCAATGGGAGAGGCCACAGCAGCGAGAGGCCCGCATACCGCAAAAAAACCCCAAAAACGAAACACACACATGGTTCTCAGAGGCATTCTTCTCAAATCCAACGGTTGTTAACTGTTATCAACAGTTACTCTAATCCAACTGTTATCAACTGTTGTTAACAATTTAATGATTTTCATGGACTCATGAAATTTATTTACAACTTATTTTTAAATTGGAAAGACTTTTTTATGATGGACTTTTAAAAATGCATAATCTCATTATGAAATGAGATTTCATAATCTCATTTATGATGTTTTAATTTTTAGAATCGCTTTCCACATGCATACATAATTTGCATAGTTCATCAGTACAGAGCATTTTGGATTATTCTGTTATTCCTTAACAATATATCTAAACCTTTCTTGTGTTCCTGGATAGTGAGTATTTATGCCCCTTAGTTTCTTTATCTTATAGTTCTTGAAAGATATCTTTCAGACTTTGTCATCCATCTCTTGTGCATATATTGAAAGGAAAACAACAGTGAAACAAATTGGTTGAGATATTTCTAAGGCAGTGACTGCCACTTGGCTGACAGCAGTATGAAAATCATCCTGATGTCAGAGATGTTAAAATAAAATGGAAATGATAATACATTCCCATGGACATACCGCTTTGCATAATAGCTTTTCCTCCCAGACCATCCCTCCCTTCTTTTTACCCTACAGAAATCGACTATTGTGAATTTTGTGTTTATCATGTCCTTGTTTTTTTCTCCCCTTTTAGCAAATGTGTGCTAAACATGGAAGCCAACCAAGCCGATCCCAGCCAACCGGGGCTTTGTCTGCCTCTCAGTGGTCATGTGTGAGCCTTGTTTCTGAACCAGGAATGACTCTGAAGCTCCTAAAGAAGGAGAGGATCTTACTGGATGTCTTACTTAGAGTCCCTGAACTGGTGGTGGACTGGCTGTTCCTCGGTTTGCGAGCTGTCCTCCCGTCCTTTGTCAACTTTGGAGTTTCCATGGCCAGATGAGGACCAGTAGGAGGATGATTTCTGGGTCTTGTCCCCTCCTGTCCAGTGGTGACCTGCACGTGTCCTGCGGTGTTGGGAACTTTTCCTCGATGAAGACATGTCCTTCTTTTTTTCCGTCCAGGCTTCATCCCTGGGGTGGGAGCCCTTCTGGCTTCCATCCCGTTCAGACATGTAGCCTTCGGTCTGCAAGGTGGAGACCACGGGGTCTGCGACCTTCCCTTCAGCTCTTCCAGCAGCAGGCTTGCCGGTTGTGACTGCAACTGGCAACACCATGCTCATGCTGCTCTCTGGACCATCTGCCCCCGTCGAGGATGTGCTGGCATCATCCGCCAAGACCAGGTTCGTGTCCTGCAAGGATAAGCTGGCAGCACCTGCAATGTCCTCGCCGGATCCGCTTTCTCCTGGATCCTTGATGGTGGCTCCCGCCAGGCCCATGGTCATCCCTGCGGCTGATCCTTTGGGGCTTTTCACGGCTGCAGTTGATCCATGGGGGGTACCTGCAATGGCCTCGCCAGATCCCCTTTCTCCTGGATCCTGGATGGTGGCTCCCACCAGGCCCATGGTCATTCCTGCCGCTGATGCTTCGGCGCTTTTCACGGCTGCATTTGATCCATGGGGGGCACCCGCAGTGGCCTCGCCGGATCCGCTTTCTGCTGGATCCTTGATAATGGCTCCCGCCAGGCCCATGGACATCCCTGCCCCTGATCCTTCAGCGCTTTTCACGGCTGCACTTGAGCTATGGGGGCACCTGCAATGGCCTCGCCGGATCCGCTTTCTCCTGGATCCTTGATGTTGGCTCCAGCCAGGCCCATGGCCATTCCTGCCGCTGATCCTTCGTCGCTTTTCACGGCTGTAGTAGATCCATGTTGGGTACCTGCAATGGCCTCGCCGGATCTGCTTTCTCCTGGATCCTTGATAATGGCTCCCGCCAGGCCCATGGACATCCCTGCCGATGATCCTTCGGCGCTTTTCACGGCTGCAGTTGATCCATGGGGGGCACCTGCAATGGCCTCGCCGGATCCGCATTCTCCTGTATCTTTGATGGTGACTCCCGCCAGGCCCATGGATATCCCTGCCTCTGATCCTTCGGCGCTTTTCACGGCTGCAGTTGATCCATGGGGGGCACCTGCAATGGCCTCGCCGGATCCGCTTTCTCCTGAATCTTTGATGGTGGCTCCCACCAGGCCCATGGTCATCCCTTTCGCTGACCTTTCGGCACTTTTCTCAGCTGCAGTTGATGCATGTGGGGCACCTGCAATGGCCTCGCCGGATCCGCCTTTTCCTGGATCCTTGACGGTGGCTCCCGCCAGGACCATGGGCATCCCTGCCGCTGATACTTCGGCGCTTTTCACGGCTGCACTTGATCTATGGGGGCACCTGCAATGGCCTCGCCGGATCCGCTTTCTCCTGGATCCTTGATGTTGGCTCCAGCCAGGACCATGGCCATTCCTGCCACTGATCCTTCGTCGCTTTTCACGGCTGTAGTAGATCCATGTTGGGTACCTGCAATGGCCTCGCCGGATCTGCTTTCTCCTGGATCCTTGATAATGGCTCCCGCCAGGCCCATGGACATCCCTGCCGATGATCCTTCGGCGCTTTTCACGGCTGCAGTTGATCCATGGGGGGCACCTGCAATGGCCTCGCCGGATCCGCATTCTCCTGTATCTTTGATGGTGACTCCCGCCAGGCCCATGGATATCCCTGCCTCTGATCCTTCTGCGCTTTTCACGGCTGCAGTTGATCCATGGGGGGCACCTGCAATGGCCTCGCCGGATCCGCTTTCTCCTGAATCTTTGATGGTGGCTCCCGCCAGGCCCATGGTCATCCCTTTCGCTGACCTTTCGGCGCTTTTCTCGGCTGCAGTTGATGCATGTGGGGCACCTGCAATGGCCTCGCCGGATCCGCCTTTTCCTGGATCCTTGACGGTGGCTCCCGCCAGGACCATGGGCATCCCTGCCGCTGATACTTCGGCGCTTTTCACGGCTGCACTTGATCTATGGGGGCACCTGCAATGGCCTCGCCGGATCCGCTTTCTCCTGGATCCTTGATGTTGGCTCCAGCCAGGCCCATGGCCATTCCTGCCGCTGATCCTTCGTCGCTTTTCACGGCTGTAGTAGATCCATGTTGGGTACCTGCAATGGCCTCGCCGGATCTGCTTTCTCCTGGATCCTTGATAATGGCTCCCGCCAGGCCCATGGACATCCCTGCCGATGATCCTTCGGCGCTTTTCACGGCTGCAGTTGATCCATGGGGGGCACCTGCAATGGCCTCGCCGGATCCGCATTCTCCTGTATCTTTGATGGTGACTCCCGCCAGGCCCATGGATATCCCTGCCTCTGATCCTTCGGCGCTTTTCACGGCTGCAATTGATCCATGGGGGGCACCTGCAATGGCCTCGCCGGATCCGCTTTCTCCTGAATCTTTGATGGTGGCTCCCGCCAGGCCCATGGTCATCCCTTTCGCTGACCTTTCGGCGCTTTTCTCGGCTGCAGTTGATGCATGTGGGGCACCTGCAATGGCCTCGCCGGATCCGCCTTTTCCTGGATCCTTGACGGTGGCTCCCGCCAGGACCATGGGCATCCCTGCCGCTGATACTTCGGCGCTTTTCACGGCTGCACTTGATCTATGGGGGCACCTGCAATGGCCTCGCCGGATCCGCTTTCTCCTGGATCCTTGATGTTGGCTCCAGCCAGGCCCATGGCCATTCCTGCCGCTGATCCTTCGTCGCTTTTCACGGCTGTAGTAGATCCATGTTGGGTACCTGCAATGGCCTCGCCGGATCTGCTTTCTCCTGGATCCTTGATAATGGCTCCCGCCAGGCCCATGGACATCCCTGCCGCTGATCCTTCGGAGCTTTTCACGGCTGCAGTTGATCCATGGGGGGCACCTGCAATGGCCTCAGCACATCTGCTTTCTCCTGGATCCTTGATGGTGGCTCCCGCCAGGCCCATGGTCATCCCTGCGGCTGATCCTTTGGCGCTTTTCACGACTGCAGTTGAACCATGGGGGGCACCTGCAATGGCCTCGCCAGATACCCTTTCTCCTGTATCCTGGATGGTGGCTCGCAGCAGGCCCATGGTCATTCCTGCCGCTGATCCTTCGGCGCTTTTCACGGCTGCATTTGATCCATGGGGGGCACCCGCAGTGGCCTCGCCTGATCTGCTTTCTCCTGGATCCTTGATAATGGCTCCGCCAGGCCCATGGACATTCCTGCCGCTGATCCTTCCTCACTTTTCACGGCTGTAGTAGATCCAAGTTGGGTACCTGCAATGGCCTCGCCGGATCTGCTTTCTCCTGAATCCTTGATAATGGCTCCCGCCAGGCCCATGGACATCCCTGCCGCTGATCCTTTGGCGCTTTTCACGGCTGCAGTTGATCCATGGGGGGCACCTGCAATGGCCTCGCCGGATCCGCATTCTCCTGTATCTTTGATGGTGACTCCCGCCAGGCCCATGGATATCCCTGCCGCTGATCCTTCGGTGCTTTTCACGGCTGCAGTTGATCCATGGGGGGCACCTGCAATGGCCTCACCGGATCCGCTTTCTCCTGGATCCTTGATGTTGGCTCCAGCCAGGCCCATGGCCATTCCTGCCGCTGATCCTTCGTCGCTTTTCACGGCTGCAGTAGATCCATGTTGGGTACCTGCAATGGCCTCGCTGGATCTGCTTTCTCCTGTATCCTTGATAATGGCTCCCGCCAGGCCCATGGACATCCCTGCCGCTGATCCTTCGGCGCTTTTCACGGCTGCAGTTGATCCATGGGGGGCACCTGCAATGGCCTCACCAGATCCGCTTTCTCCTGGATCCTTGATGGTTGCTCCCGCCAGGCCCGTGGTCATCCCTGCCGCTGATCCTTCGGCGCTTTTCACGGCTGCAGTTGATCCATCGGGGGCACCTGCAATGGCCTGGCCGGATCCGCTTTCTCCTGGATCCTTGATGGTGGCTCCCGCCAGGCCCATGGTCATCCCTCCTGCTGATCTTTCGGCGCTTTTTGTGGCTCCAGTCACGTCACGAAGCTTGTGAAGCCCAGCCTCATCCTGATCCCTTTCTCTGTGGAGCTCTGTGGTCTGAGCCAAGGGGAGGAGAATCAGGTAAGATAGAGATGACAGAAAGTGAGATCAGAACTGTCCGCTCCTCTCTCATCCTGGAGCTGAGCAACTCAAGGGCTTATACTTAGAATAACCTTTGAAATCACCCAGTCTAAGCTCCCATTGGATGCAAGATCCCATCTACTGCACCCCTGTCAAACGGCCACTCCATTTTACTTGAACAGTCCCAGGGTCAGGGAAAGCACTGATACAATTCTCCATGATATACACTTTAATTTTATATCCTTGTGCTTCTCTCTCTGCAGGACAGATTCCTAGAAGTGGGGTTCCTGGGTCAAGGGATGCACACCTCCTACATTTGGGTGACTCCACGGGTTGGGCTGATTTGAATCAGCATGTCGGCGTCACGGGGAGACACAATGAAGGAAGGACTTCCTAACTGTGAATGATGTTCCCCAACTGCTGAGACTACCTGGGCTGGGGTAAGTGTTCAAGAAGAGACCAGACAATCAGGATGCTGTAGAAGGGATTACAGCCCTGGTGATGAGACCAGTGCAGCTGATATGATACCTAAGGTCTCTCTGAAATTCAGCCCTGTGGGACAAGGTGGAGAAGCACTCGGAACCTCTCCAGTGTGGTGAATCCCATAGTGATAGCTCGTTTGTCCCTGACCCTTTTCAACAATAGAAGGTATTTCCCAGGTGAGTCTCAGAGAGCACCAAAGGCTATGAAGGACCAGCTTTGCCCTGCTCTCCCAAAGCACCCTGCCCCGTGTTCTTGAGTCTCTGTGGGTGCTTCCCACTAGGATTTTGGCATCCTCTGTAGTCTCTGCATCTCCAGTTTGGAGCATCGGGGTACTGCGTAACTGTCTACCGGTGGTCCCGGGATATAGACAAGCTTTTCCCAATGGGAAAAGAGGTCTTTTTGTGCATGGGATGAGGGGCACAGCTGCAGATAGAAAGTACGGCCAGTAGCAAGATTCAGGCACAGCTGCTGTTTCTCACGGTTGTGGATGGAGATCTTGACAAACTTCAAGGGAAGCAGCCTGGTGAGCTCTAGGATCTTCACGGGCTTGCAACCTCTCCCCTTGGTGATCCCGGCGCATCTGACATGCTCTTCACAGACTTTCGTTGTTCGGGCTAGCAGCATGACGTCAGGTAGTGGGAAGAGGGGGCTGGTGGATGCGACACCCACAGTCACCCTTCGGACGCGGTTGTCTAGGTCAATCAGTTCTCCTTTCTTGCTGACCTGGATAAAGTCGCTCTCAAACATGGGAGCATACTTGAAAAGGTCATACTCTCCTCCCTCGTACAGTTGTCGTTGCAGGACCCCCATGGAGGTCCTCAACACCCCCACTGAACAGTAGCTATTGGCCATGTAATGAGGTAAAGTCTCACTGCTCATGGCTCTCTTCGTTCAAGACAGAGCCACCAGCCACAAATTGAGTCTCGGAGAGAGAGAGGGAACGAAAGCAACTCGTCACCTCCCTGCAGGACTCTGCCAGAGTCTCTTGGCCCGACCATATTTATACCGCAAGTCCTTTGTGACCCGTCACCATCACATCACACACCCCTTTGTTGAGCCTCCAAGTCCCCACCCCCTTGGGGCAGGCTCACCAGCCTCCCCCTAAACCAACCACCATGTCCATAGGGAACAGGCTGACCCTGCCAGGGTATAGGTGTGGGTAGGCTGGATAGTCTTTCTAATCAAAAGGTTGAGAAAACCCTCCTGCTTTTGTAAATATCTGGGTGGTTTCCAGTCTTGTTGTTGTGACAAATCTCCCTGCAGGGATCCTCTTCGTGCTTCTGCTGAATGATGTCCTGGGGATAAAATCCTGGAAGTGGACTGTGTACTTGCTAAGGGCAGGCATCCTATGGGAATTGGTGTTCTCTGTGCCCCCAGCGTATATAACACAGTGCTGGCAGGAACTTAGAAAGAGTGCTACCTGTCAGAGTCCCATTGGTACTGTCATTTCCAGGATATGGAGAATTTTCTCACCCATTTTGTCTTTTCAAGGAGGCTAACTTTTATTTATATTTATATTTTTTACAGTTTTAGAAAGTTTTTATTGTGAAATATAACACACATTCATGAAAGTGCAGAAACCATAAATATAGCTTAATGAGTAACAAGAAAGTGAACACCCTTGTAGCTGCCACCCAGAGCAAGAAATAGAACCCTGCCAGCCCCTCTTCTGCATGCTCCCTCCCCACAAAGGTAACCCAAACTTGGTTTGTATTTTTTTTCTTTTCCTTCTTCTTTTTTATTGATGTATAGTTGATTTACAATGTTGTGTTAATTTGTGTTGTGTTAATTTCTTCTGTTAATTTCTGATTCAGTTTTTTGTATACATACATTCTTTTTCATATTCTTTTCCATTATGGTTTATCACAGGATACTGAATATAGTTCTCTGTGCTCTACAGTAGGACCCTGCTGTTTATCCATCCTGTAGTTTGTATCTGCTAATCCCAAACTCTCAATCCTTCCCTCCTTGACCCCCGGTTTTTTTGTTTTTTTTTTGCGGTACGCAGGCCTCTCACTGTTGTGGCCTCTCTCGTTGCGGAGCACAGGCTCCGGAGCCATGGCTCACGGGCCCAGCCGCTCCGCGGCATGTGGGGTCCTCCCGGACCGGGGCACGAACCCGTGTCCCCTGCATCGGCAGGCGGACTCCCAACCACTGCGCCACCAGGGAAGCCCGAAGCTGAGCTCTTGAACTGGAGTGACCCTTCCGAGAGGGTCTGTGTTGGGCTACGATGGCCTGAGCTTCACACTCCACATCAATCATTTCTTGCCGTGCACCTCGGGTGAGGAACCCAGGCAATTTCCAAACTCACTGCCAGCTGAAGGCTTTCTGTGGGATGCACCCCCAGCAGCTGGGGCCACAAGTCCTTCGTTGAAGAAATGCACCCCACGTGGATATTTCAAATGGAACGGTGTCTTTCAAAACATACCCTCCAATCTCCTCATTATATAGATCCTGTGGCCAAAACTAGGGAGTAACATAAAGTCCCATATTAACAACCCCCCCAGCCAAATACTTCTTTTCACAGAAACCACAGTGCCCTCCACAAAGTGCACATTTGATCAGGCCACTCCCCTATTTAAAACATATCATGGCTTTGCATCACTCCAAGGTCCGAAATGAAAATCCTTTAAATGGACCTCAAGGCCTTGCATGGCGTGGCCCCTGCTGTGTCCCCCAGCATCACATCACGCTTGCTCTGCCAGCCACGACACTGCCTTCAATATGCCTCCCACCATAGCACATCTTCAACAATCCTGTGAATGACCTTATTTTGCTGTAGGGAAAAAAACCCTTTCTAGTATGTATGTGTGTTGCCAGACTTGAAGTTTGGGACATTGCTTAGTTTGTAATCAACCATCCATTGCCTAATTGCACTTTCAGCTGCAGAATTGCTACCATGGTGATGAATATTGCTGTCCAAAATATTGGCCTCTATCTGATAGGGTGTACTGACTTGATACTGAAATTGATGTCTCCCTCCAGAGGAAGATGCCTGTTGCTTTGAAATACGTAGGTATCTGTGCATGTGTCTCTTGATGAACTGTCAAGATAGAAAAGGAAATCCAGAGAAAGTGCCAGGCAGGGCAGTTGCGGTGGGCAAGTCCCCACCTCCACTTTACTACTGCACTGGAGGTGTAAATTGTGTCAACTGTGGGTCTGCTCAGCTAACGCCCTGCATAGTGGACTAACTAGGTTCACGTTATAGAAGTCCTTTGGGGTGAGGGAGTGAGAATGCCTAATACAGGCTAAGAAAGACAAAAGCTAAAGCCAAGGGTACAGAATCCTAAGATGAAGCTGTTTTAAGTAGGCTGATTCAGCCTCTGGCATAGTGAAAACCTGGGGCTCTGAGTCAAAGGCTTTGGAACGAGTTCCCCTTTATCTCCCTCCTCTACCCCAGAACTCCTCACATTTCCGGAAGGCTTCCCCCAAATCCCTCTCAGGTCTTAGAGAGCATGGCTCTTTCTCTCCTCTTACCAAGACCCACTGCTTCAAGAGTTAACTCCAAGGACACATTGCTCCCCACAATCTATTGGTCTTTGTTTATTGGAAATCACAAGATGGGATTTTCCAGCCACCCACCAGAGCAACTGAGAAGGGCTTCCTCTCATCCTCCCAAGCTACCACTCCTCCCAGATTCCGTATCTTATTTCTCACCTCCTCCACCTCTACCACTTAATTTGCTCTGCAGAGAAAGTCCCTAAGTTTTACTGGAAACCCAACTTCCATCCTAGTAGACCCTGTTGTCACAGAAGGGAATGAGCAGAGAATTGCAAGGCTAGCAGATGACTCCCCGGTTCATACAAACACACATGGGGCTTCCCTGGTGGCACAGTGGTTGGGAGTCCACCTGCCGATGCAGGGGACACGGGTTCGTGTCCTTGTCCGGGAAAATCCTACATGCCGTGGAGCCGCTGGGCCCGTGAGCCATGGCCGCTGAGCCTGTGCGTCCGGAGCCTGTGCTCCGCAATGGGAGAGGCCACAGCAGCGAGACGCCCGCATACCACAAAATAAAAACCCCAAAAACAAAAAACACACATGGTTCTCAGAGGCATTCTTCTCAAATCCAACGGTTGTTAACTGTTATCAACAGTTACTCTAATCCAACTGTTATCAACTGTTGTTAACAATTTAATGATTTTCATGGACTCATGAAATTTATTTACAACTTTTTTTTAAATTGGAAAGACTTTTTTATGATGGACATTTAAAAATGCATAATCTCATTATGAAATGAGATTTCATAATCTCATTTATGATTTTTTTATTTTTAGAATCGCTTTCCACATGCATACATAATTTGCATAGTTCATCAGTACAGAGCATTTTGGATTATTCTGTTATTCCTTAACAATATATCTAAACCTTTCTTGTGTTCCTGGATAGTGAGTATTTATGCCCCTTAGTTTCTTTATCTTATAGTTCTTGAAAGATATCTTTCAGACTTTGTCATCCATCTCTTGTGCATATATTGAAAGGAAAACAACAGTGAAACAAATTGGTTGAGATATTTCTAAGGCAGTGACTGCCACTTGGCTGACAGCAGTATGAAAATCATCCCGATGTCAGAGATGTTAAAATAAAATGGAAATGATAATACATTCCCATGGACATACCGCTTTGCATAATAGCTTTTCCTCCCAGACCATCCCTCCCTTCTTTTTACCCTACAGAAATCGACTATTGTGAATTTTGTGTTTATCATGTCCTTGTTTTTTTCTCCCCTTTTAGCAAATGTGTGCTAAACATGGAAGCCAACCAAGCCGATGTCAGCCAACCGGGGCTTTGTCTGCCTCTCAGTGGTCATGTGTGAGCCTTGTTTCTGAGCCAGGAATGACTCTGAAGCTCCTAAAGAAGGAGAGGATCTTACTGGATGTCTTACTTAGAGTCCCTGAACTGGTGGTGGACTGGCTGTTCCTCGGTTTGCGAGCTGTCCTCCCGTCCTTTGTCAACTTTGGAGTTTCCATGGCCAGATGAGGACCAGTAGGAGGATGATTTCTGGGTCTTGTCCCCTCCTGTCCTGTGGTGACCTGCACGTGTCCTGCAGTGTTGGGAACTTTTCCTCGATGAAGACATGTCCTTCTTTTCTTTTTTTCCGTCCAGGCTTCATCCCTGAGGTGGGAGCCCTTCTGGCTTCCATCCCGTTCAGACATGTAGCCTTCGGTCTGCAAGGTGGAGACCACGGGGTCTGCGACCTTCCCTTCAGCTCTTCCAGCAGCAGGCTTGCCGGTTGTGACTGCAACTGGCAACACCATGCTCATGCTGCTCTCTGGACCATCTGCCCCCGTCGAGGATATGCTGGCATCATCCGCCAAGACCAGGTTCGTGTCCTGCAAGGATAAGCTGGCAGCACCTGCAGTGTCCTCGCCGGATCCGCTTTCTCCTGGATCCTTGATGGTGGCTCCCGCCAAGCCCATGGTCATCCCTGCGGCTGATCCTTTGGCGCTTTTCACGACTGCAGTTGAACCATGGGGGGCACCTGCAATGGCCTCGCCAGATCCCCTTTCTCCTGGATCCTGGATGGTGGCTCCCACCAGGCCCATGGTCATTCCTGCCGCTGATCCTTCGGCGCTTTTCATGGCTGCATTTGATCCATGGGGGGCACCCGCAGTGGCCTCGCCGGATCTACTTTCTCCTGGATCCTTGATAATGGCTCCCGCCCGGCCCATGGACATCCCTGCCGCTGATCCTTCGGCGCTTTTCACGGCTGCACTTGATCTATGGGGGCACCTGCAATGGCCTCGCCGGATCCGCTTTCTCCTGGATCCTTGATGTTGGCTCCAGCCAAGCCCATGGCCATTCCTGCCGCTGATCCTTCGTCGCTTTTCACGGCTGTAGTAGATCCATGTTGGGTACCTGCAAAGGCCTCGCCGGATCTGCTTTCTCCTGGATCCTTGATAATGGCTCCCGCCAGGCCCATGGACATCCCTGCCGCTGATCCTTCGGCGCTTTTCACGGCTGCAGTTGATCCATGGGGGGCACCTGCAATGGCCTCGCCGGATCCGCTTTCTCCTGAATCTTTGATGGTGGCTCCCGCCAGGCCCGTGGTCATCCCTTTCGCTGATCTTTCGGTGCTTTTCACGGCTGCAGTTGATCCATGTGGGGCACCTGCAGTGGCCTCGCCGGATCCGCCTTTTCCTGGATCCTTGACGGTGGCTCCTGCCAGGACCATGGGCATCCCTTCGACTGATACTTCGGCGCTTTTCACGGCCGCACTTGATCTATGGGGGCACCTGCAATGGCCTCGCCGGATCCGCTTTCTCCTGGATCCTTGATGTTGGCCCCAGCCAGGCCCATGGCCATTCCTGCCACTGATCCTTCGTCGCTTTTCACGGCTGTAGTAGATCCATGTTGGGTACCTGCAATGGCCTCGCCGGATCTGCTTTCTCCTGGATCCTTGATAATGGCCCCCGCCAGGCCCATGGACATCCCTGCCGCTGATCCTTCGGCGCTTTTCACGGCTGCAGTTGATCCATGGGGGGCACCTGCAATGGCCTCACCAGATCCGCTTTCTCCTGGATCCTTGATGGTGGCTGACGCCAGGCCTGTGGTCATCCCTTCCACTGATCCTTCGGCGCTTTTCACGGCTGCAGTTGATCCATGGGGGGCACCTGCAATGGCCTCGCCGGATCCGCTTTCTCCTGGATCCTTGATGGTGGCTCCCGCTAGGCCCATGGTCATCCCTCCTGCTGATATTTTGGCGCTTTTTGTGGCTCCAGTCACGTCACGAAGCTTGTGAAGCCCAGCCTAATCCTGATCCCTTTCTCTGTGGAGCTCTGTGGTCTGAGCCAAGGGGAGGAGAATCAGGTAAGATAGAGATGACAAGTGAGATCTGAACTGTCTGCTCCTCTCTCATCCTGGAGCTGAGCAACTCAAGGGCTTATACTTAGAATAACCTTTGAAATCACCCAGTCTAAGCTCCCATTGGATGCAAGACCCCATCTACTGCACCCCTGTCAAACGGCCACTCCATTTTACTTGAACAGTCCCAGGGTCAGGGAAAGCACTGATACAATTCTCCATGATATACACTTTAATTTTATACCCTTGTGGTTCTCTCTCTGCAGGACAGATTCCTAGAAGTGGGGTTCCTGGGTCAAGGGATGCACACCTTCTACATTTGGGTGACTCCACGGGTTGGGCTGATTTGAATCAGCATGTCGGCGACACGGGGAGACACAATGAAGGAAGGACTTCCTAACTGTGAATGATGTTCCCCAACTGATGAGAGTACCTGGGCTGGGGTAAGTGTTCAAGAAGAGACCAGACAATCAGGATGCTGTAGAAGGGATTACAGCCCTGGTGATGAGAACAGTCCAGCTGATATGATACCTAAGGGCTCTCTGAAATTCAGCCCTGTGGGACAAGGTGGAGAAGCACTCGGAACCTCTCCAGTGTGGTGAATCCCATAGTGATAGCTCGTTTGTCCCTGACCCTTTTCAACAATAGAAGGTATTTCCCAGGTGAGTCTCAGAGAGCACCAAAGGCTATGAAGGACCAGCTTTGCCCTGCTCTCCCAAAGCACCCTGCCCCGTGTTCTTGAGTCTCTGTGGGTGCTTCCCACTAGGATTTTGGCATCCTCTGTAGTGGCTGCATCTCCAGTTTGGAGCATCAGTGTACTGCTGTAACTGTCTACCGGTGGTCTCAGGATATAGACAAGCTTTTCCCAATGGGAAAAGAGGTCTTTTTGTGCATCGGAAGAGGGGCACAGCTGCAGATAGAAAGTACGGCCAGTAGCAAGATTCAGGCACAGCTGCTGTTTCTCACGGTTGTGGATGGAGATCTTGACAAATTTCAAGGGAAGCAGCCTGGTGAGCTCTAGGATCTTCACGGGCTTGCAACCTCTCCCCTTGGTGATCCCGGCGCATCTGACATGCTCTTCACAGACTTTCATTGTTCGGGCCAGCAGCATGACGTCAGGTAGTGGGAAGAGGGGGCTGGTGGATGCGACACCCACAGTCACCCTTCGGACGCGGTTGTCTAGGTCAATCAGTTCTCCTTTCTTGCTGACCTGGATAAAGTCGCTCTCAAACATGGGAGCGTACTTGAAAAGGTCATACTCTCCTCCCTCGTACAGTTGTCGTTGCAGGACCCCCATGGAGGTCCTCAACACCCCCACTGAACAGTAGCTATTGGCCATGTAATGAGGTAAAGTCTCACTGCTCATGGCTCTCTTCGTTCAAGACAGAGCCACCAGCCACAAATTGAGTCTCGGAGAGAGAGAGGGAACGAAAGCAACTCGTCACCTCCCTGCAGGACTCTGCCAGAGTCCCTTGGCCCGACCATATTTATACCGCAAGTCCTTTGTGACCCGTCACCATCACATCACACACCCCTTTGTTGAGCCTCCAAGTCCCCACCCCCTTGGGGCAGGCTCACCAGCCTCCCCCTAAACCAACCACCATGTCCATAGGGAACAGGCTGACCCTGCCAGGGTATAGGTGTGGGTAGGCTGGATAGTCTTTCTAATCAAAAGGTTGAGAAAACCCTCCTGCTTTTGTAAATATCTGGGTGGTTTCCAGTCTTGTTGTTGTTACAAATCTCCCTGCAGGGATCATCTTCGTGCTTCTGCTGAATGATGTCCTGGGGATAAAATCCTGGAAGTGGACTGTGTACTTGCTAAGGGCAGGCATCCTATGGGAATTGCTGTTCTCTGTGCCCCCAGCGTATATAACACAGTGCTGGCAGGAGCTTAGAAAGAGCGCTACCTGTCAGAGTCCCATTGGTACTGTCATTTCCAGTATATGGAGAATTTTCTCACCCGTTTTGTCTTTTCAAGGAGGCTAACTTTTATTTATATTTATATTTATATTTTTTACAGTTTTAGAAAGTTTTTATTGTGAAATATAACACAGATTCATGAAAGTGCAGAAACCATAAATATAGCTTAATGAGTAACAAGAAAGTGAACACCCTTGTAGCTGCCACCCAGAGCAAGAAATAGAACCCTGCCAGCCCCTCTTCTGCATGCTCCCTCCCCACAAAGGTAACCCAAACTTGGTTTGTATTTTTTTTCTTTTCCTTCTTCTTTTTTATTGATGTATAGTTGATTTACAATGTTGTGTTAATTTGTGTTGTGTTAATTTCTTCTGTTAATTTCTGATTCAGTTTTTTGTATACATACATTCTTTTTCATATTCTTTTCCATTATGGTTTATCACAGGATACTGAATATAGTTCTCTGTGCTCTACAGTAGGACCCTGCTGTTTATCCATCCTGTAGTTTGTATCTGCTAATCCCAAACTCCCAATCCTTTCCTCCTTGACCCCTGCTTTTTTTTTTTTTTTGCGGTACGCGGGCCTCTCACTGTTGTGGCCTCTCTCGTTGCGGAGCACAGGCTCCGGAGCCATAGCTCACGGGCCCAGCCGCTCCGCGTCATGTGGGGTCCTCCCGGACCGGGGCACGAACCCGTGTCCCCTGCATCGGCAGGCGGACTCCCAACCACTGCGCCACCAGGGAAGCCCGAAGCTGAGCTCTTGAACTGGAGTGACCCTTCCGAGAGGGTCTGTGTTGGGCTACGATGGCCTGAGCTTCACACTCCACATCAATCATTTCTTGCCGTGCACCTCGGGTGAGGAACCCAGGCAATTTCCAAACTCACTGCCAGCTGAAGGCTTTCTGTGGGATGCACCCCCAGCAGCTGGGGCCACAAGTCCTTCATTCAAGAAATGCACCCCACGTGGATATTTCAAATGGAACGGTGTCTTTCAAAACATACCCTCCAATCTCCTCATTATATAGATCCTGTGGCCAAAACTAGGAAGTAACATAAAGTCCCATATTAACAACCCCCCCAGCCAAATACTTCTTTTCACAGAAACCACAGTGCCCTCCACAAAGTGCACATTTGATCAGGCCACTCCCCTATTTAAAACATATCATGGCTTTGCATCACTCCAAGGTCCGAAATGAAAATCCTTTAAATGGACCTCAAGGCCTTGCATGGCGTGGCCCCTGCTGTGTCCCCCAGCATCACATCATGCTTGCTCTGCCAGCCACGACACTGCCTTCAATATGCCTCCCACCATAGCACATCTTCAACAATCCTGTGAATGACCTTATTTTGCTGTAGGGAAAAAAACCCTTTCTAGTATGTATGTGTGTTGCCAGACTTGAAGTTTGGGACATTGGTTAGTTTGTAATCAACCATCCATTGCCTAATTGCACTTTCAGCTGCAGAATTGCCACCATGGTGATGAATATTGCTGTCCAAAATATTGGCCTCTATCTGATAGGGTGTACTGACTTGATACCCAAATTGATGTCTCCCTCCAGAGGAAGATGCCTGTTGCTTTGAAATACGTAGGTATCTGTGCATGTGTCTCTTGATGAACTGTCAAGATAGAAAAGGAAATCCAGAGAAAGTGCCAGGCAGGGCAGTTGCGGTGGGCAAGTCCCCACCTCCACTTTACTACTGCACTGGAGGTGTAAATTGTGTCAACTGTGGGTCTGGTCAGCTAACGCCCTGCACAGTGGACTAACTAGGTTCACGTTAAAGAAGTCCTTTGGGGTGAGGGAGTGAGAATGCCTAATACAGGCTAAGAAAGACAAAAGCTAAAGCCAAGGGTACAGAATCCTAAGATGAAGCTGTTTTAAGTAGGCTGATTCAGCCTCTGGCATAGTGAGAATCTGGGGCTCTGAGTCAAAGGCTTTGGAAAGAGTTCCCCTTTATCTCCCTCCTCTACCCCAGAACTCCTCACATTTCCGGAAGGCTTCCCCCAAATCCCTCTCAGGTCTTAGAGAACATGGCTCTTTCTCTCCTCTTACCAAGACCCAGTGCTTCAAGAGTTAACTCCAAGGACACATTGATCCCCACAATCTATTGGTCTTTGTTTATTGGAAATCACAAGATGGGATTTTCCAGCCACCCACCAGAGCAACTGAGAAGGGCTTCCTCTCATCCTCCCAAGCTACCACTCCTCCCAGAATCCGTATCTTATTTCTCACCTCCTCCACCTCTACCACTTAATTTGCTCTGCAGAGAAAGTCCCTAAGTTTTACTGGAAACCCAACTTCCATCCTAGTAGACCCTGTTGTCACAGAAGGGAATGAGCAGAGAATTGCAAGGCTAGCAGATGACTCCCCGGTTCATACAAACACACATGGGGCTTCCCTGGTGGCGCAGTGGTTGGGAGTCCACCTGCCGATGCAGGGGACACGGGTTCGTGTCCTTGTCCGGGAAGATCCTACATGCCGTGGAGCCGCTGGGCCCGTGAGCCATGGCCGCTGAGCCTGTGCGTCCGGAGTCTGTGCTCCGCAATGGGAGAGGCCACAGCAGCGAGAGGCCCGCATACCGCAAAAAAACCCCAAAAACGAAACACACACATGGTTCTCAGAGGCATTCTTCTCAAATCCAACGGTTGTTAACTGTTATCAACAGTTACTCTAATCCAACTGTTATCAACTGTTGTTAACAATTTAATGATTTTCATGGACTCATGAAATTTATTTACAACTTATTTTTAAATTGGAAAGACTTTTTTATGATGGACTTTTAAAAATGCATAATCTCATTATGAAATGAGATTTCATAATCTCATTTATGATGTTTTAATTTTTAGAATCGCTTTCCACATGCATACATAATTTGCATAGTTCATCAGTACAGAGCATTTTGGATTATTCTGTTATTCCTTAACAATATATCTAAACCTTTCTTGTGTTCCTGGATAGTGAGTATTTATGCCCCTTAGTTTCTTTATCTTATAGTTCTTGAAAGATATCTTTCAGACTTTGTCATCCATCTCTTGTGCATATATTGAAAGGAAAACAACAGTGAAACAAATTGGTTGAGATATTTCTAAGGCAGTGACTGCCACTTGGCTGACAGCAGTATGAAAATCATCCTGATGTCAGAGATGTTAAAATAAAATGGAAATGATAATACATTCCCATGGACATACCGCTTTGCATAATAGCTTTTCCTCCCAGACCATCCCTCCCTTCTTTTTACCCTACAGAAATCGACTATTGTGAATTTTGTGTTTATCATGTCCTTGTTTTTTTCTCCCCTTTTAGCAAATGTGTGCTAAACATGGAAGCCAACCAAGCCGATCCCAGCCAACCGGGGCTTTGTCTGCCTCTCAGTGGTCATGTGTGAGCCTTGTTTCTGAACCAGGAATGACTCTGAAGCTCCTAAAGAAGGAGAGGATCTTACTGGATGTCTTACTTAGAGTCCCTGAACTGGTGGTGGACTGGCTGTTCCTCGGTTTGCGAGCTGTCCTCCCGTCCTTTGTCAACTTTGGAGTTTCCATGGCCAGATGAGGACCAGTAGGAGGATGATTTCTGGGTCTTGTCCCCTCCTGTCCAGTGGTGACCTGCACGTGTCCTGCGGTGTTGGGAACTTTTCCTCGATGAAGACATGTCCTTCTTTTTTTCCGTCCAGGCTTCATCCCTGGGGTGGGAGCCCTTCTGGCTTCCATCCCGTTCAGACATGTAGCCTTCGGTCTGCAAGGTGGAGACCACGGGGTCTGCGACCTTCCCTTCAGCTCTTCCAGCAGCAGGCTTGCCGGTTGTGACTGCAACTGGCAACACCATGCTCATGCTGCTCTCTGGACCATCTGCCCCCGTCGAGGATGTGCTGGCATCATCCGCCAAGACCAGGTTCGTGTCCTGCAAGGATAAGCTGGCAGCACCTGCAATGTCCTCGCCGGATCCGCTTTCTCCTGGATCCTTGATGGTGGCTCCCGCCAGGCCCATGGTCATCCCTGCGGCTGATCCTTTGGGGCTTTTCACGGCTGCAGTTGATCCATGGGGGGTACCTGCAATGGCCTCGCCAGATCCCCTTTCTCCTGGATCCTGGATGGTGGCTCCCACCAGGCCCATGGTCATTCCTGCCGCTGATGCTTCGGCGCTTTTCACGGCTGCATTTGATCCATGGGGGGCACCCGCAGTGGCCTCGCCGGATCCGCTTTCTGCTGGATCCTTGATAATGGCTCCCGCCAGGCCCATGGACATCCCTGCCCCTGATCCTTCAGCGCTTTTCACGGCTGCACTTGAGCTATGGGGGCACCTGCAATGGCCTCGCCGGATCCGCTTTCTCCTGGATCCTTGATGTTGGCTCCAGCCAGGCCCATGGCCATTCCTGCCGCTGATCCTTCGTCGCTTTTCACGGCTGTAGTAGATCCATGTTGGGTACCTGCAATGGCCTCGCCGGATCTGCTTTCTCCTGGATCCTTGATAATGGCTCCCGCCAGGCCCATGGACATCCCTGCCGATGATCCTTCGGCGCTTTTCACGGCTGCAGTTGATCCATGGGGGGCACCTGCAATGGCCTCGCCGGATCCGCATTCTCCTGTATCTTTGATGGTGACTCCCGCCAGGCCCATGGATATCCCTGCCTCTGATCCTTCGGCGCTTTTCACGGCTGCAGTTGATCCATGGGGGGCACCTGCAATGGCCTCGCCGGATCCGCTTTCTCCTGAATCTTTGATGGTGGCTCCCACCAGGCCCATGGTCATCCCTTTCGCTGACCTTTCGGCACTTTTCTCAGCTGCAGTTGATGCATGTGGGGCACCTGCAATGGCCTCGCCGGATCCGCCTTTTCCTGGATCCTTGACGGTGGCTCCCGCCAGGACCATGGGCATCCCTGCCGCTGATACTTCGGCGCTTTTCACGGCTGCACTTGATCTATGGGGGCACCTGCAATGGCCTCGCCGGATCCGCTTTCTCCTGGATCCTTGATGTTGGCTCCAGCCAGGACCATGGCCATTCCTGCCACTGATCCTTCGTCGCTTTTCACGGCTGTAGTAGATCCATGTTGGGTACCTGCAATGGCCTCGCCGGATCTGCTTTCTCCTGGATCCTTGATAATGGCTCCCGCCAGGCCCATGGACATCCCTGCCGATGATCCTTCGGCGCTTTTCACGGCTGCAGTTGATCCATGGGGGGCACCTGCAATGGCCTCGCCGGATCCGCATTCTCCTGTATCTTTGATGGTGACTCCCGCCAGGCCCATGGATATCCCTGCCTCTGATCCTTCTGCGCTTTTCACGGCTGCAGTTGATCCATGGGGGGCACCTGCAATGGCCTCGCCGGATCCGCTTTCTCCTGAATCTTTGATGGTGGCTCCCGCCAGGCCCATGGTCATCCCTTTCGCTGACCTTTCGGCGCTTTTCTCGGCTGCAGTTGATGCATGTGGGGCACCTGCAATGGCCTCGCCGGATCCGCCTTTTCCTGGATCCTTGACGGTGGCTCCCGCCAGGACCATGGGCATCCCTGCCGCTGATACTTCGGCGCTTTTCACGGCTGCACTTGATCTATGGGGGCACCTGCAATGGCCTCGCCGGATCCGCTTTCTCCTGGATCCTTGATGTTGGCTCCAGCCAGGCCCATGGCCATTCCTGCCGCTGATCCTTCGTCGCTTTTCACGGCTGTAGTAGATCCATGTTGGGTACCTGCAATGGCCTCGCCGGATCTGCTTTCTCCTGGATCCTTGATAATGGCTCCCGCCAGGCCCATGGACATCCCTGCCGATGATCCTTCGGCGCTTTTCACGGCTGCAGTTGATCCATGGGGGGCACCTGCAATGGCCTCGCCGGATCCGCATTCTCCTGTATCTTTGATGGTGACTCCCGCCAGGCCCATGGATATCCCTGCCTCTGATCCTTCGGCGCTTTTCACGGCTGCAATTGATCCATGGGGGGCACCTGCAATGGCCTCGCCGGATCCGCTTTCTCCTGAATCTTTGATGGTGGCTCCCGCCAGGCCCATGGTCATCCCTTTCGCTGACCTTTCGGCGCTTTTCTCGGCTGCAGTTGATGCATGTGGGGCACCTGCAATGGCCTCGCCGGATCCGCCTTTTCCTGGATCCTTGACGGTGGCTCCCGCCAGGACCATGGGCATCCCTGCCGCTGATACTTCGGCGCTTTTCACGGCTGCACTTGATCTATGGGGGCACCTGCAATGGCCTCGCCGGATCCGCTTTCTCCTGGATCCTTGATGTTGGCTCCAGCCAGGCCCATGGCCATTCCTGCCGCTGATCCTTCGTCGCTTTTCACGGCTGTAGTAGATCCATGTTGGGTACCTGCAATGGCCTCGCCGGATCTGCTTTCTCCTGGATCCTTGATAATGGCTCCCGCCAGGCCCATGGACATCCCTGCCGCTGATCCTTCGGAGCTTTTCACGGCTGCAGTTGATCCATGGGGGGCACCTGCAATGGCCTCAGCACATCTGCTTTCTCCTGGATCCTTGATGGTGGCTCCCGCCAGGCCCATGGTCATCCCTGCGGCTGATCCTTTGGCGCTTTTCACGACTGCAGTTGAACCATGGGGGGCACCTGCAATGGCCTCGCCAGATACCCTTTCTCCTGTATCCTGGATGGTGGCTCGCAGCAGGCCCATGGTCATTCCTGCCGCTGATCCTTCGGCGCTTTTCACGGCTGCATTTGATCCATGGGGGGCACCCGCAGTGGCCTCGCCTGATCTGCTTTCTCCTGGATCCTTGATAATGGCTCCGCCAGGCCCATGGACATTCCTGCCGCTGATCCTTCCTCACTTTTCACGGCTGTAGTAGATCCAAGTTGGGTACCTGCAATGGCCTCGCCGGATCTGCTTTCTCCTGAATCCTTGATAATGGCTCCCGCCAGGCCCATGGACATCCCTGCCGCTGATCCTTTGGCGCTTTTCACGGCTGCAGTTGATCCATGGGGGGCACCTGCAATGGCCTCGCCGGATCCGCATTCTCCTGTATCTTTGATGGTGACTCCCGCCAGGCCCATGGATATCCCTGCCGCTGATCCTTCGGTGCTTTTCACGGCTGCAGTTGATCCATGGGGGGCACCTGCAATGGCCTCACCGGATCCGCTTTCTCCTGGATCCTTGATGTTGGCTCCAGCCAGGCCCATGGCCATTCCTGCCGCTGATCCTTCGTCGCTTTTCACGGCTGCAGTAGATCCATGTTGGGTACCTGCAATGGCCTCGCTGGATCTGCTTTCTCCTGTATCCTTGATAATGGCTCCCGCCAGGCCCATGGACATCCCTGCCGCTGATCCTTCGGCGCTTTTCACGGCTGCAGTTGATCCATGGGGGGCACCTGCAATGGCCTCACCAGATCCGCTTTCTCCTGGATCCTTGATGGTTGCTCCCGCCAGGCCCGTGGTCATCCCTGCCGCTGATCCTTCGGCGCTTTTCACGGCTGCAGTTGATCCATCGGGGGCACCTGCAATGGCCTGGCCGGATCCGCTTTCTCCTGGATCCTTGATGGTGGCTCCCGCCAGGCCCATGGTCATCCCTCCTGCTGATCTTTCGGCGCTTTTTGTGGCTCCAGTCACGTCACGAAGCTTGTGAAGCCCAGCCTCATCCTGATCCCTTTCTCTGTGGAGCTCTGTGGTCTGAGCCAAGGGGAGGAGAATCAGGTAAGATAGAGATGACAGAAAGTGAGATCAGAACTGTCCGCTCCTCTCTCATCCTGGAGCTGAGCAACTCAAGGGCTTATACTTAGAATAACCTTTGAAATCACCCAGTCTAAGCTCCCATTGGATGCAAGATCCCATCTACTGCACCCCTGTCAAACGGCCACTCCATTTTACTTGAACAGTCCCAGGGTCAGGGAAAGCACTGATACAATTCTCCATGATATACACTTTAATTTTATATCCTTGTGCTTCTCTCTCTGCAGGACAGATTCCTAGAAGTGGGGTTCCTGGGTCAAGGGATGCACACCTCCTACATTTGGGTGACTCCACGGGTTGGGCTGATTTGAATCAGCATGTCGGCGTCACGGGGAGACACAATGAAGGAAGGACTTCCTAACTGTGAATGATGTTCCCCAACTGCTGAGACTACCTGGGCTGGGGTAAGTGTTCAAGAAGAGACCAGACAATCAGGATGCTGTAGAAGGGATTACAGCCCTGGTGATGAGACCAGTGCAGCTGATATGATACCTAAGGTCTCTCTGAAATTCAGCCCTGTGGGACAAGGTGGAGAAGCACTCGGAACCTCTCCAGTGTGGTGAATCCCATAGTGATAGCTCGTTTGTCCCTGACCCTTTTCAACAATAGAAGGTATTTCCCAGGTGAGTCTCAGAGAGCACCAAAGGCTATGAAGGACCAGCTTTGCCCTGCTCTCCCAAAGCACCCTGCCCCGTGTTCTTGAGTCTCTGTGGGTGCTTCCCACTAGGATTTTGGCATCCTCTGTAGTCTCTGCATCTCCAGTTTGGAGCATCGGGGTACTGCGTAACTGTCTACCGGTGGTCCCGGGATATAGACAAGCTTTTCCCAATGGGAAAAGAGGTCTTTTTGTGCATGGGATGAGGGGCACAGCTGCAGATAGAAAGTACGGCCAGTAGCAAGATTCAGGCACAGCTGCTGTTTCTCACGGTTGTGGATGGAGATCTTGACAAACTTCAAGGGAAGCAGCCTGGTGAGCTCTAGGATCTTCACGGGCTTGCAACCTCTCCCCTTGGTGATCCCGGCGCATCTGACATGCTCTTCACAGACTTTCGTTGTTCGGGCTAGCAGCATGACGTCAGGTAGTGGGAAGAGGGGGCTGGTGGATGCGACACCCACAGTCACCCTTCGGACGCGGTTGTCTAGGTCAATCAGTTCTCCTTTCTTGCTGACCTGGATAAAGTCGCTCTCAAACATGGGAGCATACTTGAAAAGGTCATACTCTCCTCCCTCGTACAGTTGTCGTTGCAGGACCCCCATGGAGGTCCTCAACACCCCCACTGAACAGTAGCTATTGGCCATGTAATGAGGTAAAGTCTCACTGCTCATGGCTCTCTTCGTTCAAGACAGAGCCACCAGCCACAAATTGAGTCTCGGAGAGAGAGAGGGAACGAAAGCAACTCGTCACCTCCCTGCAGGACTCTGCCAGAGTCTCTTGGCCCGACCATATTTATACCGCAAGTCCTTTGTGACCCGTCACCATCACATCACACACCCCTTTGTTGAGCCTCCAAGTCCCCACCCCCTTGGGGCAGGCTCACCAGCCTCCCCCTAAACCAACCACCATGTCCATAGGGAACAGGCTGACCCTGCCAGGGTATAGGTGTGGGTAGGCTGGATAGTCTTTCTAATCAAAAGGTTGAGAAAACCCTCCTGCTTTTGTAAATATCTGGGTGGTTTCCAGTCTTGTTGTTGTGACAAATCTCCCTGCAGGGATCCTCTTCGTGCTTCTGCTGAATGATGTCCTGGGGATAAAATCCTGGAAGTGGACTGTGTACTTGCTAAGGGCAGGCATCCTATGGGAATTGGTGTTCTCTGTGCCCCCAGCGTATATAACACAGTGCTGGCAGGAACTTAGAAAGAGTGCTACCTGTCAGAGTCCCATTGGTACTGTCATTTCCAGGATATGGAGAATTTTCTCACCCATTTTGTCTTTTCAAGGAGGCTAACTTTTATTTATATTTATATTTTTTACAGTTTTAGAAAGTTTTTATTGTGAAATATAACACACATTCATGAAAGTGCAGAAACCATAAATATAGCTTAATGAGTAACAAGAAAGTGAACACCCTTGTAGCTGCCACCCAGAGCAAGAAATAGAACCCTGCCAGCCCCTCTTCTGCATGCTCCCTCCCCACAAAGGTAACCCAAACTTGGTTTGTATTTTTTTTCTTTTCCTTCTTCTTTTTTATTGATGTATAGTTGATTTACAATGTTGTGTTAATTTGTGTTGTGTTAATTTCTTCTGTTAATTTCTGATTCAGTTTTTTGTATACATACATTCTTTTTCATATTCTTTTCCATTATGGTTTATCACAGGATACTGAATATAGTTCTCTGTGCTCTACAGTAGGACCCTGCTGTTTATCCATCCTGTAGTTTGTATCTGCTAATCCCAAACTCTCAATCCTTCCCTCCTTGACCCCCGGTTTTTTTGTTTTTTTTTTGCGGTACGCAGGCCTCTCACTGTTGTGGCCTCTCTCGTTGCGGAGCACAGGCTCCGGAGCCATGGCTCACGGGCCCAGCCGCTCCGCGGCATGTGGGGTCCTCCCGGACCGGGGCACGAACCCGTGTCCCCTGCATCGGCAGGCGGACTCCCAACCACTGCGCCACCAGGGAAGCCCGAAGCTGAGCTCTTGAACTGGAGTGACCCTTCCGAGAGGGTCTGTGTTGGGCTACGATGGCCTGAGCTTCACACTCCACATCAATCATTTCTTGCCGTGCACCTCGGGTGAGGAACCCAGGCAATTTCCAAACTCACTGCCAGCTGAAGGCTTTCTGTGGGATGCACCCCCAGCAGCTGGGGCCACAAGTCCTTCATTCAAGAAATGCACCCCACGTGGATATTTCAAATGGAACGGTGTCTTTCAAAACATACCCTCCAATCTCCTCATTATATAGATCCTGTGGCCAAAACTAGGAAGTAACATAAAGTCCCATATTAACAACCCCCCCAGCCAAATACTTCTTTTCACAGAAACCACAGTGCCCTCCACAAAGTGCACATTTGATCAGGCCACTCCCCTATTTAAAACATATCATGGCTTTGCATCACTCCAAGGTCCGAAATGAAAATCCTTTAAATGGACCTCAAGGCCTTGCATGGCGTGGCCCCTGCTGTGTCCCCCAGCATCACATCATGCTTGCTCTGCCAGCCACGACACTGCCTTCAATATGCCTCCCACCATAGCACATCTTCAACAATCCTGTGAATGACCTTATTTTGCTGTAGGGAAAAAAACCCTTTCTAGTATGTATGTGTGTTGCCAGACTTGAAGTTTGGGACATTGGTTAGTTTGTAATCAACCATCCATTGCCTAATTGCACTTTCAGCTGCAGAATTGCCACCATGGTGATGAATATTGCTGTCCAAAATATTGGCCTCTATCTGATAGGGTGTACTGACTTGATACCCAAATTGATGTCTCCCTCCAGAGGAAGATGCCTGTTGCTTTGAAATACGTAGGTATCTGTGCATGTGTCTCTTGATGAACTGTCAAGATAGAAAAGGAAATCCAGAGAAAGTGCCAGGCAGGGCAGTTGCGGTGGGCAAGTCCCCACCTCCACTTTACTACTGCACTGGAGGTGTAAATTGTGTCAACTGTGGGTCTGGTCAGCTAACGCCCTGCACAGTGGACTAACTAGGTTCACGTTAAAGAAGTCCTTTGGGGTGAGGGAGTGAGAATGCCTAATACAGGCTAAGAAAGACAAAAGCTAAAGCCAAGGGTACAGAATCCTAAGATGAAGCTGTTTTAAGTAGGCTGATTCAGCCTCTGGCATAGTGAGAATCTGGGGCTCTGAGTCAAAGGCTTTGGAAAGAGTTCCCCTTTATCTCCCTCCTCTACCCCAGAACTCCTCACATTTCCGGAAGGCTTCCCCCAAATCCCTCTCAGGTCTTAGAGAACATGGCTCTTTCTCTCCTCTTACCAAGACCCAGTGCTTCAAGAGTTAACTCCAAGGACACATTGATCCCCACAATCTATTGGTCTTTGTTTATTGGAAATCACAAGATGGGATTTTCCAGCCACCCACCAGAGCAACTGAGAAGGGCTTCCTCTCATCCTCCCAAGCTACCACTCCTCCCAGAATCCGTATCTTATTTCTCACCTCCTCCACCTCTACCACTTAATTTGCTCTGCAGAGAAAGTCCCTAAGTTTTACTGGAAACCCAACTTCCATCCTAGTAGACCCTGTTGTCACAGAAGGGAATGAGCAGAGAATTGCAAGGCTAGCAGATGACTCCCCGGTTCATACAAACACACATGGGGCTTCCCTGGTGGCGCAGTGGTTGGGAGTCCACCTGCCGATGCAGGGGACACGGGTTCGTGTCCTTGTCCGGGAAGATCCTACATGCCGTGGAGCCGCTGGGCCCGTGAGCCATGGCCGCTGAGCCTGTGCGTCCGGAGCCTGTGCTCCGCAATGGGAGAGGCCACAGCAGCGAGAGGCCCGCATACCGCAAAAAAACCCCAAAAACGAAACACACACATGGTTCTCAGAGGCATTCTTCTCAAATCCAACGGTTGTTAACTGTTATCAACAGTTACTCTAATCCAACTGTTATCAACTGTTGTTAACAATTTAATGATTTTCATGGACTCATGAAATTTATTTACAACTTTTTTTTAAATTGGAAAGACTTTTTTATGATGGACTTTTAAAAATGCATAATCTCATTATGAAATGAGATTTCATAATCTCATTTATGATGTTTTAATTTTTAGAATCGCTTTCCACATGCATACATAATTTGCATAGTTCATCAGTACAGAGCATTTTGGATTATTCTGTTATTCCTTAACAATATATCTAAACCTTTCTTGTGTTCCTGGATAGTGAGTATTTATGCCCCTTAGTTTCTTTATCTTATAGTTCTTGAAAGATATCTTTCAGACTTTGTCATCCATCTCTTGTGCATATATTGAAAGGAAAACAACAGTGAAACAAATTGGTTGAGATATTTCTAAGGCAGTGACTGCCACTTGGCTGACAGCAGTATGAAAATCATCCTGATGTCAGAGATGTTAAAATAAAATGGAAATGATAATACATTCCCATGGACATACCGCTTTGCATAATAGCTTTTCCTCCCAGACCATCCCTCCCTTCTTTTTACCCTACAGAAATCGACTATTGTGAATTTTGTGTTTATCATGTCCTTGTTTTTTTCTCCCCTTTTAGCAAATGTGTGCTAAACATGGAAGCCAACCAAGCCGATCCCAGCCAACCGGGGCTTTGTCTGCCTCTCAGTGGTCATGTGTGAGCCTTGTTTCTGAACCAGGAATGACTCTGAAGCTCCTAAAGAAGGAGAGGATCTTACTGGATGTCTTACTTAGAGTCCCTGAACTGGTGGTGGACTGGCTGTTCCTCGGTTTGCGAGCTGTCCTCCCGTCCTTTGTCAACTTTGGAGTTTCCATGGCCAGATGAGGACCAGTAGGAGGATGATTTCTGGGTCTTGTCCCCTCCTGTCCAGTGGTGACCTGCACGTGTCCTGCGGTGTTGGGAACTTTTCCTCGATGAAGACATGTCCTTCTTTTTTTCCGTCCAGGCTTCATCCCTGGGGTGGGAGCCCTTCTGGCTTCCATCCCGTTCAGACATGTAGCCTTCGGTCTGCAAGGTGGAGACCACGGGGTCTGCGACCTTCCCTTCAGCTCTTCCAGCAGCAGGCTTGCCAGTTGTGACTGCAACTGGCAACACCATGCTCATGCTGCTCTCTGGACCATCTGCCCCCGTCGAGGATGTGCTGGCATCATCCGCCAAGACCAGGTTCGTGTCCTGCAAGGATAAGCTGGCAGCACCTGCAATGTCCTCGCCGGATCCGCTTTCTCCTGGATCCTTGATGGTGGCTCCCGCCAGGCCCATGGTCATCCCTGCGGCTGATCCTTTGGGGCTTTTCACGGCTGCAGTTGATCCATGGGGGGTACCTGCAATGGCCTCGCCAGATCCCCTTTCTCCTGGATCCTGGATGGTGGCTCCCACCAGGCCCATGGTCATTCCTGCCGCTGATCCTTCGGCGCTTTTCACGGCTGCATTTGATCCATGGGGGGCACCCGCAGTGGCCTCGCCGGATCCGCTTTCTGCTGGATCCTTGATAATGGCTCCCGCCAGGCCCATGGACATCCCTGCCCCTGATCCTTCAGCGCTTTTCACGGCTGCACTTGATCTATGGGGGCACCTGCAATGGCCTCGCCGGATCCGCTTTCTCCTGGATCCTTGATGTTGGCTCCAGCCAAGCCCATGGCCATTCCTGCCGCTGATCCTTCGTCGCTTTTCACGGCTGTAGTAGATCCATGTTGGGTACCTGCAATGGCCTCGCCGGATCTGCTTTCTCCTGGATCCTTGATAATGGCTCCCGCCAGGCCCATGGACATCCCTGCCGATGATCCTTCGGCGCTTTTCACGGCTGCAGTTGATCCATGGGGGGCACGTGCAATGGCCTCGCCGGATCCGCATTCTCCTGTATCTTTGATGGTGACTCCCGCCAGGCCCATGGATATCCCTGCCTCTGATCCTTCGGCGCTTTTCACGGCTGCAGTTGATCCATGGGGGGCACCTGCAATGGCCTCGCCGGATCCGCTTTCTCCTGAATCTTTGATGGTGGCTCCCGCCAGGCCCATGGTCATCCCTTTCGCTGACCTTTCGGCGCTTTTCTCGGCTGCAGTTGATGCATGTGGGGCACCTGCAATGGCCTCGCCGGATCCGCCTTTTCCTGGATCCTTGACGGTGGCTCCCACCAGGACCATGGGCATCCCTGCCGCTGATACTTCGGCGCTTTTCACGGCTGCACTTGATCTATGGGGGCACCTGCAATGGCCTCGCCGGATCCGCTTTCTCCTGGATCCTTGATGTTGGCTCCAGCCAGGCCCATGGCCATTCCTGCCGCTGATCCTTCGTCGCTTTTCACGGCTGTAGTAGATCCATGTTGGGTACCTGCAATGGCCTCGCCGGATCTGCTTTCTCCTGGATCCATGATAATGGCTCCCGCCAGGCCCATGGACATCCCTGCCGCTGATGCTTCGGAGCTTTTCACGGCTGCAGTTGATCCATGGGGGGCACCTGCAATGGCCTCAGCATATCCGCTTTCTCCTGGATCCTTGATGGTGGCTCCCGCCAGGCCCGTGGTCATCCCTGCCGCTGATCCTTCGGCGCTTTTCATGGCTGCAGTTGATCCATGGGGGGCACCTGCAATGGCCTCGCCGGATCCGCTTTCTCCTGGATCCTTGATGGTGGCTCCCGCCAGGCCCATGGTCATCCCTGCTGCTGATCTTTCGGCGCTTTTTGTGGCTCCAGTCACGTCACGAAGCTTGTGAAGCCCAGCCTCATCCTGATCCCTTTCTCTGTGGAGCTCTGTGGTCTCAGCCAAGGGGAGGAGAATCAGGTAAGATAGAGATGACAGAAAGTGAGATCAGAACTGTCCGCTCCTCTCTCATCCTGGAGCTGAGCAACTCAAGGGCTTATACTTAGAATAACCTTTGAAATCACCCAGTCTAAGCTCCCATTGGATGCAAGATCCCATCTACTGCACCCCTGTCAAACGGCCACTCCATTTTACTTGAACAGTCCCAGGGTCAGGGAAAGCACTGATACAATTCTCCATGATATACACTTTAATTTTATACCCTTGTGCTTCTCTCTCTGCAGGATAGATTCCTAGAAGTGGGGTTCCTGGGTCAAGGGATGCACACCTTCTACATTTGGGTGACTCCACGGGTTGGGCTGATTTGAATCAGCATGTCGGCGTCACGGGGAGACACAATGAAGGAAGGACTTCCTAACTGTGAATCATGTTCCCCAACTGCTGAGACTACCTGGGCTGGGGTAAGTGTTCAAGAAGAGACCAGACAATCAGGATGCTGTAGAAGGGATTACAGCCCTGGTGATGAGACCAGTGCAGCTGATATGATACCTAAGGTCTCTCTGAAATTCAGCCCTGTGGGACAAGGTGGAGAAGCACTCGGAACCTCTCCAGTGTGGTGAATCCCATAGTGATAGCTCGTTTGTCCCTGACCCTTTTCAACAATAGAAGGTATTTCCCAGGTGAGTCTCAGAGAGCACCAAAGGCTATGAAGGACCAGCTTTGCCCTGCTCTCCCAAAGCACCCTGCCCCGTGTTCTTGAGTCTCTGTGGGTGCTTCCCACTAGGATTTTGGCATCCTCTGTAGTGGCTGCATCTCCAGTTTGGAGCATCGGGGTACTGCCGTAACTGTCTACCGGTGGTCTCAGGATATAGACAAGCTTTTCCCAATGGGAAAAGAGGTCTTTTTGTGCATGGGATGAGGGGCACAGCTGCAGATAGAAAGTACGGCCAGTAGCAAGATTCAGGCACAGCTGCTGTTTCTCACGGTTGTGGATGGAGATCTTGACAAACTTCAAGGGAAGCAGCCTGGTGAGCTCTAGGATCTTCACGGGCTTGCAACCTCTCCCCTTGGTGATCCCGGCGCATCTGACATGCTCTTCACAGACTTTCGTTGTTCGGGCCAGGAGCATGACGTCAGGTAGTGGGAAGAGGGGGCTGGTGGATGCGACACCCACAGTCACCCTTCGGACGCGGTTGTCTAGGTCAATGAGTTCTCCTTTCTTGCTGACCTGGATAAAGTCGCTCTCAAACATGGGAGCGTACTTGAAAAGGTCATACTCTCCTCCCTCGTACAGTTGTCGTTGCAGGACCCCCATGGAGGTCCTCGACACCCCCACTGAACAGTAGCTATTGGCCATGTAATGAGGTAAAGTCTCACTGCTCATGGCTCTCTTCGTTCAAGACAGAGCCACCAGCCACAAATTGAGTCTCGGAGAGAGAGAGGGAACGAAAGCAACTCGTCACCTCCCTGCAGGACTCTGCCAGAGTCTCTTGGCCCGACCATATTTATACCGCAAGTCCTTTGTGACCCGTCACCATCACATCACACACCCCTTTGTTGAGCCTCCAAGTCCCCACCCCCTTGGGGCAGGCTCACCAGCCTCCCCCTAAACCAACCACCATGTCCATAGGGAACAGGCTGACCCTGCCAGGGTATAGGTGTGGGTAGGCTGGATAGTCTTTCTAATCAAAAGGTTGAGAAAACCCTCCTGCTTTTGTAAATATCTGGGTGGTTTCCAGTCTTGTTGTTGTTACAAATCTCCCTGCAGGGATCATCTTCGTGCTTCTGCTGAATGATGTCCTGGGGATAAAATCCTGGAAGTGGACTGTGTACTTGCTAAGGGCAGGCATCCTATGGAAATTGCTGTTCTCTGTGCCCCCAGCGTATATAACACAGTGCTGGCAGGAACTTAGAAAGAGTGCTACCTGTCAGAGTCCCATTGGTACTGTCATTTCCAGGATATGGAGAATTTTCTCACCCGTTTTGTCTTTTCAAGGAGGCTAACTTTTTTTTTTTTTTTTTTTTAATTTTTTTAAATTTATGGCTGTGTTGGGTCTTCGTTTCTGTGCGAGGGCTTTCTCTAGTTGTGGCGAGTGGGGGCCACTCCTCATCGCGGTGCGCGGGCCTCTCACTATCGCGGCCTCTCTTGTTGCGGAGCACAGGCTCCAGACGCCCAGGCTCAGTAATTGTGGCTCACGGGGCCAGCTGCTCCGTGGCATGTGGGATCTTCCCAGACCAGGGCTCGAACCCTTGTGTCCTACATTGGCAGGCGGACTCTCAACCACTGCGCCACCAGGGAAGCCCGAGGCTAACTTTTATTTAGATTTATATTTATATTTATATTTTTTACAGTTTTAGAAAGTTTTTATTGTGAAATATAACACACATTCATGAAAGTGCAGAAACCATAAATATAGCTTAATGAGTAACAAGAAAGTGAACACCCTTGTAGCTGCCACCCAGAGCAAGAAATAGAACCCTGCCAGCCCCTCTTCTGCATGCTCCCTCCCCACAAAGGTAACCCAAACTTGGTTTGTATTTTTTTTCTTTTCCTTCTTCTTTTTTATTGATGTATAGTTGATTTACAATGTTGTGTTAATTTGTGTTGTGTTAATTTCTTCTGTTAATTTCTGATTCAGTTTTTTGTATACATACATTCTTTTTCATATTCTTTTCCATTATGGTTTATCACAGGATACTGAATATAGTTCTCTGTGCTCTACAGTAGGACCCTGCTGTTTATCCATCCTGTAGTTTGTATCTGCTAATCCCAAACTCCCAATCCTTCCCTCCTTGACCCCTGCTTTTTTTTTTTTTGCGGTACGCGGGCCTCTCACTGTTGTGGCCTCTCTCGTTGCGGAGCACAGGCTCCGGAGCCATAGCTCACGGGCCCAGCCGCTCCGCGTCATGTGGGGTCCTCCCGGACCGGGGCATGAACCCGTGTCCCCTGCATCGGCAGGCGGACTCCCAACCACTGCGCCACCAGGGAAGCCCGAAGCTGAGCTCTTGAACTGGAGTGACCCTTCCGAGAGGGTCTGTGTTGGGCTACGATGGCCTGAGCTTCACACTCCACATCAATCATTTCTTGCCGTGCACCTCGGGTGAGGAACCCAGGCAATTTCCAAACTCACTGCCAGCTGAAGGCTTTCTGTGGGATGCACCCCCAGCAGCTGGGGCCACAAGTCCTTCGTTGAAGAAATGCACCCCACGTGGATATTTCAAATGGAACGGTGTCTTTCAAAACATACCCTCCAATCTCCTCATTATATAGATCCTGTGGCCAAAACTAGGGAGTAACATAAAGTCCCATATTAACAACCCCCCCAGCCAAATACTTCTTTTCACAGAAACCACAGTGCCCTCCACAAAGTGCACATTTGATCAGGCCACTCCCCTATTTAAAACATATCATGGCTTTGCATCACTCCAAGGTCCGAAATGAAAATCCTTTAAATGGACCTCAAGGCCTTGCATGGCGTGGCCCCTGCTGTGTCCCCCAGCATCACATCACGCTTGCTCTGCCAGCCACGACACTGCCTTCAATATGCCTCCCACCATAGCACATCTTCAACAATCCTGTGAATGACCTTATTTTGCTGTAGGGAAAAAAACCCTTTCTAGTATGTATGTGTGTTGCCAGACTTGAAGTTTGGGACATTGCTTAGTTTGTAATCAACCATCCATTGCCTAATTGCACTTTCAGCTGCAGAATTGCTACCATGGTGATGAATATTGCTGTCCAAAATATTGGCCTCTATCTGATAGGGTGTACTGACTTGATACTGAAATTGATGTCTCCCTCCAGAGGAAGATGCCTGTTGCTTTGAAATACGTAGGTATCTGTGCATGTGTCTCTTGATGAACTGTCAAGATAGAAAAGGAAATCCAGAGAAAGTGCCAGGCAGGGCAGTTGCGGTGGGCAAGTCCCCACCTCCACTTTACTACTGCACTGGAGGTGTAAATTGTGTCAACTGTGGGTCTGCTCAGCTAACGCCCTGCATAGTGGACTAACTAGGTTCACGTTATAGAAGTCCTTTGGGGTGAGGGAGTGAGAATGCCTAATACAGGCTAAGAAAGACAAAAGCTAAAGCCAAGGGTACAGAATCCTAAGATGAAGCTGTTTTAAGTAGGCTGATTCAGCCTCTGGCATAGTGAAAACCTGGGGCTCTGAGTCAAAGGCTTTGGAACGAGTTCCCCTTTATCTCCCTCCTCTACCCCAGAACTCCTCACATTTCCGGAAGGCTTCCCCCAAATCCCTCTCAGGTCTTAGAGAGCATGGCTCTTTCTCTCCTCTTACCAAGACCCACTGCTTCAAGAGTTAACTCCAAGGACACATTGCTCCCCACAATCTATTGGTCTTTGTTTATTGGAAATCACAAGATGGGATTTTCCAGCCACCCACCAGAGCAACTGAGAAGGGCTTCCTCTCATCCTCCCAAGCTACCACTCCTCCCAGATTCCGTATCTTATTTCTCACCTCCTCCACCTCTACCACTTAATTTGCTCTGCAGAGAAAGTCCCTAAGTTTTACTGGAAACCCAACTTCCATCCTAGTAGACCCTGTTGTCACAGAAGGGAATGAGCAGAGAATTGCAAGGCTAGCAGATGACTCCCCGGTTCATACAAACACACATGGGGCTTCCCTGGTGGCACAGTGGTTGGGAGTCCACCTGCCGATGCAGGGGACACGGGTTCGTGTCCTTGTCCGGGAAAATCCTACATGCCGTGGAGCCGCTGGGCCCGTGAGCCATGGCCGCTGAGCCTGTGCGTCCGGAGCCTGTGCTCCGCAATGGGAGAGGCCACAGCAGCGAGACGCCCGCATACCACAAAATAAAAACCCCAAAAACAAAAAACACACATGGTTCTCAGAGGCATTCTTCTCAAATCCAACGGTTGTTAACTGTTATCAACAGTTACTCTAATCCAACTGTTATCAACTGTTGTTAACAATTTAATGATTTTCATGGACTCATGAAATTTATTTACAACTTTTTTTTAAATTGGAAAGACTTTTTTATGATGGACATTTAAAAATGCATAATCTCATTATGAAATGAGATTTCATAATCTCATTTATGATTTTTTTATTTTTAGAATCGCTTTCCACATGCATACATAATTTGCATAGTTCATCAGTACAGAGCATTTTGGATTATTCTGTTATTCCTTAACAATATATCTAAACCTTTCTTGTGTTCCTGGATAGTGAGTATTTATGCCCCTTAGTTTCTTTATCTTATAGTTCTTGAAAGATATCTTTCAGACTTTGTCATCCATCTCTTGTGCATATATTGAAAGGAAAACAACAGTGAAACAAATTGGTTGAGATATTTCTAAGGCAGTGACTGCCACTTGGCTGACAGCAGTATGAAAATCATCCCGATGTCAGAGATGTTAAAATAAAATGGAAATGATAATACATTCCCATGGACATACCGCTTTGCATAATAGCTTTTCCTCCCAGACCATCCCTCCCTTCTTTTTACCCTACAGAAATCGACTATTGTGAATTTTGTGTTTATCATGTCCTTGTTTTTTTCTCCCCTTTTAGCAAATGTGTGCTAAACATGGAAGCCAACCAAGCCGATGTCAGCCAACCGGGGCTTTGTCTGCCTCTCAGTGGTCATGTGTGAGCCTTGTTTCTGAGCCAGGAATGACTCTGAAGCTCCTAAAGAAGGAGAGGATCTTACTGGATGTCTTACTTAGAGTCCCTGAACTGGTGGTGGACTGGCTGTTCCTCGGTTTGCGAGCTGTCCTCCCGTCCTTTGTCAACTTTGGAGTTTCCATGGCCAGATGAGGACCAGTAGGAGGATGATTTCTGGGTCTTGTCCCCTCCTGTCCTGTGGTGACCTGCACGTGTCCTGCAGTGTTGGGAACTTTTCCTCGATGAAGACATGTCCTTCTTTTCTTTTTTTCCGTCCAGGCTTCATCCCTGAGGTGGGAGCCCTTCTGGCTTCCATCCCGTTCAGACATGTAGCCTTCGGTCTGCAAGGTGGAGACCACGGGGTCTGCGACCTTCCCTTCAGCTCTTCCAGCAGCAGGCTTGCCGGTTGTGACTGCAACTGGCAACACCATGCTCATGCTGCTCTCTGGACCATCTGCCCCCGTCGAGGATATGCTGGCATCATCCGCCAAGACCAGGTTCGTGTCCTGCAAGGATAAGCTGGCAGCACCTGCAGTGTCCTCGCCGGATCCGCTTTCTCCTGGATCCTTGATGGTGGCTCCCGCCAAGCCCATGGTCATCCCTGCGGCTGATCCTTTGGCGCTTTTCACGACTGCAGTTGAACCATGGGGGGCACCTGCAATGGCCTCGCCAGATCCCCTTTCTCCTGGATCCTGGATGGTGGCTCCCACCAGGCCCATGGTCATTCCTGCCGCTGATCCTTCGGCGCTTTTCATGGCTGCATTTGATCCATGGGGGGCACCCGCAGTCGCCTCGCCGGATCTACTTTCTCCTGGATCCTTGATAATGGCTCCCGCCCGGCCCATGGACATCCCTGCCGCTGATCCTTCGGCGCTTTTCACGGCTGCACTTGATCTATGGGGGCACCTGCAATGGCCTCGCTGGATCCGCTTTCTCCTGGATCCTTGATGTTGGCTCCAGCCAGGCCCATGGCCATTCCTGCCGCTGATCCTTCGTCGCTTTTCACGGCTGTAGTAGATCCATGTTGGGTACCTGCAAAGGCCTCGCCGGATCTGCTTTCTCCTGGATCCTTGATAATGGCTCCCGCCAGGCCCATGGACATCCCTGCCGCTGATCCTTCGGCGCTTTTCACGGCTGCAGTTGATCCATGGGGGGCACCTGCAATGGCCTCGCCGGATCCGCTTTCTCCTGAATCTTTGATGGTGGCTCCCGCCAGGCCCGTGGTCATCCCTTTCGCTGATCTTTCGGTGCTTTTCACGGCTGCAGTTGATCCATGTGGGGCACCTGCAGTGGCCTCGCCGGATCCGCCTTTTCCTGGATCCTTGACGGTGGCTCCTGCCAGGACCATGGGCATCCCTTCGACTGATACTTCGGCGCTTTTCACGGCCGCACTTGATCTATGGGGGCACCTGCAATGGCCTCGCCGGATCTGCTTTCTCCTGGATCCTTGATGTTGGCCCCAGCCAGGCCCATGGCCATTCCTGCCACTGATCCTTCGTCGCTTTTCACGGCTGTAGTAGATCCATGTTGGGTACCTGCAATGGCCTCGCCGGATCTGCTTTCTCCTGGATCCTTGATAATGGCCCCCGCCAGGCCCATGGACATCCCTGCCGCTGATCCTTCGGCGCTTTTCACGGCTGCAGTTGATCCATGGGGGGCACCTGCAATGGCCTCACCAGATCCGCTTTCTCCTGGATCCTTGATGGTGGCTGACGCCAGGCCTGTGGTCATCCCTTCCACTGATCCTTCGGCGCTTTTCACGGCTGCAGTTGATCCATGGGGGGCACCTGCAATGGCCTCGCCGGATCCGCTTTCTCCTGGATCCTTGATGGTGGCTCCCGCTAGGCCCATGGTCATCCCTCCTGCTGATATTTTGGCGCTTTTTGTGGCTCCAGTCACGTCACGAAGCTTGTGAAGCCCAGCCTAATCCTGATCCCTTTCTCTGTGGAGCTCTGTGGTCTGAGCCAAGGGGAGGAGAATCAGGTAAGATAGAGATGACAAGTGAGATCTGAACTGTCTGCTCCTCTCTCATCCTGGAGCTGAGCAACTCAAGGGCTTATACTTAGAATAACCTTTGAAATCACCCAGTCTAAGCTCCCATTGGATGCAAGACCCCATCTACTGCACCCCTGTCAAACGGCCACTCCATTTTACTTGAACAGTCCCAGGGTCAGGGAAAGCACTGATACAATTCTCCATGATATACACTTTAATTTTATACCCTTGTGGTTCTCTCTCTGCAGGACAGATTCCTAGAAGTGGGGTTCCTGGGTCAAGGGATGCACACCTTCTACATTTGGGTGACTCCACGGGTTGGGCTGATTTGAATCAGCATGTCGGCGACACGGGGAGACACAATGAAGGAAGGACTTCCTAACTGTGAATGATGTTCCCCAACTGATGAGAGTACCTGGGCTGGGGTAAGTGTTCAAGAAGAGACCAGACAATCAGGATGCTGTAGAAGGGATTACAGCCCTGGTGATGAGAACAGTCCAGCTGATATGATACCTAAGGGCTCTCTGAAATTCAGCCCTGTGGGACAAGGTGGAGAAGCACTCGGAACCTCTCCAGTGTGGTGAATCCCATAGTGATAGCTCGTTTGTCCCTGACCCTTTTCAACAATAGAAGGTATTTCCCAGGTGAGTCTCAGAGAGCACCAAAGGCTATGAAGGACCAGCTTTGCCCTGCTCTCCCAAAGCACCCTGCCCCGTGTTCTTGAGTCTCTGTGGGTGCTTCCCACTAGGATTTTGGCATCCTCTGTAGTGGCTGCATCTCCAGTTTGGAGCATCAGTGTACTGCTGTAACTGTCTACCGGTGGTCTCAGGATATAGACAAGCTTTTCCCAATGGGAAAAGAGGTCTTTTTGTGCATCGGAAGAGGGGCACAGCTGCAGATAGAAAGTACGGCCAGTAGCAAGATTCAGGCACAGCTGCTGTTTCTCACGGTTGTGGATGGAGATCTTGACAAATTTCAAGGGAAGCAGCCTGGTGAGCTCTAGGATCTTCACGGGCTTGCAACCTCTCCCCTTGGTGATCCCGGCGCATCTGACATGCTCTTCACAGACTTTCATTGTTCGGGCCAGCAGCATGACGTCAGGTAGTGGGAAGAGGGGGCTGGTGGATGCGACACCCACAGTCACCCTTCGGACGCGGTTGTCTAGGTCAATCAGTTCTCCTTTCTTGCTGACCTGGATAAAGTCGCTCTCAAACATGGGAGCGTACTTGAAAAGGTCATACTCTCCTCCCTCGTACAGTTGTCGTTGCAGGACCCCCATGGAGGTCCTCAACACCCCCACTGAACAGTAGCTATTGGCCATGTAATGAGGTAAAGTCTCACTGCTCATGGCTCTCTTCGTTCAAGACAGAGCCACCAGCCACAAATTGAGTCTCGGAGAGAGAGAGGGAACGAAAGCAACTCGTCACCTCCCTGCAGGACTCTGCCAGAGTCCCTTGGCCCGACCATATTTATACCGCAAGTCCTTTGTGACCCGTCACCATCACATCACACACCCCTTTGTTGAGCCTCCAAGTCCCCACCCCCTTGGGGCAGGCTCACCAGCCTCCCCCTAAACCAACCACCATGTCCATAGGGAACAGGCTGACCCTGCCAGGGTATAGGTGTGGGTAGGCTGGATAGTCTTTCTAATCAAAAGGTTGAGAAAACCCTCCTGCTTTTGTAAATATCTGGGTGGTTTCCAGTCTTGTTGTTGTTACAAATCTCCCTGCAGGGATCATCTTCGTGCTTCTGCTGAATGATGTCCTGGGGATAAAATCCTGGAAGTGGACTGTGTACTTGCTAAGGGCAGGCATCCTATGGGAATTGCTGTTCTCTGTGCCCCCAGCGTATATAACACAGTGCTGGCAGGAGCTTAGAAAGAGCGCTACCTGTCAGAGTCCCATTGGTACTGTCATTTCCAGTATATGGAGAATTTTCTCACCCGTTTTGTCTTTTCAAGGAGGCTAACTTTTATTTATATTTATATTTATATTTTTTACAGTTTTAGAAAGTTTTTATTGTGAAATATAACACAGATTCATGAAAGTGCAGAAACCATAAATATAGCTTAATGAGTAACAAGAAAGTGAACACCCTTGTAGCTGCCACCCAGAGCAAGAAATAGAACCCTGCCAGCCCCTCTTCTGCATGCTCCCTCCCCACAAAGGTAACCCAAACTTGGTTTGTATTTTTTTTCTTTTCCTTCTTCTTTTTTATTGATGTATAGTTGATTTACAATGTTGTGTTAATTTGTGTTGTGTTAATTTCTTCTGTTAATTTCTGATTCAGTTTTTTGTATACATACATTCTTTTTCATATTCTTTTCCATTATGGTTTATCACAGGATACTGAATATAGTTCTCTGTGCTCTACAGTAGGACCCTGCTGTTTATCCATCCTGTAGTTTGTATCTGCTAATCCCAAACTCCCAATCCTTTCCTCCTTGACCCCTGCTTTTTTTTTTTTTTTGCGGTACGCGGGCCTCTCACTGTTGTGGCCTCTCTCGTTGCGGAGCACAGGCTCCGGAGCCATAGCTCACGGGCCCAGCCGCTCCGCGTCATGTGGGGTCCTCCCGGACCGGGGCACGAACCCGTGTCCCCTGCATCGGCAGGCGGACTCCCAACCACTGCGCCACCAGGGAAGCCCGAAGCTGAGCTCTTGAACTGGAGTGACCCTTCCGAGAGGGTCTGTGTTGGGCTACGATGGCCTGAGCTTCACACTCCACATCAATCATTTCTTGCCGTGCACCTCGGGTGAGGAACCCAGGCAATTTCCAAACTCACTGCCAGCTGAAGGCTTTCTGTGGGATGCACCCCCAGCAGCTGGGGCCACAAGTCCTTCGTTGAAGAAATGCACCCCACGTGGATATTTCAAATGGAACGGTGTCTTTCAAAATATACCCTCCAATCTCCTCATTATATAGATCCTGTGGCCAAAACTAGGGAGTAACATAAAGTCCCATATTAACAACCCCCCCAGCCAAATACTTCTTTTCACAGAAACCACAGTACCCTCCACAAAGTGCACATTTGATCAGGCCACTCCCCTATTTAAAACATATCATGGCTTTGCATCACTCCAAGGTCCGAAATGAAAATCCTTTAAATGGACCTCAAGGCCTTGCATGGCGTGGCCCCTGCTGTGTCCCCCAGCATCACATCACGCTTGCTCTGCCAGCCACGACACTGCCTTCAATATGCCTCCCACCATAGCACATCTTCAACAATCCTGTGCATGACCTTATTTTGCTGTAGGGAAAAAAACCCTTTCTAGTATGTATGTGTGTTGCCAGACTTGAAGTTTGGGACATTGCTTAGTTTGTAATCAACCATCCATTGCCTAATTGCACTTTCAGCTGCAGAATTGCTACCATGGTGATGAATATTGCTGTCCAAAATATTGGCCTCTATCTGATAGGGTGTACTGACTTGATACCGAAATTGATGTCTCCCTCCAGAGGAAGATGCCTGTTGCTTTGAAATACGTAGGTATCTGTGCATGTGTCTCTTGATGAACTGTCAAGATAGAAAAGGAAATCCAGAGAAAGTGCCAGGCAGGGCAGTTGCGATGGGCAAGTCCCCACCTCCACTTTACTACTGCACTGGAGGTGTAAATTGTGTCAACTGTGGGTCTGCTCAGCTAACGCCCTGCATAGTGGACTAACTAGGTTCACGTTAAAGAAGTCCTTTGGGGTGAGGGAGTGAGAATGCCTAATACAGGCTAAGAAAGACAAAAGCTAAAGCCAAGGGTACAGAATCCTAAGATGAAGCTGTTTTAAGTAGGCTGATTCAGCCTCTGGCATAGTGAAAATCTGGGGCTCTGAGTCAAAGGCTTTGGAACGAGTTCCCCTTTATCTCCCTCCTCTACCCCAGAACTCCTCACATTTCCGGAAGGCTTCCCCCAAATCCCTCTCAGGTCTTAGAGAGCATGGCTCTTTCTCTCCTCTTACCAAGACCCACTGCTTCAAGAGTTAACTCCAAGGACACATTGCTCCCCACAATCTATTGGTCTTTGTTTATTGGAAATCACAAGATGGGATTTTCCAGCCACCCACCAGAGCAACTGAGAAGGGCTTCCTCTCATCCTCCCAAGCTACCACTCCTCCCAGATTCCGTATCTTATTTCTCACCTCCTCCACCTCTACCACTTAATTTGCTCTGCAGAGAAAGTCCCTAAGTTTTACTGGAAACCCAACTTCCATCCTAGTAGACCCTGTTGTCACAGAAGGGAATGAGCAGAGAATTGCAAGGCTAGCAGATGACTCCCCGGTTCATACAAACACACATGGGGCTTCCCTGGTGGCGCAGTGGTTGGGAGTCCACCTGCCGATGCAGGGGACACGGGTTCGTGTCCTTGTCCGGGAAAATCCTACATGCCGTGGAGCCGCTGGGCCTGTGAGCCATGGCCGCTGAGCCTGTGCGTCCGGAGCCTGTGCTCCGCAATGGGAGAGGCCACAGCAGCGAGACGCCCGCATACCACAAAATAAAAACCCCAAAAACAAAAAACACACATGGTTCTCAGAGGCATTCTTCTCAAATCCAACGGTTGTTAACTGTTATCAACAGTTACTCTAATCCAACTGTTATCAACTGTTGTTAACAATTTAATGATTTTCATGGACTCATGAAATTTATTTACAACTTTTTTTTAAATTGGAAAGACTTTTTTATGATGGACATTTAAAAATGCATAATCTCATTATGAAATGAGATTTCATAATCTCATTTATGATTTTTTTATTTTTAGAATCGCTTTCCACATGCATACATAATTTGCATAGTTCATCAGTACAGAGCATTTTGGATTATTCTGTTATTCCTTAACAATATATCTAAACCTTTCTTGTGTTCCTGGATAGTGAGTATTTATGCCCCTTAGTTTCTTTATCTTATAGTTCTTGAAAGATATCTTTCAGACTTTGTCATCCATCTCTTGTGCATATATTGAAAGGAAAACAACAGTGAAACAAATTGGTTGAGATATTTCTAAGGCAGTGACTGCCACTTGGCTGACAGCAGTATGAAAATCATCCTGATGTCAGAGATGTTAAAATAAAATGGAAATGATAATACATTCCCATGGACATACCGCTTTGCATAATAGCTTTTCCTCCCAGACCATCCCTCCCTTCTTTTTACCCTACAGAAATCGACTATTGTGAATTTTGTGTTTATCATGTCCTTGTTTTTTTCTCCCCTTTTAGCAAATGTGTGCTAAACATGGAAGCCAACCAAGCCGATGTCAGCCAACCGGGGCTTTGTCTGCCTCTCAGTGGTCATGTGTGAGCCTTGTTTCTGAGCCAGGAATGACTCTGAAGCTCCTAAAGAAGGAGAGGATCTTACTGGATGTCTTACTTAGAGTCCCTGAACTGGTGGTGGACTGGCTGTTCCTCGGTTTGCGAGCTGTCCTCCCGTCCTTTGTCAACTTTGGAGTTTCCATGGCCAGATGAGGACCAGTAGGAGGATGATTTCTGGGTCTTGTCCCCTCCTGTCCTGTGGTGACCTGCACGTGTCCTGCAGTGTTGGGAACTTTTCCTCGATGAAGACATGTCCTTCTTTTCTTTTTTTCCGTCCAGGCTTCATCCCTGAGGTGGGAGCCCTTCTGGCTTCCATCCCGTTCAGACATGTAGCCTTCGGTCTGCAAGGTGGAGACCACGGGGTCTGCGACCTTCCCTTCAGCTCTTCCAGCAGCAGGCTTGCCGGTTGTGACTGCAACTGGCAACACCATACTCATGCTGCTCTCTGGACCATCTGCCCCCGTCGAGGATATGCTGGCATCATCCGCCAAGACCAGGTTCGTGTCCTGCAAGGATAAGCTGGCAGCACCTGCAATGTCCTCACCGGATCCGCTTTCTCCTGGATCCTTGATGGTGATTCCCGCAAGGCCCATGGATATCCCTGCCGCTGATCCTTCGGCGCTTTTCACGGCTGCAGTTGATCCATGGGGGGCACCTGCAATGTCCTCGCCGGTTCCACTTTCTCCGGAATCTTTGATGGTGGCACCCGCCAGGCCCGTGGTCATCCCTTTCGCTGATCTTTCAGGGCTTTTCACGGCTGCCGTTGATCCATGGGGGGCACCTGCAATGGCCTCTCTGAATCCGCTTTCTCCTGGATCCTTGATGGTGGCCCCAGCCAGGTCTGTGGTCATCCCTGCCACTGATCCTTCGGCGCTTTTCACGGTTGTATTTGATCCATTGGGGACACCCACATTGACCTCGCCGCATCTGCTTTCTCCTGGATCCTTGAAAATGGCTCCCGCTAAGCCAATGGACATCCCTGCCGCTGATCCTTCGGCGCTTTTCACGGCTGCAGTTGATCCAAGGGGGGCACCTTCAATGGCCTCACCGGATCCGCTTTCTCCTGGATCCTTGATGGTGGCTCCCGCCAGGCCCATGGTCATCCCTGCCGCTGATACTTCAGCCCTTTTCTCGGATGCACTTGATCTATGGGGGCACCTGCAATGGTCTCGCCAGATCCACTTTCTCCTGGATCCTTGATGGTGTCTCCAGCCAGGCCCATGGCCATTCCTGCCGCTGATACTTCGGCGATTTTCACAGCTGCAGTTGATCCATGGGGTGCACCTGCAATGGCCTCCCCAGATCTGCTTTCTCCTGGATCCTTGATGGTGGCTCCCGCCAGACCAGTGATCATCCCTGCCTCTGATACTTCGGTGCTTTTCACGGCTGCAGTTGATCCATGGAGGTCACCTGAAATGGCCTTGCCGTATCCGCATTCTCCTGAATCTTTGATGGTGGCTCCAGCCAGGACCGTGGCAATCCCTGCCGCTGATACTTCGGCCCTTTTCACTGGTGCACTTGATCCCTGGGGGGCACCTGCAATGGCCTCCTTAATCCGCTTTCTCCTGGATCCTTGATGGTGGCTCCCGCCAGGCTCATGGTCATCCCTGCCGCTGATTCTTCGGCCCTTTTCACGGCTGCAGTTGATACAGTGGGGGCGACCTGCAATTGCCTCGACGGATCCGATTTCTCCTGGATCCTTGATGGTGGCTCCCGCCAGGCCCATGATCATTCCTGCCGCTGATGCTTTGGCGCTTTTTACGGCTGCGCTTGATCTATGGGGGCACCTGCCATGGCCTCGCCGTATCCGTTTTCTCCTGGATCCTTGATGGTGGCTCCAGCCAGGCCCATGGCCATTCTTGCCGCTGATCCTTCATCGCTTTTCACGGCTGTAGTTGATCCATGGGGAGCACCTGCAATGGCCTCACCGGATCAGCTTTCTCCTTGATCCTTGATGGTGGCTCCCGCTAGGCCCATGGTCATCCCTCCTCCTGATCCTTCAGTGCTTTTTGTGGCTCCAGTCACGTCTCAAAGCTTCTGAATCCCAGCCTCATCCTGATCCCCTTCTCTGTGGTGCTCTGTGTTCTGAGCCAAGGGGAATAGAATCGGGTGAGATAGAGATGACAGAAAGGGAGATCTGAACTGTCTGCTCCTCTCTCATCCTGGAGCTGAGCAACTCAAGGACTTATACTTAGAATAACCTTTGAAATCACCCAACTCTAAGCTCCCTTTGGATGCAAGATCCCATCTACTGCACCCCTGTCAAACGGCCACTCCATTTTACTTGAACAGTCCCAGGGTCATGGAAAGCACTGATACAATTCTCCATGATTTACACTTTAATTTTATACACTTGTGCTTCTCTCTCTGCATGACCGATTCCTAGAAGTGGGGTTCCTGGGTCAAGGGATGCACACCTTCTACATTTTTGTGACTACACGGCTTGGGCTGATTTGAATCAGCATGTTGGAGTCACGGGGAGACACAATGAAGGAAGGACTTCCTAACTGTGAATGATGTTCCCCAACTGCTGAGACTACCTGGGCTGGGGTAAGTGTTCAAGAAGAGACCAGACCATCAGGATGCTGTAGAAGGGATTACAGCCCTGGTGATGAGACCAGTGCAGCTGATACGATACCTTAGGTCTCTCAGAAATTTGGCCTTGTGGGACAAGGCTAAACATCCTCCCCCTAAACCAGCCACCCCGTCCATAGGGAATAGGCTGACCCTGCAAGGGTATAGGTGTGGGTAGGCTGGATAGTCTTTGTAATCAAAATATTGAGAAATCCCTCCTGCTTTTGTAAATATCTGGGTGGTTTCCAGTCTTGTTGTTGTTACAAATCTCCCTGCAGGGATCATCATCGTACTTCTCCTGAATGATGTCCTGGGGATAAAATCCTGGAAGTGGACCGTGTACTTGCTAAGGGCAGGCATCCTATGGGGATTGCTGTTCTCTGTGCCCCCAGCGTATATAGCACAGTGCTGGCAGGAACTTAGAAAGAGTGCTACCTGTCAGAGTCCCATTGGTACTGTCATTTCCAGGATATGGAGAATTTTCTCACCCATTTTCTCTTCTCAAGGAGGCTAACATTTGTTTATATTTATATTTATATTTATATATTTTTTACAGTTTTAGAAACTGTTTTTATTGTGAAATATAACACACATTCATGAAAGTGCACAAACCATAAATATATAGCTTAATGCGTAACAAGAAAGTGAACACCCTTGTATCTGCCACCCAGAGCAAGAAATAGAACCCTGCCAGCCCCTCTTCTGCATGCTCCCTCCCCACAAAGGTAACCCAACCTTGGCTTTTTTTTTTCCTTCTTTTTTTTTATTGACGTATAGTTGAATTACAATGTTGTGTTAATTTCTGTTGTGTTAATTTCTTCTGTTAATTTCTGATTCATTTTTATGTATATATATATTCTTTTTCATATTCTTTTCCATTATGGTTTATCACAGGATACTGAATATAGTTGTCTGTGCTCTACAGTAGGACCCTGCTCTTTATCCATCCTGTCATTTGTTTCTGCTAATCCCAAACTCTGAATCCTTCCCTCCTTGCCCCCTGCTTTTTTTTTTTTTTTTTTTTTGGCGGTACGCGGGCCCCTCACTTTTGTGGCCTCTCTCGTTGCGGAGCACAGGCTCAGCGCCCATGGCTCACGGGCCCAGCCGCTCTGCGCATGTGGTTCCTCCCGGACCGGGGCATGAACCCGCGTCCCCTGCATTGGCAGGCGGACTCCCAACCCCTGCGCCACCAGGGAAGCCCTGTCCCCTGCTTTGTGTCCTCATTTCCCCCATTCCAGTGACTAGGCTGGACACACGTACATGGTCTGTTTGAACCCTCTGAATTCCTTGCCAGTTGGAAATAATGTTATCAGGCAGATCAATGATTCCATCTTGCTTTGGGTCTTTTTGTGCTGGTTATAACCACGCTTTTGCTTTAGGATCCGTGTTCTGAAAACCAAGCTTTGAAAAAAAACTTTTAATTTTTGGCTACTTTTAGAGGATTGTCCTATGTAGCCATACTGTGAGATTTTTAGAACTGTTTTACAAATAGTAGCATACACCGGTATCATGCGGTATCTTGCATAAAAGTACTTTTCTGGGTCCAAATATTTAGGCTTTGTAGGTTGTTGCCCCCACCTCCTTTATAAATTGAGGTAACCTTCAGATGACATAATAAATTTAACCATCCTGAAGTGAACAATCCGTTGCCATTTTGTACACTCATAATTTTGTGCAACTCTCACCTCTATCCACTTCCAAAACATTTTCATCAGGAGACCCTGTATCCATTAAGAAGTCACTCTCTGTCCCCATTCCTCCCCAGCCCTTAGCAATCACTAATCTGCTTTCTGTCTCTGTGGGTCTATCTACTCTAAATATTTCATATAGATAGAATCATCCAGCATTTGTCCTTTTGCATCTGGCATATTTCACTTTGCATAGTGCTTTGAGGTTCGTCCATGTTATAGTATGTCCTAGTACCATACTCCTTTTCATGGCTGAGTAATATTTCATTGTATGCACATGTCACATTTTGCTTATTCATTTAAACCAAGGCCTCCCTTGGTTCTGTAGCATGTCATCTTCGGTCGATACGTTGGGGATCATTGGCAGTGGAGATCATTAGGTTTGCCCACGGCATCCTGATGCCTTTTTGGAGTACAGTTTGGAGAGTGCCAGGCCCCCGCTGCTCACTAGGTGTGGTAGACCTTTAGAGATGGACCTAGCAATAGATGACCAGGGAATGTCTAGCCTGGCAACACAGGCATTGTATCAGGGCACAGACAGGGACCCAGGTAAACAGTGCAGAGAAATGCAGATAAGAGAGGCTTGTATTTGCATCCCAGCTCTGCCGGCTGGCAGCGGGCAAATTAAAACTCTCTGAACTCCTATTTCTGATTCGTAAAATGAAATAACAACAGTATCACTCTCATAGCATTGTTGTGTTTAGATGAAATGAAATAATTTCTATCAAGTGCATGGTACAGGGCCTGGCACAGAGTGAGTAAAGTAAAGCCCAAAGTGGCCATGATTTTTATTACTTTTCCAGAAAAGGAGTAATGTGCAGTTGGAGTCTGGCACATTACTCAGCAGGGAAATGTCCTCAGCAGGTTGGCTTCTGGTTCACTGTTTAGCATCTCCAAGAGAACTCCCAAGAGCAAGACATGGTCCCTAATGTGGGAAAATAAGGAGGCCTGGTTTCCAGCACAGGACACTTAGTCCCAGCAATAAAACAGGGGGCTTGATTTTAAAATGAGACATACTGTCTGAATGGAAGCAGTATCAAGGCAAAAGTGATCAATGTTATCATTGCTGGTCTGATTTTCCTACTAGACTGTGTGTACAGGGAGGGAAGGGGTTGTCATTCTTTTTTGCTACACTATTCGTTGCACAAGTGTAGAGTATTCAGTCAATAAATATTTGTTGCATGTGTGGCTGGCTGGCCAGCCAGCTGGCTGCTGTGTTATCTTTCTATTAGCATAGGACTCTTTAAATTCTTCTGAATCAGTCTCATGTACTGTTGGAGGAATATACTCAGCCCCAGATATGCTTCTAGGAGACTATTCAGAAATCTGCTCTCAAATTCTTAAAACTATGCACAACTTTTGATCCAGCAGTTTCACTTCTGAGTATTTAACCTAAGAAAATCCCTAGAGCTCAGAAGGATTATGGCTCAAGAACATTCATTGTGAGATCATTTGGAAAAGCAGAAAAGGTGGAAAGAACTTGCTATTCAACCAAAGGAGGATGGGTTAACTGTATTATGATGCTTCCATTCAATAAAGTGTTTCAAAGCCATAAAAATAAGGAAGAAGATTGTTTAATAACAGGAGAGAATATCCAAATTCTGTAGTTAGTGAAAACAGCAAGTTGCACAACAATATTTTGGTATAATACCACTCTGTGTTATGTGTGCTTGTGTGAGTGTAACATTGGAAGGATATAAACTAAAATAGTATCTGTTGCTCTGAGTGATTAAATTAGAGATAATTTTATTTTTGAGCTTTTTGAGCTTGTCTGTCATTTCCAATGTTTTTACATTGAATGTTTCATCAGTTAAAATAAGAATGAATATTATTGAGGATTATGTTCCTGATGAGAATTTGGGTCTTATCGCTCAAATGTGTCTGAACCTGCAGAGGGGACCGAATGGCCTCAGCTCTAGGGGTTGGGAAGGGGCTGGGAACAGCAAAGCGTCAGGCGTCGCTTCTGTAACATTCCAACAGCAGGGCATGTTCCTGTTTTACTGAAAGAGAGGATGCTCTGCACCTCCTTTCATCTCATTTACTCCATCCTCTCCTACATGTTAGTGTCAACTTAAATAAGGGGGTAAACTGAGGCGAGCTCAAATTACCAGAAATTGAGGTTATTCAGGAAGAGTAGAGGAATTGCCATTCTGGAAACACATACCATGCTATAGTAAGCTAGAGGCGAGTCTGTTGAGGGGTTGGGGTGAGCTGTGTTTATGGGCAAGGAGTGCAAAGAGGGAGAAGTCCAGCCAGAATCCAGGCAGGAAGTTCACTGGCTTGATGATGGGAAGAGACTGTGGGTGGATGTTCATTGATCAGGAGGTAAGTCTTGGTCTTCTGTAAAGCAGGCATTTATGGGAAATCAATCTCTCGGTTATATTCCATTCTTCTGAGGGCGCATGAGTGAGATTCTCCATTTCATGTCCTTCGGTTCCATTTTAGATTGAAATCTTTTCATATTGGCATTAAATACACCCAGGCTGTAGGGATTTTCTGGTCTACATGGTGACTGGATCTATGTTGTGGCTCCTAACTCCTGAGATAAACACGCACACACTGGTTTCAAAAAGGTAAGTTTAAACTTTTCATGGGCTGAATTGGCTATGCAAGTTTATTCTGTCCTGTGTTCTAGAAAATTAAAAGAAGAAAGTCTGGGCTGAGAAAGTGTAAATGGAATTAGTATTTCTACCAAAAGAAAAACAAGATGAGAACTAACTTTTGAGACTTTCAGTTAACTGATTACAAATATCCTCCTGTCCGGGCCTGAGGCTTTGTTCCTGGGCCAAGCAGGTCTGTCAGACTTCATCTTCCTTGAGGTTCTCCCCAGAGAGTCCTGGGCCCTTTACACTAACATGTGTCCTCTGGTTGCTCTTTGGAAATTCTTCAACACGTCGGCATCCTAGATGGGGACGCAATTTAGACTCATGCTGGAACCTCTTCAGAACTTGCAAACCCACAGTGGTGGTGTACTGTAGACTATGCTTTAAAGTGGAAGAAAAGTTGCTAAAGGGAACATATAGGGAGGAACACCTAACGTGATATGAGATGCAGTTTGACAGGTGAATAGGAGTTCTTCAGGAGTACAAAGAGAACACATCATCAGAGGCAGAGGGAACAGGAGGGAATTCAGTGTGTGATAGGAAGAGACCATTATCAACACAGAGGTCTTGCCTCTAAGCAAAGGTGTTGCCAGGACTAGATAATGAAGGGGCTTGTAATCCATACTCAGGAGTTTGGCATTTTATCCTGAAGCTCATAAATTGCCATTGAAAGATTTTAAGCAAGGGAATAACATTTAGTAGTATGCACACTCTATCTTTCCTATTAATTTGTGAGTTTCCTGAAGGCAAATGTTTGATTTTGAGACATCTCAGTGGTTGCTCCTCCATTGCCCAGAATAGTCTGTTATTTATAATAACAGGTAAACTTTCATCACGTGTTTACTATGAGTCTGACATTGTGCTAACTGCTTTACATAGTGTATTATTCAGGGTTCTCCAGAGAAACAGAATCAATCATACTAATATATATGCATATGTATATATAATAATAAATAAACTTATTATAAGGAATTGGATCATGCAGTTATGGAGGCTGAGAAGTCCCAAGATCTGCAGCTGGCAAGCTGGAGACCCAGGAAAGCCAATGTTTCAGGCCAAATCTGAATGCCAAAAAAGACCAATGTCCCAGCATAAGTAGGTTTTTTTCAGGCAGGCGGAGTTTCCTCCTATTTGAGGGAGGGTGAGCCTTTTTGTTCCATTCAAGACTTCAAGTGATTAGATGAGGGCAACACACGTTAGGGAGTTCAATCTGCTTTACTCAGTCCACTGATTCAATTGTTAATCTCATCCAAAAACACTCTCACAGACATGCCCAGAATAATATTTGATAAGCTATCTTGACACCTCTCATCCCAACCACCACAATGGCCCAGTCATGTTGATGTATAAGATTAACCATCACGTGTGAGTTATATCATTTAACATATACAATGATCTTGCAAGGTTATCTCTATTTTTATTCCCGTTTTAAAGGCAAGGAAACTAAACCTTGGAAGGTTTATGTCATGTCTCTGAATAAGAACAGCTGGTAAGGGATCAAACACAGGCACCTGACTCATGGGGCCACATCCTTAACCACTATGCTGTAACAAATGTTTTTAAGTTAATTTTTTCTAGAACTCTCATATAAAAATTTAACAAAAATATAATCACTAATAATATGTTAATTACATTGGGCCTCCATAAATTCCTATAGATGAGTAACTAAGTGTACTGTTAACACCAGTCTTCCAACAAATCCATGTTTAATTTTTTTTTTCTGATTCTGGAGAAGAAAGACAAGATACAGGGAGAAGAGTTTTGCTTAGCAAACACTGGTGAATGTGGTAGGGAATTCAGTCTTCTGTTCACAATGAGTGTCCTAGGTTATACTAGTTGCATTTCAGTAAGAAGAAGTAATCAGTACATTAAGATGATTTCACTTACATGTGAAATCTAAGAAGCACAACAAATAAGGAAACATAACTAAACAGAAACAGGGTGATAAATACAGAGAACAAACAGGTGGTTGCTAGAGGGGAGGCGAGTGGGGGAAGGAGAGAAATAGGTGAGGGAGAGTAAGACAGACAAACTTCCAGTTACAAAATAAATGAATCACAGGTGTCAAATGTACAGTATGGGGAATATAATCAATAATTATGTAATATCTTTGTATGGTGACAGATGAAAACTACATTTATCATGGTGATCATTTTGAAATGTTTAGAAATGTCAAATCACTATGTTATATACCAGAAGCTAAAAGTGTTGTAGGTCAATTATACATCAAAAACAAACAAACTCATTAAAAAAAAAGAGATCAGATTTGTGGTTACCAGAGGTGGTGAGGTGGGTGGAGGGAGGGAAATTGGATGAATGTAGCCAAAAGGTACAAACTTCCGGTCATAAGATAAATAAATACTAGGGATGTAATGTGCAACATGATAAATATAACTAACGCTGCGGTACATTATATATGAAAGTTTTCAAGAGAGTAAATCCTAAGAGTTCTCATCACAAGGAAAAATATTTTTTTCCTATTTCTTTAATTTTGTATCTATAAGAGAGGATGGTGTTCACTAAACTTATTGTAGTAGTCATTTCATGATGTATTAAGTCAAATCATTGGCTATACCCCTTAAATTTAAACAGGGCTTTATGTCAATTATATCCCAACAAAACTGGAAGGAAGGGACTTGCCTCGTGGTGCAGTGGTTAAGAATCCGCCCGCCAACGCACGGGACATGGGTTTGAGCCCTGGTCTGGGAAGATCCCACATGCTTCAGAGCAGCTAAGCCCGTGCGCCACAACTACTGGGCCCGCATTCCACAACTACTGAAGCCATGTGCCGCCTAGTGCCCGTGCTCCGCAACAAGAGAAGCCACCGTGATGAGAAGCATGCACACCGCAACGAAGAGTAACCCCGCTCTCCGCAACTAGAGAAAGCCTGCGTGAAGCAACGAAGACCCAACACAGCCAAAAATAATTAATTAATTAATTAATTTTAAAAAAACTGGAAGAAAAAAAAAGACATGTGGAGGCAACCAGGGCTCTTAACATTAAGATATCTGTGCCATGCAAAGAGGAGACAAATGTAGCCAGCTCGCAGTAAGACTTAATTCCTAGCAAAAATAGCGCTGTGACATCATTTTCTGGGGATTGTCTTGAGTGTGTTCGAGTGAGGTTAGAGCCATCGAAACTCATTCCAGAGTCTCAGGAGTCATAGGCTCTGTGGGTTGCCTGTCAATAATAAGTGGCATGTCCTGGAAATCTACGCGAATCGAATCTTGCTTTCCTATTGATATTCACAGGTCGCTAAGATAGTCTTCAGTGAACCCTGCTGTCTTTTCTCCCTCTCCCAGCCAGTTTCTCTAGGTAGTTTTTATATTTGAAATATATGCCTATATGTGGATGGAGAGTGCTCTGAATTTGAAGAGTTGATTTAGAAAAGCAAATTTACCTCATCATTTATTACAAGTAGCAATATTTATCATTATAAATTTCCTTAAATCAGGGCACATATGGATGTATAAGAAAGCATGGGGCAAATTTCTTAAGATACTAGGATGTATTTTCATATCCTATACCTCACCCAAGTATTTAATACTTTGTTGCGCAGATATCAATTGATTGTTTTAATAATTTTCCAAAAGCATCCAGAGAATAATAAAGCTATTTCAATTTAGGAGTAGGGGAAGGTAAAAGTAAACAAATAATCTTGTTAGAGTAGCATAATTAGTATTTGGGAGGACGTCACCAACATTGTGACATAGGAGGTCCTGAATCTCCCTCCGCATGTAAATGCACTGAATATATAACTGTACATGAGTCAGTTCCAAATCCAGAAACTAATTGAATGACTCCTGCATGTTGAGCATCTGAGAAAATACCTCCCATCGAAATGAGTAGGAAAGGTTGAGACACTGTCTCACTATAAACCCCATCCCTGGCACAGCACCTTACAATTAGGAGGAATCCCCCAACTCCCAGCTTCTCCCTGAGGAGCAAAGGATTTGGACCACACATATAGTGCCCCAAGTTTTAGGGTGGAGAAATAGTCCCTGAAATCCCCTAGTTTTGACAGCCAGTGAGGCATGCATTCATGAGTCCCACAAGACTGTAGAAAACAAAGAAGCAATTGTTAAATAGGTGCACAAGCACACCACACAGCTCCACCTTCCTCAGGGCAGAGGGAGCTGTGGAAAATGCAGATTCAGTGCAATCTCTATCAAAATTTCAAGGAAATTTTCCAGAGAACTAGAAACAAAAAACTCCTAAAATTTGTATGGAACCACAAAAGACCCTGAATAGCCAAAGCAATCTTGAGAGAGAACAAAGCTGAAGGCATCACACTTCCTGATAACAAACCGTGATATAATAGAAAAAATATGTGTGTGTGTGTGTGTGTGTGTGTGTGTGTGTGCCCCTGGTTCCTGGCACAGAGATCCTAAAACCCTTATCCTGGCACTTATCCTAAGTGATAAGAGCACTAGGAGCAGCTTTTAGTCTAATATTTGGTCTTTGACCCTGGTTCCTAATGCAGAACTCCTAAATCCCTTTAAATTTCCTGTTTGATAGGGTATCTTTTGTTCTAATGAGGTGACTCTTGGTGGACTCCTGTATAGTTTCAGGATGGGGGCTGACCACCAGAAAGACCAAACCATAATTAGAAGTTTGGAATTTTCATCCTCACTCCCATCCTCCAGGAAGTGTAGAGGAACTAGAGATTGAATTAATGATCAGTCGTGCTTTTTTGAAGTAGCCTCTGTCAAAATCCCCAAAGTACAGGGCTCAGGGAGCTTCTTAATTCAGTGAACACATGCAGGTTGCAGGAGAGTGGCATACTGGGAAAGAGCATGGGAGCTCTGCACGCTTTCCCACATACCTTGCTCTATGCATGTCTGTCATCTTGCTGTTCCTGAGCTATATCCATTTATAATAAAACAGGAATATAGTTAAGTAAGTGATTTTCCTGAGTTCTGTGAGCCACTCTAGCAAATTAATCTAACCTGAAGAGGGTGTCATGAGAACCTCTGACTTATAGCCATTGATTAGAAGCACAAGTAACAACCTGGACTTAGGATTGGCATCTGAAGTTGGAGGGCAGTCTTGTGGTTCTGAGCCCTTAACCTGTGGAATCTGATGCTATGTCCAGGAAAATAGTGTCAGCATTGAGTTAAATTGTAGGACACACAGTTGATGTTATGTAGAATTGCTTGATATGTGGAAATCAAATACATTTGATGTCAGAAATGAAGTGAAGTACAGTAGAGTAGTGTGAGAGTAAAGGAGAAACACAGGAGGAGTTTTTCTTTCCTACACAGAAGCTATATCACAAAGCTATAGTAATTGAAACAGTATGGTATTGGCATAAAAACAGACACATAGATCAAGGGAACACAATTGAGACCCCAGAAGTACCCCGCATGTATGGTCAATTAATTTTTTTATAAATGTGCCAAAAAATATACAATGGGGAAAGGGCAGTCTCTTCAATAAATGGTGCTGAAAAACTGGATACCCACATGCAAAAGAATAAAACTGGATCCTTATACCATGCACAAAATTTAACTCAAAATGGATTAGATTCGAATGTAAGAGCTGAAACCATAAAATTCCTAGAAGTAAACATAATAGTTATGCTCCTTGACTTTGGTCTTGGCAATGATTTTTTTGGATTTGACACCAAAGGCAAAGGCGACAAAAACAGAAGTTAATAACTGGGACTACTTCAAACTAAACAGCTTCTTCCAGCAAAGGAAACAAAATGAAAATGCAATCTATGGAATCAGAGAAAATATTCGCAAACCACTTATCTGATAATGGGTTCATATCCAAAATATACAAAGACTTCAAACAATTCAAGAGCAAAAAACTCAAATAACCCAGTTAAAAAATTGACAAAGGATCTGAATAGACTTTTTTTTTCAAAGAATACATAAAAATGGCCAACATCACTAATCATCAGGGAAATGCAAGTCAGAGCAACAATGAGATACTACCTCATACCTCATACAGTGGCTTTTGTTAAAAAGACAAGAGATAGGGTCTTCCCTGGTGGCGCAGTGGTTGAGAGTCCACTTGCCGATGCAGGGGACACGGGTTCATGCCCCGGTCTGGGAAGATCCCACATGCCGCAGAGCGGCTGGGCCCGTGAACCATGGCTGCTGAGCATGCGCTTCCGGAGCCTGTGCTCCACAACGGGAGAGGCCACAACAGTGAGAGGTCCGCACACCGAAAAATAATAATAATAACAAAAAGACAAGAGATGAAATTTGCTGGCGAGGATATGCAGAAGAGGGAACCCTTGTACACTGTTGGTGGGAATGTAAATAGGTACAGCCAGTATGGAAAACAGTATGCAGGTTCCTCAGGATTAAAAACATAAGTACATACACACAATGGAATATTATTCAGCCTTAAAAAAGAAGAAAATCCTGCCATGTGCAACAACATGGATGAATCTGGAGGACATTATGCTAAGTGAAATAAGCCAGACGGAAAGAGACAGATACTGTATGGTATCACTTATATGTAGAATCTTTAAAAAAAAAAAAAAGTTTGACTTCATAGAAACAGAGAGTAAAATGGTGGTTGCTAGGGGTGGGGGTTGTGGGGAGAGGTTGGTAAAAGGGTACAAACTTTGTTATAAGATAAATAGGATCTGAGGACCTAATATATTACATGGTGACTATAGTCGATAATACTGTATTGTATAACTGAATTTTGCTAACAGAGTAAAACGTGTTCTCGTCAAAAAAAATATATGAGGTACTAGATATGTTAATTAGCTAGATGGTGTGAATCCTTTCATAATGTTTATATATATCAAATCATCATGTACACTTTAAATATATTACAATTTTATTTGTCAATTATAAATCAAGAAAGCTGGGAAAATGTTTGCATAATTAAGATTGACTCAGCTGAGAGTAATGTTTAGACTTCAGTGGCCAGGCTGGTGGGAAAAGATGGCCTTAGTCTGGGTGATAGTCTAATTTGTCATACCCAAGAGTCAGCTCCAGGCTAGAATAAGATCAATGTTCACCACTTAAGGGAATTCAACATAGACAAATCTTTTTATTTGCAAAGGACTGAACCCATTCAAGCTGTTGCAAGTAAAGGAGAGTTTTAAAAGTTTACAGGGGCATTCACAAAAATGAAATACAGCTGTATACTTTGACCGTTGAACAACACGGGTTTGAACTGCGTGGGTCATCTTACACTGGGTTTTTTTTCCAATAAATGCATTGAAAAATACTACACTGTCCTCGGTAGGTTGAATCTGCAGATACAGAACCACAGAAACAGAAGGCCACTGTAAAGTTATACACGGACTTTCGGCTGTGTGGAAGGTTAGCACCCTTACTCCCCAAGTTGTTCAGGAGTCAACTGTGCTTTGCTTCAGAAAGGCACATGTTTTGCTGAAAAGGTCCTAAGGATTAAGTTTCCTCCTCTGTCCATTTTTCTTTCTCTGGTTGTATTAAAAATTGTTGATTGGTTTCTGTAATACAACCTTCTAAGACAACTTCTCAGTGAGAATGTAGCTGAAAATGACCATCCCGTCTATGACTCCACGACTCCACGACTCCACATGGCTTTTCAGTCTGAACATACACCCGGCTCGGATTATAGAGTTTTTTTTTTCTTTTCTTTGTTCAAGTTCTCCAGGAAGAGCACTAATTATTTGCTAGCCAATTAGTAGCTTGGCTTTCCTTGTGTTGCCTTTTTGAGTGTTAGGTTGTACAATTGGCTGTGACTTGTAGTGGACCCCATGCTAAAACACACCTACCTTTATTCACCCCTCAACAAGGGTTGGGGGGGAATTTCTCTGAGAAGAGAATGTGGGCTTTCTTCGATCCGGACATTACATCCCACAGTGAGTCTCAGCAGGGCTTCTTCTTTAAGTAGTGCTATTACCCTGAATCACAGAGGTGTCATGTGTCTGTCCCCTGTCATCTCTCTTAAGCAGGGCTCAAACCAGTGGCTGGGAGGTTGGGTGAAAGGACTCAGTTACCAGAACAAAGATATTGAGATGTGTGTGGTCAAGGCTCCAGCCTACTAAGCTTAGGTTCAGAATGGGATCCCAGTCTCAGAATGGTAGTGGGTATGCAAACCAGGAACCAACATAGAGGTTGTATCACATGGATGGGCCAACGTGACATGTGTTATTAGAAGGCTTATGACTTACAGCAATGACAGCAAAAGCTACATGGTGCATCAGAATCACCTGAGGAGTTTAATTTCAGGGCACCTGCCCAGACCTAGTGATCTGTTTAGGGAATTCTTTTGGCCAAAATCAGGTGGTGAATCTAATGGCAGATCAGATTGAGAAAGCTCTGACTTACTAGGCACCCAGCTGCCTGCATACACTAGATTCTGAGCCAGGCTACAGCAGCAAGAGCCTAGGTTTTCTCACTAGTCTAGGACTCCTTTCTTTATATCTTTCTGCTGCCTATAGAGTTGAAGAAGGACATCCCAACATTCTTTTATATCAGAGAAACAGGGTTTGTCTTGGGCTACTATTAGCTTTTATGCCATATGATCAGGCTAGTAGAACTCAGGTTCAGCTTTAAGAGATTGAATTTTGAATATATCTGTCCATAGCAAATGGGCTCTATCAATGAAAAAAGGTTATATTTTAATAAAATGTTTTTCAGTGACATACATTGACAAAGACTTTATTGCTGTTGTTATATATCTATGCTGCGTCTCCTGGGAGTTTTCCTATGAGCTTTCCTAATTCCAGGACCGAGGTTAGTTGCTGAGGCAAGGGGAAAGTAGAGCATGGCAAAAATACCTTGGGTTTTAAAGCTTCTACACCCAAGTGGCACACATCAGTATAGTTCATATTTCATTGGCCAAATCAAGCCCTTACTTCACATAGTCAGGGAAATGTAGTCCTACTATGGGCCTGAAAGAAGAGACCCATTCATAAAATGTAGCACAGGGATTTTGGCATGTTTTCTGCCACATCTCCAGCATTTAGAATAGTGTCTGGCTCATGGTAGGTGCTTAAAAATATGCACTGAATAAACAGAGGAAGGCATACATATATGAAAGTAAACTAACAACATGTATCACCCAGGGTTAACCTTGGTTCGTGGACACAGTTCTGAAATTCTCTTTGTTGGAACATTTTAGGAGATAACTCCAGAAAGGACTACATTTGGGAAAGAGGACAAATTTTCCTAAATGTGTAATCAATGTAGATTATTTATGATTGGAAAGCCCTGAGCTTGAGGAGGATATGGGTTGCATTTTGTATTGATATGGGGGTCATTTTTTCATTTTCCTACAGGGGTATTTGGCGGGCCAGTTGTCCGATTCTCAAGATATTAAAGTGTGGGAGGTGTAATGGGGGTGGTCATTTAGGGATTTCACAATAGAGCTGAGAGTAAAACCACCATAGTGTCAATTACTGTCATGGGGATCCCTTTTGAACCAAAATGATGACTCCTTTAGGGTTAACATTAGTTTTTACATGAAATAGCCAAAAGATTGCACTTCGACCATCCTGGGAGACCTGGCTCCCAAATCCGTAGGCACATTAAGATTAACTTCCATTTCCCTGCTTTATCCTCAGGAAGCATGGGTCTTCAGAACTACTATATTCCAAAAGAAAAATGTTTGCAAGTGCCCCTTCTGTTTCTGGGAAGTCTAAAACCTGCCCATAATTTGGCTAGTTTGTAGTTGATCGTGGGAAAGATAATGAGTAAGGGGAATTGAGGGAGCAGGGGACAGAGTTGCTAGGAAACAGATTTCCTTCTCACATCCAGACAAATAAACTAAAGTAATGGTGTTAATGAGTCCAGTTTCTGACAATGTCAGTTCCAAGGAAGCACAAATACAAAGTCATATTGCCATGAAAAAGCACCGGAGGCAAATGCTCTGGTGATGAGGGTGGAACACGGTGTAATAGTACATTTTAGAGCAGATTTGCTGATTAAAAAGAGGTACTGGATTGAAAGGGCTTAGCATGGTATCTGCATAGAGGAGGTGGGCAATGAATGTTAGTCAAAATAATTATTAGTGTTATAAATATATATGCCATATTTGTAAATAAGTTACTATTAGTCTCATCACCTTCTTATAGGTTCTAGTTCTTCTACTGACTAAAAGCATGTGTTTCATTATGAGTTAAAACTTTTCTGAGTTTTCCTCTCCTCATTTCACCTCCTCTGCATTGATTGTTATAAAGGTTAGTGAGGTGAGGTGTGTGTAAGCAATTTTAAAACTTGGATGATTTTTTAAAAAAATTGTCTGCTTGTTTTTAATTGTGGTAAATGCCACAGAACATAACATTTACTATCTAAACAGTTTTTAAGTGTACAGTTCAGTAGTGTTAACTATATTTACTAGATCTCTAGAATGTTTTCATTTTGCAAAACTTAAACTCTGTCCCCTTAAAACAAATACTCCCCAACCCCCTCTCCCAGCCCCTGGCAACCACAATCCTACGCTGGGTCTCTATGTATTTGACTACATTAAATATAAGTGGAATCCTACAATATTTATCTTTTTGTACTAACTTATTTCACTTAGCATGATGTCTTCCAGGTTCATCCAAGTAGGAGCATATGTCAGAATTTCCATATTTTTTAAGGCTGAATAACATTTCATGTGTATAAACCACATTTTTCTTCATCCATTAATGGACATTTGCATTGCTTCCACCTCTTGGCTCTTGGGCGTCGTGCTGCAGTGAATATGGTTATACACATATCTCTTCCAGATCCTACTTTCACTTCTTTTGGATAAATGCCCAGAAGTAGAAAAAAGTCAATAAATTTTATGTCTACAAAGGACACATTCTGTCCTTATCATGATTGCTAACACCCACTCCAGGACCCAAGAGGGATTTTTACATAGCTCTTTGGGGTTCCTTCTCTGCTGCTCTCTCCTTTCTCTGCACCTCAAATCCCAGTCGTCTTAGCAGCAGTGAACTCTGATCTTTTTCCTCATTGCAGCAAAACTGTTGCTGTCTGCCTGACTCTCTCTGCATCACAATTTGGAAAATGCCCTCAAGAAAAAAGCTGGTGTGAATGGGGGGGTTCTACCTCATGTGCTTTCCTTCTGAGAGCCCTGCTTTAGTAATTGTCCAATATCTGTAAACTATTTTATATATATATATATATATATATATATATATATGTATAGTTCAGCTTTTATAGGAGAGTTTAAATCTGATACAATCTACTCCATCGAGGGCAGAACTAGAATTTATCCTAGGTGTCTAGACACTTTTACTTTATCCTGTTGGGTGAGGAGACAAACAAAAATATCCTGCAAGCAAACAGACAAATTAAGAAAATAATTACAATTAGGATACATTCTATGAAGAAAAGCAAAGGCACCGAAACAGGGGAAAGATGGGGATGGAGTGTAGCATTTTGGGTTATGGTGGTCAAAGGAGGCTGGTTTGAGGAGTTTTAAGTTGAGATTTAAATGATGAATAGGACCTTACTTATGTGAAGCAGAGGTAGGAGGGGAGAACAAAAGAGCATTCTAAATAGAAGTATAGATTCTGGATAAGTGATGCTGGACAAAATTTATGCTGCACAAACAAGAGCTAGAGTATTACATCTCATCAGAGTGCCATGTCTTTAAATAGATAACTCATTATAACTCATACTAAGAGCAAGGGGTCTGGAGACCTTGAAAGGGGAGGGATAAAGAAGCCACCACTCTGAGTGGGGATTGAGTATGGTCAGCATTTGGGGGTATGCTACCTTCAGGTACCCAAAGAGCTATCATGGGGAAGACAGACAACACTCTAGCACATGGATTGGCAAACTACAGCCCAAGGGCAAAATCCAGCCACACAGCCTTCAAACTCTGGATGTATTTTATACATTTTTAACTGATCATATTTTAAGCGGTTATATTAGTACTTGTGTAATAGCCTCAATTTTGTTGCTTGGCCCACAAAACAAACTATTTATGATCAGGCCCTTTAAGAAAAGTTTGCTGACCCCTTGTTTTGTTTGGGGCAAGGGTTGCTCAGAGACTGAGACTGTCTTTGCCAATATTTTATTTAATATAGGTTCACTGTGGGAATTATAATAATTTCACAAGCCAGTAGCATACAGGATAATGTCTGTCAAGCCAATAAAGAAACAACATACTCCAAATCAATGATAGATTAATTACACTACTGTTCCAGGCAAGGGGACATGAAGCCATAAAGTCCAAATTTAGTTGTGATGTGCCTTTCTACCAATTGGTTCTCAGGGGAGGTGGTTTAGTCAACTGAGAGCTGATATCCAGCTGTCAGCACAAAGAGCAAAAGTCACCAGTTGCTACAGCATGTTGCTAGGGAACAGTGGCATCACCGTTGATGGGCTAGATGATCTCTTCCTAGGGGCCATGGCACAGCTTTCATGACTACTAGTAAAAGCATCGCAATTACCAAGGCAGGAGCTAATGCCCCAGGGTCATCAGAGAGCTATTTAGATCAGCAAGGGGTCACCTTACCCAGACTGAACACTGTCCTATAGTCCTTACAAACTCTGAGTATTTACTGTCTAAACGTCCCCACCATAGTTGCTTCTTCATATGTTCTTGTTAATAAGCCCCCAGCTGAGCTCCTAAGTGTTTATCGACAACCACAGATGTGGATGATGACATCCTGACACACAGTTTCACCTTTATATCAAAACAATAATTTCGTTCTTGGAAACATCTTCACTCTTAAAAACAACTTCATTTTTGTCATAAACAGGTCGATTTGACATCATACCAAACCACTATACAACACCCTTGCTCTAGATCAATCACAGGAATTTAATTTGCTGTAACAAAAGGAATGAGTTAGCAAATTTGGTACCAAAAATTCTCTAAAGGGGAAAGATTTTCCTAGATGGGGCACTGTAGGGGTCCTCCTCATAGGCTTTCTCCTTACCCCTCATAGCACACTGGGTGGTTTTCCATCTACTCAGCCCGTGCATGAGAGGATGTCATTTGGCTTCTTGAGAAAAATGTGGAGGTGGTGGGCCACCTGGCCAGGAATTTGATTCTGTGAAATTGGACAGTTTTCTTTTTGGCAGAGACAACAATTTGGTTTGAAAACACCTAATTAGTGACTGTAAGTAATACATTGTTTCACTGAATTAAATTGTTTTATCAGCCCTCCAGCTGGCTTTAGGACATAAAGTCTTTGAGTAACACGTTAGTATTTGAAATTAATTTGTTCCAGGTCACCAACAACCAGGGGAAGACTAGCTTATAGTTTATAATAAACTAGGCTAATTTTCCAGAAACTACGCCATGGCCCAGGTACTTCAAAAGGAAAATAGAAGCTTCAGAGCAGTCTTTCTTAGCACAAACCACCCTGATGATGGAACTTCCTGGAATATGGTATAGACTTCATTCATTTGTTTCTTTATCTGATAAGGAACTCACAGTCCAATGGGGAGAGAGATAAAAATAATAATAAGTGTATGTATATGTATAACTGATTCACTTTGTTATAAAGCAGAAACTAACACACCATTGTAAAGCAATTATACTCCAATGAAAATGTTAAAAAATAAAATAAAAATTTTGGGTTCAATGCCAAGAAAAAATAATAATGATAATCATAAGTGTATGGGATATTCACTTAGCTTTTGCACTGTAAGGGAGGAAAACGTTTTCCTTGACCCTCCTAAGGTCCCTGACTGTGTCTGAAGATTAAATTGATAAAGACAGATGAACAGGAAAACAACATATCAATACAAATTTTATTGAATTTTTACATGTATATGGGAGTCTTCACAAGAGAGTGAAGATTCTAAAAAATGACCAGAGCAGGAAGGTTTTGTACCTTTTAGACAAAGAAAGAATACATTTGTGAAGAATTGACAAGACAAAGGGATTTGAGCTAGGGATAGTCCAATTAGGACTAGATAGTGATAAAGGTTAGCTTAACAAGGTTGGTTTGCAGATTCCTCTGGGCTGTTAAGAGTCTTTCTCCAGAAAAAGAAGGATTTATCTTCTGTCTTTAAATAGAAAAGGCATTTTTTTCTGTGTTTACTGCTTCTTGATTGCCTTCAGCTCAGGACAGTTTTATGTTGAAGAGACACATTTTGGGGTGACATATTCTGTTTTCCCTCAGTGTGTATAGCGTTATGTCCAGAGCACTGTAAACCATAGAACAGACATATAGTTTGACTTTGAGGGAGGCCAAAGACATTTTTATGGAGAAGATGTGGCACCTGGTTAAAATCTTAAAAAATAGTGAGAGATTATCCACATGAAGAGAGTGGGGCGGTTGTGGCAAATGTTTGGGTGGGAGAATGTAGGCAGTAAAGAGGCTGAGCCATGAGAAAATTTAATGCATTTAGAAAACATTAGAAAATCCTGTGTGACAAGATGAGAGTGGGAAGAAATGAGCCTACAGTGTCCAAAAATGGCAGAGCCCTTCTATACTAAGGAGTTTGCGTTTCACCCCAAGGGCAGTGGAGAGCTACTGAAAGATATTAACAGTGACAGGATTATATCTGAATTAAAAAATATATATTGTAGGGCTTCCCTGGTGGCGCAGTGCTTGAGAGTCCACCTTCCGCTGCAGGGGACGTGGGTTTGTGCCCCGTTCCGGGAAGATCCCACATGCCGTGGAGTGGCTAGGCCCATGAGCCATGGCCACTGAGCCTGCGCATCCGGAGCCTGTGATCTGCAACGGGAGAGGCCACAAGAGTGAGAGGCCCGCGTACCGCAAAAAAAAAAAAAAAAACAACTCATGTACCACAGTGTTGATTGCAGCTCTGTTTACAATAGCCAGGACATGGAACAACCTAAGTCTCCATCAACAGATGGATGGATAAAGAAGATGTGGCACATATATACAATGGAATATTACTCAGCCATAAAAAGAAATGAAATTGAATTATTTGTAGTGAAGTGGATGGATCTAGAGTCTGTCATACAGAGTGAATCAAGTCAGAAAGAGAAAAACAAATACTGTACGCTAACATATATATATGGAATCTAAAAAACAAATTGGTTCTGAAGAACCTAGGGGCAGGACAGGAATAAAGATGCAGATGTAGAGAATGGACTTGAGGACATGGGGAGGGGGAAGGTAAGCTGGGACGAAGTGAGAGAGTGGCATGGACATATATACACTAACAAATGTAAAATAGATAGCTAGTGGGAAGAAGCCACAGAGCACAGGGAGATCAGCTTGGTGCTTTCTGACCACCTACAGTGGTGGGATATGGAGGGTAGGAGGGATATGCAAGAGGGAGGAGGTATGGAGATATATGTATATGTATAGCTGATTCACTTTGTTATAAAGCAGAAACTAACACACCATTGTAAAGCAATTATACTCCAATAAAAATGTTAAAAAAAAGAATACCATTCAGATAAATCTCGAATGAGATGATGACTACAGGACAGAAAATGAAGTACAAGGGAAGGGATGATTAGCAGTAAAAAAACAGTACTGAGAACTGTGGGAGTATTGACCTGGGAACTGGGGAAGTGTTCATGGAAGAAGTAGTATTTGAGGTAAGCCTTGAGAGTTGGGTTAGTTTTTATAAGGAGAGTTGGTTGTGTTCTTTGTGAGGATGATCTTGTTAGCACATCCTTGGAAGAGAGTGATGTGTATATGTATAAGGGAGTCTTCCTTTACCTTCATAGGTAGGTAAGGGTTTGCAGTTCATGGTGTTTATTGCCATTCATCTTCTCATTTGACTGTGACAACCTTTTCATGAACATGGTAATTGAATGATCTTTTCAGAGGTGAAGATGCTGACACTTGGGGAAAATGATGTTTCCAAACTCCCCACTTTGTAAGGAGAAGAATCGTGGCTTGAACCCACATGGCACCAGATAGAATGCAACATGAAGCTGGATCCAAATGGAAGGTCAGTCAGTTGCTGCTCATCTGTCAGGTAAGGACCTGGACAGAAATCGCTGCCTCCAACAAGAATCTATTTTAACAATAGAATCAAGTCATGCTTGAACTGTAAATCCTAGAGGGAGAAACCTGAAATTGGGATAGCAGAGTGGGAGTTTTAGAGGAACCTTCAAGGACACTGTGAACCAAGCAAAACCACTGAAAAGCAGGAGTGACCATTCTTTTACTCCTGGGAAGTAATAGCTTGCATGTGGTCATTTGGAAAGCTTGTACCAGAAATCCAGGTATTATAATAATAATTATTATTGTTATTATTCAATGTGATTTTATTTTGTTGCTCAAATTATTCCATCTTTGGCCATTGGGAGCTTTTTAAGTTGTTTCCTGTATTCTTTTGACATACCTTTATGATTGTGGGTATTTATTTATTTATTAATAAATTAGCACTTCCTTACTTTCTGGCACTGTAGGATGTTTCAGGCTCATCTTATACGTTTCCTGTCCCAGTCCTAGAATTAGTAGAATCAGCCGTTTTTACAAAAGAGGCTTAGTTGGTTCTCTGTGTGTGTGTGTATCTGTATGAATGATATTGGAACCAAGATCTGGGTGCTAGATGTGCTTTTTGCAACTAGGGTGCCATGGTTGCTAGGCAGTCTCAGCTGACAGAGCAAGGAAATATACTAACTTGGTGTATATATACATATCTATAAATAGTTCTATATTTAACTGTCTATATCTATATTAAGCTAAATAAGAGTTCATCTTGGTGTCTCCAACTCTAATCCATTTCCACATAGATCATTTTAGGCTTCTCCCCTTGCTTATGTATAATTTCTGATTTCAACAATGAAGAAACTTCCTCCCACCATCTGTTATTCAATTTCTTAATTATTCCACTCCAGTATACATGCTTAATGGTTTCAGAGTTGACTTGCAGCCCCATGGGGAAAAAATTTATCAGCTAGAATCCAGTGCTTATGTATAGTTTCTTTTCCCTTTAATCTTACAGGCTCCACTAATTTCCAAAGTTAGGTTTAGTCCATTCCCACAAGTAAGGATGCTTCATACATTTGCAATACAGTTAGATTCCTCTGTCATATTTTGCATTCCATCCTGAGATTCCCTGATTTCCTAAATCATTATTTTTAAAAAGTTTGTGTATGTTAGGTTCATTCTTTGTGCTACAAAGTTTTATAGGTTTTGACAAAGGCGTAGTGTCACATATCCACCATTACAGTATCACACAGAACAGTTTCATTGCCCTGAAAAATTCAGTGTGCTTTAATCACCCTCTTCAACTCCTGGAAACCAATGATCACTTTACTGACTCTGTGATTTTGCCTTTCCAGAATGTAATATGTATTGTGATCTCCAAGACATTCCCAGGTTTGATGATTTACTAGGAGAACTTGTTGGACTCAAAATGTAATACTCACAGCTAAGATTTATTCCAGTGAAAGAATACCAAGTGATACCAGCAAAGGGAAAAGGCCCATGGGGCAAAGTCAAGATGAAAGCAGGCACAAGCTTCCAAGAGTTCTCCCCCAGTGGAATCACACAGGATGTGCTTAATTCCCCCAGCAATGAGTTATGGCATCATGTGTGAAGTGTTGTCTACCAAGAAAACTCATTAGAGACTCAGGATTTATCAGAGGCTGGTCACACAGGCACTCTCTGTCTAGCACATACCAAAATTCCACATTCTTAGAAGAAAAGAAGGTGTTCAGCATACACCACATTGTTTTCACAAGCAGTTTCAACATCATGATCCACTCTTATGAATTCTTGGAATGTTGGGAAACCTTCTGGAATCTACTTCTTGAGATACCAGCCAAGGAGCAGCTTGCAAGCAGGTCTTTCGAAGGATACAAGTCTCAGGCCTGCTATGTTAACTCTTTTATGTACATGGTATACATGAAGTCATACAGTCTGTAGATTTTTTAGATTGGCTTCTTCCACTTAGCAAAATACAGTTAAAATTCATCCATGTCTTTACATGGTTTGATAGCTTATTCTTTTCTAATCACGGAATAGTATTCCATTGTTTGAACATACTATAAGTTATTTATCCATTCACCTACTGACGGATATCGTGATTGCGTCCAGTTTTTGGAGTTATTAACAAAAATTCTCTAAACATTTCTGAGCAAGTTTTTGTATGGACATGAGTTTTCTAATCAGTTGTGTACCTAGGAGTGTGATTGCTTGATTGTGTGTTAAGACTATGTTTTGTGTTATAAGAAACTATTGATACCATACTGCCTTCTGAAGTAGCTGCACCATTTTGCATCCTCACCAGCAGTGGATGAGAGTTTCTGTTGCTCCACATCTTTGCTAGCAATTGGTGTTATCTGTTTTTTTTAATTTTTATGTTAGCCATTCTAATAGGTACATGGTAGTATGTTGTTTTCATTTGCATTTTCATAATAAGCGTTTCTGTAGTTTCCCCATCTCCCACATCACAAATTCTTCCTTTTATCCAAATCATTCCCATTGCATATAGATGTACTCCAGTTTCTCACAATTTACCTTCTCATGATCTGACTTCTACCACCATCATATTTCTCTATTCTCCTTCACAGTAAATGTTGAAGAATTGGTCTACACTCACTGGACCTTGGTCCTTATCTTCCACTATTTCTTTAATCTACTTCAATCTGGCTTTCACCATCATTACTTCTCTAAACCTTTCCTATCCATGATCATCATGTTACAGAAACGAATGGACACGTCTTCAAACTTCTTACTCATCATTTACTGTTGACCACACTTTCCTTCTTTAAACTCTTATCTTGGTATCTAGGATACAACCCTCTCATAATATTTTACTTGTCTCTTTATATCCCCCTTTATTCCCCTGATTTTACCATCTCAATCCTACCTTTGTTTGAGTTCTCCACTAATCAGTCCCAGACCAATTCCCTGGCTGTATATTTTCCTACAGTGATCTCATCTACCTCATGGCTTTAAATACCAAATAGATGAAAATGGCTCCCAAATCTGTATCTGCATCCTGTATTCTTTCCTGTGTTCCAGGTTAATATATCCATCTGATTCTTTACTAATTACAATTGGATATATGATAGGCATGTCAAATTAACATTTTCAAAACAGAATTTAAAACTTTTCCTTCCTGTTCTTCCATGCTTCCCACTCCCACGAAGACAATTTCATATCATTAAATGGAACCTTCATCTACCTAAGAACCCACTCAGAGACTATTCAGTCTGAAATCCCAGGAGTCAACCTTGATTTGTTCCTTATGTTCATTCCCTACTTATAATCCTTCATCATGATGTTTCATTCTAGTTCTGAAATATATTTTCTTTACTTGGTCAGAGAGCAGTAGCACCAAAAACTTAAAAGTTAAAAGTGACAAGGCAGATTTTATTCAGACTGATGCAGTAAGGGAGAGAGACTGTAGTATAAACTGAGCTCAACTCCAGCTAAGACAAAGGTAACTGAGATTTTTAAAGGGAAAACAGAGAGAGATCACAAAAGGGCTATGGGAAAGTAAAAAAGGGAACAAAAAGGAATTGGGGGCTGTAGGAAAGTGGAAAACTACAGAAAGGAATAAGTGGAGAATTACCGAAAATGGTTTGGCAGTGTGAGTTGGACCAACGCACATTTTGTGGTTTGGCAGCACTTCATTTTCTTGAGCAAAGACTCAGCACAGGGCTGGGGTCACCTTTACAGACATGGCCTAGTGCAGGTGGAGACCAGTCAGTAGTTTAATCAAGTCCCTCTGCACACTGTTTGTGCTGTGAGGGTTCACAGTTCACACCCTCCTCACTATTACTGCCTCGTCCATCATTTATCATTGGACTTTTGGAAGAACCTCTTTAGTGGTCCTTGTATAATTTTTTGCCTAGTGTCAGTTGAATCACGTGTTTACTAGTCATTAGTGAAATGCAGGTCCAGACCACAACATACCACTTCATACTCATTAGAATGGCTATAATTAAAAAGAGAGACAATAACAAGTGTCAGTGAAGGTGCAGAGAAATTGGAACCCTCATACACTGGTGTTAGAAATGCAAAATGGTACAGACACTTTGAAAAACTGTTTGGCAGCTTCTTAAAATATTAAACATTGAGTTACCATATGACCGAGGAATCCCATTCCTAGATATCTACCCGAGAGAAATGAAAACATATGTCCACACAAAAAGTGAACATAAATGCTATTATCTGCTCATTATAGATCAGCAGAGGGGCTCTGCTTATTGCTATTACTCAGAGACCTAGGATGATGAAGTGGCCACCATTCCTACCAACAATTGTTAGTTGCTACTGCAGAGGGAAAACATCACTCTGGCAGATCTCACATCAGCAATTAAGTGACACATATTACTTCTGCTCACAATTTAGAGTCTAGAATTAATCACAAGCCCCCATACAATACAAGAACAAGGCAATGCAATTCTACATGCGCCTGGGAGGTGAAGAACCAGAAATGGTCAGCAAGCATACTAATGACTCCTTTGACTTATGCCCTTGCTGGTTCCTTGGCCTGGTATGATTTTCCTCTATCTCTGTGCTGAGCTAGCTCTTTCTCACCCTTTAGTTTCCAGGACTTCCCTGAGAGGACTTCTGTGACAAGTTTGTCCCAAGCAGTGCCTCTGCACAATCAATCCTTTTAAGCTCTTTATCCCATCCTCCAGTGTGTTATGACCCTGCTTATTTCATAATCTGAAATTGTTTGGTATATTTCTTTGCTAATTTTCTTATTGACTAACTCTTCCCACTTGAACATAAACTTTTTGAGGCTGTAATTTGTATTCTTCTTTGTTTTATTCATTCCCGAATCCCTAGCATTTAGAACAATGTTAAGCAAACTTATAATAGAAAATCAATAAATATTCATTAAACGAATGAATGAACATCCTTTCTTACCTCCCTAGCATTTTTCATGCTATTCCTTCTTCCTCTTATTTCAAGCAAAACACTATGCATTCGCTAACATTCAGCTTAATGTCATCTGCTCTGTAAAGTCTTCCCCTAGTAAGAGGTAATGTCTAATCAACCATGCTTTTATAAAATATAACTTATTCTTTTATTTATAGCCATAACTCTGCCTTATATCTTTCCAGTTGTATATATGATTCTCCATTGCTTCCTATTCCATATTTTGAATTAGATTTACAGGGCCTTTTTAAGGCCAAGTATTATAAGTATTTTATATCCCAGTGCCTAGCCCATTCAACAAATATTTACTGAACAACTGTATTCCAGGCAGTATTCTAGGTGCTCTAAATAGAGTCATGAACAATATCGAGTCTCTGCCCTCATGGAGCTCATTTTCTATTGGGGCAGACAGACCAACCAAGAAATAAATATATGACATAATTAAGATGTGATAAGTATTTCAAATAAAATTAAAGTCAGATAAGGAGGATAGACAGTGATGATGGAGTATTGGTCAGTGAAAGCTTTTCTGAGATGTGATGTTTGAATAGAGATCTGCATGAAGTAAGATGCAAGCCAGCAAAACATCTGGGAGAAGTGTGTTACAGGGAGCTAGGACAGGAGGCGCATAGGCCATGAGATGGGAATGAACTGTAAGGCCATTGTCCTGTGGGTGGAGTGCGATTGGGAGCAAGTCAGAGAGCTGTTAGGATCACATTATATGCAGGGTCTCTGTAGGCCATGCAGTAGTTCTGGGTTTTGTTCTAAGTGTGTTGGCATGTCATTAGTAGATTTTGAACAGATTGAGACTTTTTAAAGCATCAAATCAACTATCACTGCATCTCTTGTGTAGAGAATAGTCTATGGGGGACAAAAGCAGAATCAAGGAAACAAACTACGAAGCTACTTGATAGATAATGTAAGGGAGGGAGGTTTGGATTAGAGTGGTAGTGAAGAAATGTTTGAGAAGCGGCTGGAGGGTGAGTGTGGTGTCCAGGGAGTCAAGTGAAGAAAGTATTTCAGTAAGGAGGAGGATCAAATCAGTCCTCCTCCCGTGGAGAGGATGAGCAAAGAGAGGCTTGATAATTGATACCTGGAGTCACTGAAGAGCTTAAGAAATGTGGTTTCCCTGGAGTAGTGGGAAAAAAAGGTCAACTGGAGTGATTTCAAGAGAAGGTGCGAGATGAGGAAGTAGAGGCAGAGAATATAGACTCATGTAATTTTGCTATAAAAGAGAAGCAGATTAATGGAGGGAAAGTGTGTAGTGTCCATTAAAAGATTGTTTAATGAACCAAAATTTTCAAAAATAACACTCAAGGGAGGGAATGGATTTATTTATAACTATTGATCACTTACTCTAATCTTAAATGGACCCATGAGACTGTCTTCGTTCTCTACTCTGTTAACCTCTTTCTATCCACATGGAGGAGAAAGACCTTCCCTGTGGATAAGGGATGAAATAGACTCTAAGTACTAGCCAGGCCACCTTGCTAACGGCAAACGTTCTACAGTAAAGCATAAAGGGAAAAACAGCTATGTACTGGGCTAGGGCTCTCTTTTCCCTTTTAGGATCTCTCCCTCTTGTTCTCGTTTTTTTCTTGGCAGTGATACTCTTTTCTTCTATCTTGGGTTTCTGCCCAGTGCTTTTGTATTTCACTTTCCAGAAAGCCAGCTGTCCCCCCCCAGAACAACTTTTTATAATTAATTTATTTAATTTATTTATTTTTGGCTACATTGGGTTTTCATTGTTGCCCGCGGGCTTTCTCTAGTTGCGGTGAGTGAGGGCTACACTTCCTTGCAGTGCACAGCCTTCTCATTGTGGTGGCTTCTCTTATTGCAAACACGGGCTCTAGTCAAGCGGCCTTCAGTACTTGTGGCACACAGGCTCAGTAGTTGTGACTAATGGGCTCTAGAGGGCAGGCTCCTGTAGTTGTGGCACACAGGCTTAGTTGCTCTGAAACATGTGGGATCTTCCCGGACCAGGGCTCGAACCCATGTCCCCTGCATTGGCAGGTGGATTCTTAACCACTGCACCACCAGGGAAGCCCATGTCCTGGTCAGAACTAATTACAGATTAAGGGAGGGGGAGAGAGAGAGATAGAGAGCAGAGAGAGAGAGACAGAGAGAGAGAGAGACAGAGAGAGAGAGAGAGAGAAAGAGATCAAAACAATAAAATTCAAAGCAAAAACTAACTCTGATTAGTTTAGGTCAAAATGATGAATCGTTTTTCCCCATCAAAAAAATAAGACCTTAAAAACCAGGATTAGGTTGTGAACCTAGGAGAAAATGCAAAAAGAAAAAAAAAAGTCAGTTGACTTTTTTTAGTCCAAACCAGGAGTCAGCAAACCATAATCCATACACCAAATCTGGCTTACTACCTGTTTTTTGTAAAGTTTTATTGGATCACAGCCATGCTAATTAATTTACATATTGTCAATGGTTTCTCTGATGCTACAATGACAGTACTGAGTAGTTGTGAAAGAATGTGTATGGCTGTAAAAACCTAAAATATATAATACATATGGTCTTTTACAGAAAAAGTTTGCTGACCCCCTAGTCTATACTATTTCCTAAACTGTGCCCTCAGTGACATTACCACAGTGGGATACAATGAATACACAGGCATGAGAACTCCAAATTAAATGAGGTTAAGCAAATCTCCTCACTGCAGGACTTTGCAGAGCCTTAAAATGCCACTATGAATGTGAGTCTCTGAAAGGGGGATAAAATGTGCTTTACGCGTTTAAGAATCAAACCTTATGGGAATTAGGATGTCATTATGGTTCTGATTCCTAAAAATGCCCAGTTCTAGCCTGAAAGAACTTCTTTCCATAAGTTCCCTTGACAAGTAATATGTATAAGGAAAAATGGAGTGAGAACAAAATGCCACTTTATTAATAGTTGCTCAGGTGTCCAAAACTCCAATGCAGGGCTCTCCAGTAAATGACCACAGTGAAACACACAATTTATAACTTAAGGCATATAAGGCTTTCTATCCTCCCTGATTTAAATCCTGGAATATAACCATCTCATGCCAGACTCATGGGTAAAGGAAGTTGAACAGAATGAATGGGGAGCAACATGCCAGATATTTTTGCAGCCAAGATAGGTTTATTCGAGTTCAGCAGAGAATAGAAATTTGATGTCTACAGCCATGGTGAGCCACATGCAAGTCCCCACACAGCAAGGGAAGCAAGGGAAGGAAGAGAGAAAAGCAAGTTGGCAGGGCTATATACTAAACAAAGAGTCCATGTCTTTCCACTGGCCGAGTCCTTGCCAGGAAAGGAGTCTTCTCCCCGTTGGGCTCTGTTATCATTACAGGGCATGAGAGCTCCCTTTCTGGTCTCCCAACTCTATTTAATTGAGGTTTCTGTTTATTAATTCTTTTAAATTCCCTCTTTTGATCAAAGTCTTTCTTTAAAAGCATCGCTGATCAAGAGTCGGATTTTTCAGTTTCAGTGTCTTCTTGTCCCTCAATGCTAGGAAGAACCATTCCTGGGTGTAGTGTTGGAGAAAAAGTGCACAGATTGGAAACCTATTGAGGTCACATATGGGTAATAAAGAGAGGTTAGGAGGGAGAACTGTCAGGCACTTTTTTTTTTTTTTGCGGTATGCGGGCCTCTCACTGTTGTGGCCACTCCTGTTGTGGAGCACAGGCTCCGATGCGCAGGCTCAGCAGCCATGGCTCATGGGCCCAGCTGCTCCGTGGCATGTGGGATCTTCCCGGACCAGGGCACGAACCCGTGTCCCCTGCATCAGCAGGCGGACTCTCAACCACTGCACCACCAGGGAAGCCCTGTCAGGCACTTTTTATCTAAAGTCCGTATGTTATCAAGAACATAGACAGTGGAGATCACTGAAGCATTATGTCATCATCAAAAGTTTGACAACAGGGGGCTTCCCTGGTGGTGCAGTGGTTGAGAGTCCGCCTGCCGATGCAGGGGACACGGGTTCGTGCCCCGGTCTGGGAGGATCCCACATGCCGCGGGGCGGCTGGGCCCGTGAGCCATGGCCGCTGAGCCTGTGCTCCGGAGCCTGTGCTCCGCGAGGGGAGAGGCCACAGCAGTGAGAGGCCCGCCTATCGCAAAAAAAAAAAAAAAAAAAAAAAAAAAAAAAATAAAAAAAATAAAAGTTTGACAACAAACTTCCAGCAAGACTGGTCTGGATATCTTGGGAAAACTGTCTCATCAGATGCTGTCTGCTTCAATTCTGGGAAATCTTTATGTTCAGGTCACCAGATAATGTGCAGGTCCATTCAGGATTTGGTGCTTCCTTTAGGTGTGAATCCAGTAGCCTATTCCCTGGAGTCTGGCTACACAAGGGTTGGTTAGCAAAACCTGATAGGGGCACTTCCAGCCAGGTTGAAAAGAGTTCTTCCAGAGGTATTTTTTCCAATAGATGAAGTCTCCCGGTTGCCAAGTGTGATGCCTCAGGTCTCTGTCTTCTGAGAGTGCACTGTTAAAAGATTGCTCTTCCAAAATATGGTTATTTTAAATAGAAGCAATTGGTCTTCTGCATATTGGAGTATCTCTCCTTCTATCAGTTGTGGGTGAAAAGAAACAGGAGGAAAGTACATTGGGTGTGCTGTGACTATCTCAAAGAGTAAGAGGTAATTAATTCCAAAAGGGGTGAATCTGACACTTAGAAGGACCAAGGTCAGTGCGTTTGGCTAAGGTATTTTGAGGGTCTACAAATTTTGCCAATTAAGTCTTAATAATGCCATTAATGCTTTCAGAGGATTGAGGGTGGTAAGTGCAATGAAAGTGTAAAACCAGCCAAACAGCACATGCTTTTCGAAGTACCTGACCAGTAAAATGGGTTCCTTGGTCACTTGGTCACAAACTCCTGAAGTTTAACAGAAGTTCCTCAGGTAGGGACAATCTTTCCCAAAAGGACTTTGGCCACAGAAGAGGAAATAGCCCATCTGTAAGGGAAGGCTTCAGTCCAGTGAGAAATCATACAGTTCATAACTAAAACTTATTTATATCCATTAGATGGAAGAAGTTGTATGAAATCCATTTGCCAGATCGCAAATGGTCCATTAGGCAGTTTTAAATGTCCAATAGTAGTTCAAATAGGCCACCCTGGGTTGTATTTGGGGTACGTGGGATAAGTGAGGTAAGTACTTTTTGCAGCCTGTTCATTTTCCCCACCAATATTGATTCATGAATGCTGTCATTTTGTTAGTAGACCAATAGTTTAATGCATGTAGAGTGGTGAGGAGTGGAAATTTTAGAGTTTCTAGTAGAACTGGGTTGGATTTTGGTCCAAACCAGAGCTTTCTCTTTTTATCAAACTAACAGTTCTTGAATTTCCAATCTTATTTTTCCTTTTCTGAGGTCAATTGTGTGTTTCTCTTGTCATGTTTTCCAAATTATCATTTGGGGAAATATCCCTTTGGACCATGTTACAGGCTTGAGTGCTCTTGATTCCTTTAAGGACAGAATTTCTTTCAGAAATATCAGCAAGGTGATTTCCTCTAGCTTCCAGAGAGTCAAGTTTAGACTGTCCTAGAATCTAATAATAGCTGAAGTGGCAGGTAAAAGTATTACATCCAATAATTCCTGAACATAGGGACCATTTTTAATTTTACTTTTGCTGGAAGTAAGGAAGCCATGTTGCTTCCATAACATTCCAAAATTATGAGATACTCTGAAAAATATATCTACTATCAGTTAAATATTGGCAGTTTTGCCCTTGGCTAAAGTACAAATCTGTGTAAGAGTATATAATTCGGCCTGTTGGGCTGAAGTAGCCATAGGTAAAGATGCTGCCTCAGCAACATCAAAATGAGTTGCAACAGCATACCCAGCACAATATTTGCCATTGTCATCTTTTGAATCAGAACCATCATTGAATAATGAGAAGTCAGTATTACCCAGGGGAATTTCCTGTAGATCTTCACGAGGAGTCAGGGGTGGTATGTTGGTATTAAATAGTCATAAGGGACTTCCTCAGTGATGGAGGGCAGAAGAGGAGCAGGGTTCAGGTTATTACAACATAAAGAGTTATGCAAGGAACAGTTAACAAAAGGACTTCATAGGAGGTGAAGTGGCTGAATGAGAAATGTTGAGTGTGATAAGAATTCAGGAAAGCTTCTACTGCGTGAGGTACAAAAATGGTTAAAGGGGATCCCACAGCAAATTTCTTGGTGATCTTAACCAAAAGAGCAGTGGCTGTAATGGCTCTCAGGCAAGGGAGCATCCCCATGCCACAAGATCCAGTTGCTGGTTATAATACTCTGTGAATCTATGGTGGTCCCCATGTTTTTGGGTGAGTACCCCAAGGGCAATCCCTTCCTTTTCATAGAGAAAAAGGAAAAAGAGAATCTGATAATTGGGATGCCCAAGGGCAGGTAGGTTCATCAAACTCTCCTTTAAGGCCTTAAAAATTTTGTTCCAATGCACAGGCTTTGGAAAAGCCCTAAGAATTGCTCAGTGAAGTTGCCTAGCCTGATCATATAATAAGTCAGTGGACTGGTTTCCCAGTTGTAATTCTAGAGACCTTTTAGGATTTTCCCAATCAGCAGTTTTCATCCAACGCTGGGCTGGCCTTCCCTGACAAGCATATGAACTAGCTGATATAAGTCAGAGAAACCAGGTTGATACGTTTGAATGACTATATTAAATTCCCCAGCCAATCTTTAAGGATCTTTGATTACTTTGGAAAAGCCTTTGACTGTGGCTCACATATCAGCTTTAGTCCAGGGAATATAAAAAATTAAGGGTTTAGCCTCTGGATCCTTAGAAAGCTTAATTTTAAAGGGACAGCTTCTGAGATGTTCAGAGGAAAAGGGAAGCTCAGTAAGAGAATTAGTATGGGGGAATTGAAGGCATAGAAGAGGCATAGGTGGCGTAGAAGGGGGAGGAAAGGGTTGCACCAGAGGTGGAGTCTGATCATGAGGAATGAAGGGAGAGAAACAAAATGGAGCCAGAGGCAAGCCTGCGACAAAGGAGCCGAGGAAGACTAGACTGAGGCTTTAAGGGCCATTTTTGGGTTTCTTGAATGATTTGTTTATCTCAGTTAATTTAGAATCTTATTTTGCAGAGAGGCAATTTTAGACTCCTGAAAAGGTTGGAAAGCCTCAAAATACCAGTTGAAATAGGCATTCCATTCAATTCTGGACATTTTTGAACTATTGTAATCTGATTTGGTTTTAAGAAATTTAAGTTTGAGGACTTCAAAAGTTCCCCATAATGGTCAATGATATTCTAAATCACCTTTGGTCAGGTTGGTCCATTTAGTTAAAAATGCACATGAGGAAGGAACACAGTTTTTAAACATAAAACCTATCAGAGTCCTTGCAGGGGGGCACCTTCAAAATGTTTAGATAACCGGGATGCCATTTCTCAGAGGTTTTTCTCTAGAGTAAAAGAGTAATTTTCACATAACTCAAACAGCTCAATTCAAACAGCTTGCAACTCATATGCCTGCAGGCCTAACACCAGCCAATTCTAAGGACACAGCTTATTCTCTGACAGCTCCTATTCCAAAGGAGTGGGTCAATGGCTGAACTGGTACAGTTTCAGTGAAGCAGCCCTTGTTCCTGAAGGAATGGGCTAAAGGCATCTCAGCCAGCTTCGACTGAAATAACCTGATCTCCAAATTAGACTGAAGTGTCAAGTGAGTACCTGCATACAGAAGAAGGCTTTAACCAGAAAGATGAAACCTTAAAACAGATCCCTAATAGAGCCTGGAGAACTTCAAATGAAAAGAGGTTGTAAGTTTGGATCCAGGAGAAAGATCCAGGGATCAGCAAGAAAAGCAATGAGCTCAGTGGGCTCAATTTTGGGTACCATACCTATTTTGCTCACCAGCCCTGGGGCCTTTGGGGTGTCTTGTCTTGTCCCTGTATGGGACATCAAAATGTTGACCTAGGGGCCTCCCTGGTGGTGCAGTGGTTGAGAGTCTGCCTGCTGATGCAGGGGACACAGGTTCGTGCCCTGGTCTGGGAAGATCCCACATGCCACAGAGCGGCTGGGCCCGTGAGTCATGGCCACTGAGCCTGCACGTCCAGAGCCTGTGCTCCGCAACGGGAGAGGCCAAAACAGTGAGAGGCCCATGTACTGAAAAAAAAAAAACCAAAAACAAAAAAAGACCAAAACAAATAGACTGCCAGATATTTCTCCAGCCAAGATGGGTTATCCGGGATCAGCAGGGAATTGCAATTCAAGATCTGCAACCATGGCGAGACACAAGTGAGCCCCACACAGCAAAGGAAGGAAAGTGCTTTTATAGAGGTGGAAATAAAGTTGGGAGGGCTGTGGTTAACAAAGAGTCCATGGCTTTTCATTGGTTGAGTCCTTGCCAGGGAAGGAGAGGAATCTTTCTGCTTCCTGTAGGGTTCTACTATCACTGGAGGGCATGAGAACTCCCCCTCCTGGTATCCCAATACTGTTTAATTAAGATTTCTGTTTATTAATTTTTTTAATTTTATTTATTTATTTGTTTATTATTTTTGGCTGCGTTGGGTCTTTGTTGCTTCTTGCAGGCTTTTCTCTAGTTGCGGTGATTGGCTGCTACTCTTTGTTGTGGTGCGTGGGCTTCTCATTGGGTGGCTTCTCTTGTTGCAGAGCACGGGCTCCAGGTGCATGGGCTTCAGTAGATGTGGCACTCAGGCTCAGTAGTTGTGGCTCACGTGCTCTAGAGGTCAGGCTCAATAGTTGTGGTGCACGGGCTTAGTTGCTCCGTGGCATGTGGGATCTTCCTGGACCAGGGCTCAAACCCGTGTCCCCTGCATTGGCAGGCAGATTCTTAACCACTGCAACAACAGGGAAGCCCTGTTTATTAATTTTTTACAGGGATTCTTTGTATATTAGGAACAGTTCAGTCATTTTCACAAAGGAAGCTGTGTTGGAAGGTTTTTAGGGTAAGATCCAAGAAATGTTAAAATCCATTTCTCTGCATTATTTGAATATGTTTTCTAGAGAGTTTCAGCATCTCCTTTTCTGGAAATCACTAAGAACATTAAGAACAGTGTAGGCGACATGAGAGATCTTGCATGGTTTGCAGACAATTTGCAGGAGAAATGAAAACTTACTAGAGTAACTAAATGGAGCTGTCTGAAAAGAGAATGAGCTGCCTTGGTAGGTAGCAAACTTATATAACTAAAAATGTACAAGCATAAGATAAATTGTAGAGGTAATTCAAACATCTCACTCATTCTAGGATTCTAAATTTTAAAGTTTTAAGTTTTAAAGTCCCAACCAGCTCTGAGATTCTGAGTCTTTTTTATAATCATTGCATACCATTTTGTTGTTGTTGTTTTTCAAAGACAACGTCAATTTTGCACTTTATTTCTGTAAAAATAATATGTCCCCTTTGGGGTAGTAAAGTATTTTTTCAGTATCTCCATGGTTTCCAGCATTTTCTCTGTGAATACATGAGTACACATGTGAGTGAATATAGTACCAACTAGATGTTGTGTTATTTCTTGTATTTTGTAAGTGACAGTTTCTTCTAGTGCATAAACACAATAGGAATTATGAGCAACCACAGATTTCATTTCCTTTTTTTTCCTGTAATGCCCAAAGATTTAAAAACATACAAATTAAAACTTTTATCAGCAACATATATGCCCAGAAGTTGAATTATATTTGAGTTAATTCTATAATGGTAGTTTCATTATATTCAATTAAATTCAATTCACTGAGATAGTCCTGAGATGGTTTGAAAATTCCTGAGTTGTAAAGATATGCCAACACTTGAATTATTCTCCTCCTTTTAAACTATTTCAGGATTTTTATATTTTTTTCCATAATAACAAAAATTACTACAAAACTTGGTGGCTTAAAATAATGAATATTATTTCACAGTTTCTGTGGGTCAGGAATCTTGGTGCAGTTTAGCTGGGCACCCCTGGCTCATGATTTCTCAGGAGACTGCAATCAAGGTGTCCACAGTCCTGCAGTCAGTTCAGGGCTTGCCTAGGAGAGAATCTGCTTCTAAGCTCACTGGCAGCTGGCTCCTCCAGAGAAAGCTAGCTAAGAGAGAGGGAGAGGGAGAACATGCCAGGAGAGAAGCCAGAGTCTTTCTGTAACCTAATCTTGGAAGTGACACTGTCATTTTCTGTCAGGTAGAAGCTAGTCTCACCCACACTCAAGGGGAGGCTATTACATAGGACATGAGTTCCAAGGAATGGGGGTCATCGCAGGGGGCCATTCTACAGGCTGCTCAACTCTAGACAGATTTTACAACTCTATGATTTTAAATCATTGCTCTTTTGAAAAATGACTAAAACAGCATTCAGTGCTTAATCAGATTTCCTTTTTTTTTTTTTTTTTTTTTTTTGCGGTATGCAGGCCTCTCACTGTTGTGGCTTCTCCCGTTGTGCTGCACAGGCTCCGGATGCGCAGGCTCAGCGGCCATGGCTCACGGGCCCAACCGCTCCACGGCACGCGGGTCCCTCCCGAACCGGGGCACGAACCCGCATCCCCCGCATCGGCAGGCGGACTCCCAACAACTACGCCACCAGGGAAGCCCCAGATTTCCATTTTTATGGCAGAGTAACCAGAACCTGCCTTTCCCTTGTGTCAGTAAACAGGGGTTCTGGTCCTTCCTCTGTGCCAATCAGCTGCAGCATCTCAGGCACTTAAGTCATGAACCTTGGTTTCCTTGTCAACAAAAAGAGGCAATTTGATTATGCTCTTTTTTTAAAAAATTAATTTTTATTTTCTATTATAGTTGATTTACAATGTTGTGTTAGTTTCAGGTGTACAGCAAAGTGATTCCGTTATACATATACATATATCCATTGTTTTTCAGATTCTTTTCCCACATAGGTTATTATAGAATATTGAGTAGAGTTCCCTGTACTACACAGTAGGCCCTTGTTGATTATCTATTTTATATATAGTAGTGTGTATATGTTAATCCCAAGTTGGGAATTTGGGATTATACTCTTTAAGATCCATTCTAGTTTGGGTATTCTTTTCCAACAAACAAAATTCGTTCTAATGGGGTCCAACTCTCTTTCCTTTAGGCAAGAGTGTCTCAGCCTCAGCACTGTTGACATTTGGGGCTAATAATTCTTTGTTGTTGTTGGAGGGGGAAGCTGTCTTGGACATTGTAGGATAGTGAACAGCATCCCTGGCCTCTATTCACTAGATGTCAGGATCAGCCCCCTCTTTGTGACAATAAAAATGTCTCCAGACTTTGAGGACCACAGATATAGGCAGAGCTATAATTAATCTAGCATACAAAAATGATTTCCTCTTCTGTAATATTTTGAGGTTTTTTTCCATTAAGAAAAAAAGTATAAATTAATTAATGCACGTGTTAATAACTTATAAGTATTTGCAGTTTAAAAGGGAAGGGATCTTTTGAGGCAGAAATTCAAGGCCTAGAGATGAGAAGCTGTTTTTGGTGACACTGTCAGGGAGTGAGGTGGAGGTGGGACACTATTCATATTAACCATAAAAAAATCCTTATCCCACTGAAGAAAAGGAAACTACTAGAGAATAATTTCCAGGCTCCACAGAAATGGTTGTGTGAAAGTCTACATTAGTCCTGTGATGGTTAATTTTATGTGTCAACATGAGTGGATTAAGCAGGTGTGTCCAAACATTTGGTCAAACTGTATTCTGGGTGTTTCTATGAGGATGTTTCTGATGAGATTAACATTTAATCCATTTGAATTAGCAGACTGAGTAGAGCAAATGGCCCTCTCTAATGTGAGTGGGCCTCATCCAATCAATAGAAGACCTGAATAGAACAAAAAGGCTGAGTAAGAGGGAACTTTGCCTGCTTGACTGATTGAGCTGTCCTTGGGCTAGAAATTATACCATGGACCTGCCTCTCCTGGTTCTCAGGCTTTCAGACCCAGACTCTGTGATTACACAACCAGCTCTCCTGGGTCTCCAGCGTGTTTACTACAGATCCTGGGTCTTCTCAGCCTACATAATCACATGAACTAATACCTTATGATAAATCTCTTTCTGTCTCTCTCTCTCTCTCTCTCTCTCTCTCAAGAAGATGGATAGAAGAATTTCACAGAAGTCACAACTTTTCTGAGCATCACATTCCAGGGCCCAGCACTATGTAACACTTGGGACCTTTCTTCATCTGCCACAGGATCCTCCTGTTGCCATTCTCAACTCCTAAAAGTCATTGACAAGGATGTTCTCCTTGGCCAAACTTTCATCAGGCTCCTTTGAGCCCTCTTTGGCATGAGGCCTCTCCTTGGCCCCCATCTTCGTCTGAGTCTAGTTGTGGCAAAAAATCTTGCTAAGTCCGTTTATAGATCATCCTTCTTACCACTGATATCCAATCAAGTTCTTTCCCTCTCTCCTTTATCTAATCAAGTTGCTCTTCCCCTTCCCTCCCCTTGATACCTAACCATGTTTCTCTTAGCAATTTTTTTTGAGGGGTAGTACGTGGGCCTCTCACAGCTGTGGCCTCTCCCGTTGCGGAGCACAATCTCCAGATGCGCAGGCTCAGCGGCCATGGCTCACAGGCCTATAGCCACTCCACGGCATGTGGGATCTTCCCGGACCGGGGCACGAACCCGTGTCCCCTGCATCGGCAGGCGGACTCCCAACCACTGCGCCACCAGGAAAGCCCTCTCTTAGCAATTTTATATCCTCTTCCTCATCCTGGTTTTTGTCCATAAGTCCTCACGTGGTCCTCTTGTATTTGAGTTCAGTCTTTCCCCTCCATTGCAATAACCTCTATCCCTTATTACAATAGTCTTGAAAGTCTTTCTTGCCATTTTTAACAAGTGTCTGGTGGAATTTTTATTTCATTTTATACCACAATGCAATGACAGCTCCAGTAAATAAAAATTACAGGGGACAGATTTAACCTAGATTCTTAGACATTTCTTCAATTTGAGTCAAAAGTGTGATTTAGATTCTTCTTCCTTTTTTTTTTAAGTCTTAGCATGAACTATGTAACCATTACCTAGCCATGTTTTAAAGCTACAAGCTGCTGTCAAGAATTGGTCTGTATGTAGGGAATACAAACTAATTTTATAGCTAATCAAATAGATATAAACCTATTGATGAAATCCTCTTTAATGGGATCCAAAGACCAATATTATAAGTTTAAGAATTATGCTGTTTTTAGGTGATGCTTTATTTTCTGAATTATCCAGGCTGTGAGTTCTTCCCATTCATTCAAATGTAGTGAGATATGGGAGGAGTCATGGACTAGAGTGAGGGAAAATCAGTCCTCATATCAACCCTGTCACTCACTGTTTTATCTCAGACAAGCCTCCTTTCTTTTTCGTGCTTTAGGCAGGTGGTATAGATTTGAGGCTCAGAGCTGGAGGTCTAGACCTAGAACTAAGTTAAACCTCATCTTCAACAATTATTAGTTGTGTGACCCTGGGCAAGTCACTTAACTTCTCTGTTTCAATGTGTTTTTCGTCTGTCATCTCTTAGGATTGTTGGCAAGGTTAAGTCAGATAATAAATATAAAGCTCTTAGTACAATAGCTAGAAAAGCCTCAATAAATGTTATGGATATATGAAAGAAATGTTGGGTTAGATGATCTTGAAGCCTCCATGTTCTAAATTTTTATAAATTTCATAAGTTATACAGGACTTTAAAGCAGGCTACATGTTTCCAATCAGTCAGGGGTGGAGCTGAGAATATATAATGAAAAATGAATATAAATTTCCTTTCAGTCAGTAACTTTGAGTAACCATAGAGTCAATAGGTTGAGGATAAGGACTTACTTGTTATTCATTCCTTGTGATTTTATATCTAGCTCAGTATCTGCCCCTTGATATGTATTTAGTATTTCCTGGGGTGGGGCACTGAATAAAGTACAGATGTACAGCAGTTAATAAGTTTCCAGGTCAGACTTCCTGCCTTTGACTCCTGGCCCTTCCACTTATTTGTTTGTATGAATGGCAGCTCAGTTATCTTTGTCAAGCCTCAGTTATCTCATGTGTCAAATGGGGATTGTTATAAGATTTACTTGATGCAGATGTCAAGCACATGGCCTAGTATCTGTCTCCTAGTAAGTGTTCAATAAAATAGCCATATATGATGTAAATTCGATATTGAGGATCAGGGATACAGTTAAATATCCTTTTCTACATGTACCAGAAATAGTGTAACAGTTAATACCCAGTGGCTTGTCTCCTTGGTATTCATCTGTGAGCTTGGTGTTTATGCTAGAACTATGACATTAGTTGGAGCATTAGCCCTGTCTTCTAATTCTGAAAGCCAAAAATCAGACATTTAATTCCCTAGATGAAGACAGGCTGAAGGTCTTCAGAAACAATTACCATGCATGACCATCCTTAGCAGCCTGGGTACCTTGTGGATTTGCTGACTGCCCTATCAGAATATTGATTAATCTTTCATATAATACAGAAACAGTCTTTAATACATATTTGTGCCTTCATTATTAATGAAATCTTAGCAGTTGGTGATGACGTTTTGGGCAGTTTGTTTATCTGGTGGAAATGTCTACAAAAAAAAACACCTGACACATTTCTTGGTGTAGAGCTCCTTTAAATCATCTTACATTTGAATGCTGCCAAAGAGAGTAAGCTTCTAAAAAGTGTAAACAAAATGACATGGTTTTAAAAAACATATATCTTCATGAAACAAATGTTCCCATTCCTCTGTATCATTTTCCCACTCTCATTACAGCACTTCCTAGGTGCCAGACACTGTCCTAAGAGTGTTACAAATCATATATTGACTTATTTAATCCTTATGTCTCCACTCTGATATAGATGCTGTCATTATGTCCATTTTACAGACAGGGAAACTGAGCCACAGAGAGATTAGGTAACCCGCCCGAGGTGACACAACTAACCATCTTACAGCCAGGATTTGAATGCAGGCATCTGGCTCCAGTACTCATGCTCTTGACTTCTGTGTTTGCTCTCCCAACTGTATTATGATTTAGTGGGAAGTAAATGAAGAGGTAATATTTGGGGATGACATTAAACTGAGAAGCTTTTTCAGTGATGTTGATGAAATAGAGTCCCATGTGGAATCAGTATAGTGAAATGGGGGAACTCATACATTGGAGTCAGATAGCTCTGGGTTCATACTCACTGTACTGCTTACTAGATGTGTGTCCTTAGTCCCAACATTTTGTCCCCTCTGGTAGTGTTCTACCTCCCACCCTTGGTGGGGCGAGGATCTCATGGCGATTGGAGTGTACTGCTGGGCCCCCTAACTTTGGGATTGGCCATGTGACTTGCTTGCCATGAGAAGCACATACTCCAGGTGGCCACTGGGTCCCCATCAGTGCCCCAGCCTCAGCTGGAGTGGAGCCAGCCCAGCCAACCTGCAGATATATGAGTGAGGTGTAAACACTTACTGTTGTATGTCTCACTCAGACTTTGTGCTTGCTTGTCTATTTTCCCATGCATAAAGTGAGGCTAAGTCTTATTTTGTCAACCGTAAAGGGGGAATAATAGCAATGCCTTCCTTTTAATGAAGCTGTGAGAACTTACTGAGCTAAGAGTACAAATGAATGTTATGAAGTAAAACATTTCAGATTCTATTGTTAAACAATTGGTGATCAAGTTAGGATCGGTATTAAAATTTTCAGTGTTTACGGAGGGAAGCATGAAATTATGATATTCCTTCTGTTGATATATTTAAATAAGCAAGGTTTACCCAAGCCTTATTAAGACATATTTTCAAAATATCTTTTTACTAACAAAACATTCTTATCATGCATTAACGTGGGCTTCTTAACAAAAAAGTAATTTCATGTTTTTGAAATTAATGAAGTGCTTTTTTTTTTTTTTTTTTTTTTTTTTCTTGCGGTACACGGGCTTCTCACTGTCGTGGCCTCTCCGTTGTGGAGCACAGACGCCGGACGCGCAGACTCAGCGGCCATGACTCAGGGGCCCAGCCGCTCCTCGGCATGTGGGATCTTCCCGGACCGGGACACGAACCCGTGTCCCCTGCATCGGCAGGCGGACTCTCAGCCACTGCACCACCAGGGAAGCCCATGAAATGCTTTTCTTTTTGATTTTTTTTTTTTAACCAGCTCACTCTAACCATTCTAGCCTACTAAATTCACGGTATATATATATTTTTTTCACAGTGTGTATATTTAATGGGCTATAGTATAATTTGAGTATATGCAACAATTTCTAGGCTGTGTTAGGTTAGTTAAAACTTTCAAATGTTCACATTACCTAGAAAATATTTCCAAAGTATAACATGTATGTATATCTAATGTAGAGTTTAAATGTGATGTAATGATTTAAAGGGATGAAAAAAAAGAGGGAATAGATTGTTTAGATGAACTGAACCTTCACTTGGCTTGCATAAACCCGGACAAGCTTAAGCTTCCTTACAATGTTTATATAGTACCTTTCCACATATTTAAAAATGAGGTCTCCAGCCAAGTAGAGAGAATGTGGAAATTTTGCATCTTTTTACAATGAACCCTGTGGGATATTTAAAAACAGATGTATAGGGAAGAAAAGTAGATCTGTTGCTATTTTCTGTGCTAATATTAATGGACAGCATCCAAGGGTAATTCTTCCACTCTAGGTTAATTATAAAATGCTTATGAGACTTTCATGTCATAATTAGTATACTTTAGCTTATTTTATCTCTTACCTCTTTGGTCAAAATCTGGTCCATTGACTTTTTTTCAAGGAGTTAACTGCAGCTTTAAGTAGTCTGTAATTATAACGGTGCTATCGGGGATTTAATCTACAAACAAATCACATATATTCCAGCAAGATGGCAGATTACCAGCATACTGATAGATAGTCATGTGCTGATAAGCCAGCTCTCTGATGGGCAGTGTTTACCAATTTCTATGGTGTAAATATTTCCACTGAGGCTGATTTCAAGCTACCAATCATTTGACAACAGCCTCTCAAAATTCCTAAATATGCAATAATAAACTTTTGCAAGCCAGTCCAAGGCAGCACACCACTAAACAGTTAGTTCTTGTACATACTGGACTATTTTGTAGAATAATGATGCTTTTTAATTATCCTGCAGTGCCTTCATTCAACTACAACTCATACATTAAGAGAGTGTCTTTATGTAAGACTGTTAAGGGCCCTTTAGAATATGATTATAACAATTTAAGTCATAGACTACTTTGAGGTGCTAATCAAAGCTATAAACCTTCTCTATAAGAAAAAAAAAGTACACACTAAGAATTATGAATACGATTTCAAGGGATTCTTCTACCTCTGAAACTTGTCCATGGGTCTCAGATTAATAATCTCTGCTATCTCTTTGGGCCAAAGTAATTTGGCAAGCAACATTGTGAATTTCATTGCTTCAGTTCACTAAGTTTGTGAATGACTGGAGAGCTCAAAATCACCATTTCATTGCAGAAAAGTTAAATTACCAATACTTTATTAACCATGTTTACTATCTGGCCTCTTCTGTCATTATTCTAAAATTCAGTGATCACAGGGAATTCAAGAGGAGATGATGTGGTCCATTACTGAGTTCACCTGAGTAACATTGAACAATTTAGTTTTAGTTTCTCCCTTTATTCTACTAATTTTGTGTGAGCTAATATATAAGCTAACTGTAGGACTTGTGATATTTCAATCTTCATTTTTAAATACAAGCTTCCTATATGTACATATGTGCATGTGTATGTATGTCTATATAGAAAAATTAACACGTTTTTCTCCCTTTTCTAGGGCTAGGCTTAATTAAACTTATTGCCCTCTAACTTGGTCAAACACCTTTTTTACATAGTCCTACGGTACTTGTATTTGGATTTTGTGGCACACTTCACAATTAGATTTAAACAATTAATTTTGTAATGATTTTCAAAAATAATCATTTCTTCTATTATATGTATAATTTAAAGGCCAGGTGATGCCACATGCACATTCCCTAATGGGTTCTGAAAATTTGTTGAATGAAAGAATTAATGATAATATTTTGGATATAACTGTTTAAGAGAAAAAAGATAAACAAGGAGAAAAAAAGAGAGCAAAGTTTTAATGACGCAACCAAATTACCAGCTTCAGTTTTAGTGTTGTTTCATTTTCTATCCATCCAGCTACAGCAGCAATATTTTTAGCCCTGGTCAGTTGGAGTTGATGTTGATGAGAATAATCATACTAGACCTTCAATAGGCAAGCAGGAAACTCATTTCTCCTCCATTTTTGAGGTTTTTGTTTTGTTGAGTCTTTTCAACTTAATTCTTAAATGACCAGAGAATTTCTGCTCACCAACATAAACCATCACTAAGAATTCAGATTCATTAAAGTTGGCTTAAAATTAGCTAAGAGATTTAAAAAATATATTGGATCACTTTGAAGATGACTGTTCAGTTAGGAAATGATGCCAGAGACCAATATTCTCATTTTTTAGTAGAATGGTTCTTTCCACTTGGGAAGAATTCAGAGACTAAAAGCTAGAGCTTGCATGTTTCAGCATCACTAAAGCCTGGTGCTGAGAAGAGCCTTCTCATGTGGCAGGCACAGCAGGCACGCCGTTATAATTATGGCTGATTAAACGGCCAACTGAAGGTCAGATGACCCTGTCAGAAACAGAATCTTCGTCTTTCAGCTCTTTAACATGGTTTCATTTGGAGCTGTTTATTTGGCTCAGTACATCGGAATGTGAGACAACTCATCACATATTTATTGAACGTCTACCATTGTGATCGATATATTGTCAGGATTCCAGTAAGAGCAAAAAGGAACACAGGCTACTTTATGCCTTTGACAAATTTACATTCTGGCAAAGCAAGAATATAAATCATGGAAATACAGAGCAGTGTGAAGAAAGAGCTTAAGAGACATAAACTGATAGAAAAGTCAGATACCACTTCTATTTGAATAAATCAAGCATGGTTTCATGGAAGAGGCACAACTTTGAGCTGGACATTGAAGAATGGGTAGGATCTCATCAGATGGAGATGGAAATATAGAAGGTATTCTATAAATATATATATGCAGCTGGGGAAACTGGGGTGTGTTTTCACAAGAGCAAGTAATTCAATCTGAGTAGAAATATATAGTATTTGTGATGATACAATGGAAGGTGAGTCTGGAAGGTAGATTTTACCCATATTATATGAGTGACAGTGTTATAGAGGTAATGAAGGATTGAGTAGGGGGCACTCATGGGTTTGAGACCAGTAGTCACCATTTGACTTGTCTCTGTTCTGAGACAGTAGACGTACCTCTGTCTACTTATGGCGTAAGTTATTAGAAATCCAAGTCTAGACCAAATTATGAGACAACTAAGTTTATGTTTGGTATGGTTTGATTCTTTGGACCTTCCACCATAGCCTTCTCCCTCTTCCCATTCTTCAGAACGTGTATCTAATTCCACCCCTGGTGAGGAATGTCTGAGAATGACTTGGGGATTGGAACAGTGGGAATAATAGTTCTGAGGAGCATTCCTGTGTTATCAGGAGGACTCTTAAAGTCAAAGGCTTCAGGACTCCAAAGAATCACATTATAATGGCACAATATGAGGCAGTAGGGTAAACAGCTTGCTATGGAAGAACTGGCATGGACCCCTCAAATCATATAAACAGCTTCTCCATGTCTCTCTCTGTGTCTCACAGGAACCACTCGTTGTAAGAAAGACAGCCTGATTCAAAGTGTGAATAACAGGACACACCATTCCCAATAGTGGAAATGACTCAAAGTATAGGTGCCATGCTTTGCTAGTCATGTTCTTTTCATGAACTAATAAAGGGGCATGAAGCAGTTAAGATAGTGGAAAGCTAACGAAAAATCAGGAGGTTCTGGGTTTTAGATCTAGATTTAAGTAGCAATTTTCACATTTGTTTAAAAAAACTAGAATTGGATATATAAGTTCTAAGGGTCATTTTACCTCCTTAATATCATATAGGAAGGCATAAATTATGGGATGTCCCTCCGTCTAGTGTGGAGCCATAGAGGAATGTCAATTCTTTGAGAGTTTGTTTCTTAGTGCCAGTCCAGTACAGAGAGCTGTGGGGAAATGAGAGCTGCAGATGGACAGCTGACAAGGGAACTGGGGAGCCACATCTTCAGTAAGCTCCACAAGGTGACATTCTGTCAGGAAGATGTTCTGCTGCACAGATGGCCCCTGGGGGTGGTTCTGGGAGTGCCGCTGTTTGCAGGAAGGAGTGATCACATTCTGGAATGCTGCTTGGAAGCGGCGAGAGAGTAGGCTGTAGATAATGGGGTTGAAAGCTGAGCTCAGGTAGAAGAAGACACCTGGAATGCAGGGAATTAAGAGACATGCCAAGGAGAAACTGGGGGAGAGGTATGACAGGGAGAAGCATAAATATTTAACAAAGGTCTTGAATCCCTTTGATTGCCTCGTTTGGAAGTGATAATATACATAAGACTCTAATTGAGAATACAAAATACTCTGAACAGATCTACCAGCTGTGTACTTAGGATTCAAACCCAGAAAGATTAAAGAGTCTTGGAAAATTTGAGGCTCGCATGGGATCTCTCTGAGATGTTTGGCAACTTCCTTTGATCCCCACTTGTTTAATCAAAGAACATGTTCCCATAGCATTAACGAGAGGTGCTTAAGTGTCAGAGGAAAGAGAGATGTTTTCTTATCTCATTGGAGTTTTGCTTAAATCTATAGTTTGAAACTGCAAGTAATGGAGGAATAGTAAATCAGTCAAGGCATAGTCTCTGCTGAGAGTCCTTAAAATGCTAAATATCTCTTCAAAGAAGTATTCCCCAATGTCCTTTCCCTACCTAGCCTTTCCCCTTGATGGCTCTTCCCACCTCATTTCCAACCTTATTGAATATTTGTATTTTTCCATTTGTTTTCTCCACCAAATGTCTTGCACACTGCCATTTTCTTGGTTGGTGTACAGTTTTCCTTTATTACCATATCCTATTCTATTTTCTCAAGGCCCAAGGGGAGCCTAAGGTTGAGAATCAGAGGACTTCTTTTCTGATCTTGGCCTTTGCTTATTCTGTGACCCTGGACAGAACTGGCGGTTCAATTTCTTTTTCCCTGTGAAATGGGAATGATAATACCTTTTTAACTCACCTCCCTGGATTATTGTGAGGATTAAAATGAGATACTGTCTACAGAAGGGCCGAGAATAAGAATATAAAACAAGCGGTAGGTGCTGTCCTCAACACATTCATTGTTGTCCTCATTTATATAGTTGAGGACATTCAGAGTGCCATATGCCCTGTGGACAGAATTGGGCAGGGAGTAGTGTAGGAGGGGAATATTTCTATAGACTGTTAATTTGTTCAATAAAGAAATACTGATTGAAGTCATTATATGACTTTGAGACACATTGGAAGGTAGTGGATTTAGACTTTGTTCTCCAAGGACTTGGAATAATATTGCAGAACAAGATTTATGCCTAACTTCAGTAATTAACAAAAGGATGATACCAAACAGTATCTGTTAAGAAAAGAGCAAAATATATGACACCAACAGTCATGCTATGGAAATTCACATAATGGCATGAACACAAGAACTATAATGGTCATGACAAATTTAATGGGGGTGATTGGACTCTAGCGAGACCATGAAATGGGTAGGATATATTGGGGAAGAGAGGAGAGAGTGCTGCAAGTAGAAGGCTTAGCATGCACCAGTGTGCTATAGAATGATTATTGTGCAAGAATAATGCAGAACGTGCAGAAATCCCTGATTCACCAGTTTGACAAGCATTCAATACATGGTTTATGAATGAAAATACTATAACTTGAGAGTCAGAAGGCAAGTTGGGGCCATTTCTGGGGTAGCATTTAAGAGGTTTAGACATCATCTCGTTGGCAAGGGGGGAAGAGAGAAATTACATCTTAACAGGAAAATGTTATTGTAAATGCACAACTTGGGAATCTTAAATTGGTTGTCTTGATGCTTCTGGAGAAGTGTAGATCAAGCCTCATGTGATCTTATATGTTTTCCAATTTTTTTTAAGAATAATTTATTTTATTTTATTTTTTTATTTTTATTTTTTTTGTGATACGTGGGCCTCTCACTGTTGTGGCCTCTCCCGTTGCGGAGCACAGGCTCTGGACGCACAGGCTCAGCAGCCATGGCTCACGGGCCTAGCTGTTCAGCGTCATGTGGGATCTTCCCGGACCGGGGCACGAACCCCTGTCCCTTGCATCGGCAGCCGGACTCTCAAGCACTGTGCCACCAGGGAAGCCCTATTTTATTTTATTTTAAAAAAATTTTTATTAGAGTATAGTTGATTTACAATGTTGTGTTAGTTTCAGGCATGCAACAAAGTGAATCAGTTATACATATACATATATCCACTCCAGTATTGAGTAGAATTCCCTGTGGTATACAGTAGGTCCTTATTTGTTATATATTTTATATATAGTAGTGTATATATTTTTTAAACACTCCCATTTTCTCAGACTAACCACAAAGATCAGAGATATAAACATTTTTGATTTTTTGTCCAGAATAATAAATAGTTTAACATGGAGGAAAGTCCTAATGTCCAGGTATAAACTGTACACAAGCCCTGCTGAGTACAAAAAAGATGGTTGTAGAAAATAGGTAATATATATGGTATTCAGTATACATATGAATGCTATTGTTTTTGTTCTGTGCACATCTGGAGCTTAACTTGCATAAATTGATCTTATCTTTCTTCCTTAATGATGTCTTTGATAAAGAGCCCATAGAACAATAAAGTGACTAGCAGAGGTAGAGGGATAGAAGTGGTGTGACCCTAAGACTAATAGTTACACTGACTGAGAAAGAAAGACTCAGGTGGCCATTCTTTGCTCCATTTTAGAGGAAAGAACCCTGAACTTGAAGTTAGGTGACTCAGGCTTGAACCTTGTTTTTACCATTTGCCAACTGAGTGTCTTTGAACGAGTCATTTCTTCTTTATAGAACTGTTTTTTAACCATAAAATGTTGATGATAATATCTACTTTACAAACTTGTGATGGTTGTAGATGATAGGCTATAGCATTTTACAGCTTAAAAAGTTCTTCAATAGCAATTATTTTATTTGCTTCTTACCATCAGCCTGTGTTGTATATAGAGCTGGCATTATTGCCACCTTACAGTTGAGGAAACCTTGGCAAGAAGGAATCCATATTCTCCGTATCACTCAGAATATAAATGGTGGTATTGAGATACAAATCCAGGTCCCCTGATTTAATAACCTTTCAACCACTCTCTCTCATATTCTGTGGTGTCTTTAACAAGCAGCATTAAAGTAGCCTAAAAGCAGACCTTGAGGCCCCATGAATACCCTTTGGCTGACTTTCATGAGGGTCTAACACTTGCTGAAGACGATACAGGATTTCAGGGACATGGATGTTTAATAAATAAGAACCAATTAAATCACATGGCCATTGAAAGGAAAACCAAAGGAACCATTCCTTTGACCATTTTCCTGCTGTAATCATCAAGCTTAGAGTTGACGTCTTTCATAAAGTAGTGTCTCAAATAGTAATATGGCGTATTTCTTTTGAAACTGTAACATACCTAATCAATACTTAAATAAAATAAAAATCTAGTGTCTTCATTACAGTATGGCAGATCCCCATGATAAATTGGTATATACAAATAGAACCTACTGCTCTAAGCAAGATGAAGAAGCTGCATTTACCTGGACACCTGTGATACATCCAAACGAGCTAAATTTTACCTGATACCACATGGATGAGATTGAACACAGCAGTCAGGGATTCAGTCCACTCCTCCACAAAGCTGAAGAAGAGCCGATCAATGTGGAATGGGGCCCAACAGATAGCAAACACTAAGACCAAGGCAACTGGAAAAGGATGATGAAGGGGAGAGTAAGTGGCAGTCAAAGCGAGAATAGGTATACAGTGCCCACACTGAGTTCATCCATTCCTTCTAGCATTTCCCCTCCATCTTTGTTAAGTTATAATTGCTAAAGGCCAACTAGATCCTAAAGAGACTCTACATGGAATATGTAAGCAGAAGAATGAAGTTTATAGGATTGAGAATCAGTTGTCCATATGGTTGTAAATGATTTCTTGTGTAATGTAAGTTTCCTTCAGGATATTTAGAATAGTATTGAATGTATTCAAAGTTCTGAAAACATTCTATTGTGGAAAATAAACTATGTTGCAAGTAGACTGTTGGAATCACATAAACTGGATATATAAGTAAAATGATTGTGTTCAAGCAATTTGGTGTTCTTTAAAGTTATAGATTAATAACAAACTATGAAGTATAGTTTGAATTTATCTTGTTTTTCTAGAAAAACATTAGAAGTTTCTATGATTTTAATCATTTAAAATTCTGTAAGGCGTCAAGGAAAAGAGAAAGGTCGAAGCACCATGAGCATAATACAAGCATCTTAGGATTGGGATGGGGATGTGTCTATTATATTATAAATTGCTAGAGCATGGAATTCCTTCCACTTCCTTTAGGCTTGTTTTTACATTTATTTTGAAATGATTACAGGTTTACAGGAAGTTGCACCTTCCAGTTTCTTATTTTCAGTTCCCAAGACAGAGATTGATGCTACCATTGTTTCTCTAAGGGGCATTTATTCTCCAGAAAAATAAACATGTATGTTTTTTTCTCTCCTGAATTTGTAAAATACTTTCCTTTCCTTTCCTTTCGAGGCTTGAGATTTACCTCAAAATAATGTAGTAGGGGCTAAAGGAGAGATAGGGATATAGAGGAAACAAGATGAGCTACGAGCTGATAACTTTTAAAGCAGGCTGATGGGTATTTTGGTGTTCATTTTACAATTCTCTGTACTCAAGAGCACATTTGATGTTTTGCATAGTAAATAGTACATATGTTTCCTGTTGGCATTAAAATACTCAGAGTAAGTTGTCTGCCTGCATGATGTGGTTTCAGGAATATCTGGAAGATTCTTCTGAATTTACCTCCCAAGAAAAAGTCCCTACTCTGCTTACTACTGCCTACAATTCCCTCTAGTTAAATATTTAATTCGTGTTATAATTAAACTCTCTGTCCCCAAAGGCAAATAGTTCACAGTATATTTTATCATTGTGACTTTAATGTGAGTACATTTCATGTCCTTTTGTGAGAGATTATGATCAGAGAGATTATGATCAAAGAGAATTGGAGAGAAATATTGAAGACACTAGATTTCTTAGTAGGGAATGTCAGGTGCTAACAGGGGCTAAAAAATTTCAGGAAGGTGATTAGTAGAGTTGAAAAGACATACAGTGACCTCACAGGTTTTTGGGTTTGTTTTTTTTTTTTTTGGTTCATAGACATCACATAGTTACAGTGAGTGTTTCATATGAATATTCACCTTGAGGATTAGTTTCTTCCAACTTTCACGCTGTGACTTAGAAAGTATATTATAAACCTCCTTTCTCTAATTGATTGGTATCTCATTAGACCAGCTGGATCATATATTTTTATAACATTCTTTTGGGAGAGTGTGGATCAGTGCCTGGATGTATTTTAAAATATCTTATCTATATAAAAGAGTGTACCGTTTATATAAAATCAAACAATGTCATAGCAGGAATGACTACTTAGAAGGATTCTTAGCCAGATGTCTTTATTCTGGAAGTAAAGGATCTCATGGAGTCCAAGCTTGAGTATCAGGGGGTTCAGGATCCTCCTGAAATGGATTGTAAAACATTTGATGTATGTTCGTTTGTACACTTTCTGAGTGGAGAATTCACTGTTTCCACAATATTTTTAAAGAAACCCATAACACAAAATCGGTTAAGAACCACTTGCTCATTTTAGGGGGGAAAAGAGATACTTAAAGGCTCTTAGAGTGGATATGATTTACCAAGCATTGAACAGAGTGTATTACTATGGTTGCGATTTACAGTGTTATTCTGAGGTTTAAAAACCAAAATAGAACAAAATAGACAGGTCCTAGATGCTTCAGTAAGCCATAGAAGATCAGAACATGACACTATGCTTCAGAAGAATTTGGAACCAGATCCCAGCAGCACTTGATCAATACCAAATATAACTCCTTTGCTTTAACAAACAAGCAAAATACAAAATGGAGAACTTACACAGCACTTTAGTGACTGATTTTCTAGATGGTCTTTGAATATTTTCAGTTACTTCATCTGCTTCAAGGGGTTGGTCTTTCTTCCACTGCAAGAGAAATGCAAAGAGATATAAAGAAAGGGAAACATTTTCCCCTCCCATTAAGATCTGAGAAGTGTGACTCTAACACTCATTTTGTAGACAAAAAACTGGACTTAAAGAAATGTAAGAATTTGTTAACATGAAAGAATATGTTTAACAATAAGTTGGAGGTGGAGTTGGATCAAAGTCACCTAACTCAACTGGATAGATGGTTGTGGCCAAGTTCCAGGTAACCATTTATCCTATGCTACTCTGTAGAACCCTAGTTTTGTAGCATATTAATAGATATTCCATGAAAAATAAGAAATTCTGAAGTTAAAAAATGTTAGATAGGCTTTTTCATTCATCCATTCATTTATTCAATAGTTATTAGACATCTATTAGAACGACATCCCTCTGCCTTGCAGTGGGTAGGCAGTAGAAAACAAAAACAGGTATTATTTCTGCTTCATGAACTTTATAGTCTTTATTTTGGGTCTTCTCAGAGCCTTAAAATGCTAATGGACATTACACATTTCCATGGGGGACTTTGTATCACCTTTCCTCCACCCCTACCTTGCACATCCCACATCTCCCACCCTCAAAGGGGATAGTGCTTCTTTGGCTAAACAGTACCCTTCCCAACGCATTTCAGTGGAACACCTGGTACCATCTTGAGAAGCACAATTTGGGAAACTCTGCTTTACAAATATTACCCATAAGGGTATATGTGTTTCTGAGTTTAGATGTTAAAATATACTCCTCCTTGTTGGAAGGTATGGTGATCCTTAAAGTAGCATCTGAAAATTTCGAATATTAACATTTACTGTACATGCCATCTCTCTTGCCCAGTTCAAGTCCCACCTACTCCTGGAAGACTTTTGTGGCCACTGTAGCCCATTGTCCTCTCCTTTCTCTGAACTCACATACCACTGAAGATCTACATCATTCATCTAGTTGTGAATTTTTTCTCTTTAATTCGTACGTTTCTAATTTGTGGTGATAGTCAGCCAGATAAAAAAAGCTTTAAGGTCTCATGATAAACTACCATCATATATCTAGAAGATAATATAGTATATATTTGCCGATTGGCTCTCCAGCATTTATTCTCCTCTTCTCTTACCAATCGTGCCCTGATTTTCCTAGTGGATTTACTCCTCCATTTCATAGTCATTAATTTGTGTGGGAATGATCCCATCTCCAGATACAGGTTTAGTCCCTAGAAAACTTAGCTGCTATACAGTGATTGGATAATTGAGACCAATGAGATTTCAGATATTTGCTTATACATTTAGGAATGAAAGTTTCATTTGTCTTTTAGTGGATCTACCAGAGGGAGGTTTTTGGTCTTTTCCTCACCATAAGGAATGTGCTTAGAGCCACCAGTGGACTGCTATGCAGATTTGGAGGTTGAAACCAATACCATAGAAAGAAGAGCAAAGAAACAGAAATAAAGTTAGTCCTTGCTGACATTGTGTGTCTTACTGGATTAATCTTCTCCAAGAGCCAGCTCTCCCTCTGGATTCTTCAGGTCTATGCTCTCTTTCATATTTTGTCAGATTGAGTTGGAGTTCCCTCATTAGCAATGTAGAAAATCTTGACAAACTAAGGCCATCAGTGGAAGGAAAATTCAACCTCTTTTATATAGTCTCAGGGTAGATTAGGATCAATTTATTGAATTATAGGGAGACATATTTCAATTGAAGATAGAGAAGAAATTAGTGTGGTTATGTGCAACAGTGGAACAGAATGCTGTAAGATGCAGTGGGCTTCCTGGGCTAGATGACATTTTTACAGAATATTTAATTAATTTATTTATTTTAAATAAATTTGTTTATTTTACTCTTTTTGGCTGCATTGAGTCTTCATTGTTGCATGTAGGCTTTCTCTAGTTGTGGCAAGCGGGGGCTACTCTTTGTTGCAGTGCATGGGCTTCTCATTGCAGTGGCTTCTCTTGTTGCCGAGCACGGACTCTAGGTGCGTGGGCTTCAGTAGTTGTGGCACACGTGCTCAATGGCTATTGCTCGCGGGCTTAGTTGCTCCACAGCATGTGGAATCTTCCCGGACCAGGGCTTGAACCCATGTCCCCTGTTTTGGCAGGTGGATTCTTAACCACTGTAGGGAAGTCCCTACAGAATATTTTAGAGTAGGTATTTAAAATTAAATAAGACTTGGAAGAAAAGATCATTAATAGTTGCCTCTAAAGTTCAACAAATCAATATCCTGTCTCTAAGAAACATGTAAGCTCCTAGAAGTCAGGTTGCTTTCAGCATTGCACTGCCCTGAAGTATCCATGTGGATGATTAACAAAATTGTCCATCTGTCTCTTGGATATATTGGTGTTCTCTACATATACCTGTGTCTTCAGAAAGTGAAGGATTAAAGTTCTGTGAGATTTGACCCTTCGGAGTCACCTAGAACTTGAACAAAATAGGGGAAAATATTGTGCAGTTATTAGGAATAAATGGGAGCAAACTAAAGGTGTTGTTACTAATATAACAGTAAAACAAAATAATGCAGGTATATAGTTCTTAACACAATGGCTGGCACATGATACTAAGTAAGTTATAGATTGTGATTCTGGGAGTTCCCTGTTGGCCTAGTGGTTAGGATTCCAGGCTTTCACTGCCATGGCCCGGGTTCATTCCCTGGGTGGGGGACTGAGATCCTGCAAGCTGCACAGCATGGCCAAAAAAAAAAAAAGTTTCATATATTGTGGTTCTGATTATTTTCCTGGGTTTACTTGAAAGGCATTTTTATGAAATATTTATTTATAGCTGTAGGCCCTCTCATGTATATTACTGAGTCCCTTCTAGAAATTCTTCTTCTCATGGTACCATTCACCACAAGCTGTATTCGTGCTGATGCAAAGAAGCATCCAGATACACTGAGAAGAAAACCACTGGTGTTGAAGGTTAGAGCAATGCATCAAACTGCACATCTTCCTAACTCATCTTCAATTATGTTCTAATGATTTCACACCATTTAAAAAATTTTGTCCTTATTACAAGATAGTTATTCCATTATTTGATTCCAGTCCATAATCAAGAACAAAGAAAGATTTTAAAGATCTGTTAGTCACTGCTTCGGTGGCTCTAACAATTCTCACTGGGGATTTCTCCACCCCAGGGAAAAATTTCCTTAAATCAAACAGCAAGCAAATGGTGCACACAATCTTTTTATGAACAGGCTTCTTGTACAGCTTAGTTTGCACTGAAAAGAAAAATTATGTGTTTATTAATCATCACATTTCAGCTTTCTTAGGTTACAGTGACACAACTAGCCAACTAGAAGAAGAGTGAGAAAGAGAATATTTATGCATATTATACATTGTTCCAGCAGAATTTGAAGGGGTTGACATAGTAGAATAGAATCCAAACCGTTTGTCTAGCCAACATTAAATGCTGCTTTATTTCTTGTTGAATAATTTCATTTCCCTTCAGATGTTTGGTGGAGTAGATATTTATCCATTAATTATTCTCACCCACCACTAAACACTTTAAAAGTCAACTTACAAAAATAGGAGAGGAAAATTGTCATCACTCTATAGGAAGTTCAGAACCCTTCCTACCTCACTCCTTTTAGTTATTTTTATGTAAGATAAAAGGTGAAGGGGAGACGTGAGGTTGATTATCATTCAGATTGATGTATAATCCTGATCAGTTGTTTATACTGCTTAAAATCATTTCACCAGCTGTTCATTTATATAGATTGTGATTCATTTATATAGCTTTAGGATGCCAAGATATAATCATAGCTTTTGTGTAAATATCTCTATAATCTGAACAAAATCTGTTTATTAAAAAAAAATCAGTCCAACCCTGTTTGTCCTGGCTGAATTCTGCTACAATTCATAATCCATCCGCTTTGGCTCAAGCTTTAATGCTGCATGTGGGAGATAAAAGGACTAGGTGAGAGCTTCCCAGGTGGGAAGGAACTTGCCCTGGGATTGCCTGTTTCCCAACTCCATTATGTTCGAACTCTGGAGAGCAGCTCGGTGGACACTTGTGTCCTGTAACGATGAAGCAGCTCTGATTGCTCAGCTTTGAGCATACATATTGCTCCCCTCTTTCTTCCCTTGTCCTGGGATTACATCAGTCTTGGTTTTCTGCCTTCTGAAGGCAATGTGGCCCACAATCAATCATAACTTTCGACTTACCATGAGAATCAGTACTCCTCAGAATTGATTGAATCTCTTCAAATATCTTTTAGCTCAAAAAGGCTTTTTGAGACAATGTTTCCAAGTCTCCCATTTTGAAGGTAGACAAGCTGAAGTCCAGCAATAAAGGAAATAATATAGCCTCATTCACTCATTCATTGAGCATACAGTCAAGTTGGAGAGGAAGAAGTTAAGGAACCCACAAATATAGAATTATAAATTGTGATAAATGCAATGATGGGAAATTGCTAAGAATCATGAGCACCTAGAGAGGGGCCAGGTAGTTAGGGAATCAGGGAGAGCTTCCTGGAGGAAGTGTGAGTGAAGTATGATTTAAAGGATCACTGGGAGTTAGAAAGGCAAAAACAATTGTGGTAGTAGACAGAAGGAACATTTCTGGCAAAAATAGAGCTGAAGGTGCAAAGGTCTTGAGACCAATGCCACAGACTAAGGCCTACTTCTGATTCCTAGTCTAGAGGTCTTTAAATTAAATGTTACTATAGAAGTGACATTCTAAGCAATAGTTCCTTTCCTGGTGTCCTCTGGGTAACACCTCATCCTTCCTGAGAATAGGATGTTGTAAGTTGCACTACACACACAAAGCAAACTAGGGTGGTTTCTAAGCTGTTGTCTGAGCTGTCACTTAGCTCCTGATACAAGGTAGCTGGAGATTCATGACAACAAAACAAAGTGACACTTAAATTAATTGCTTGGAGGAGGAAACATGTTTCCTATTCACAGTTAAATATTTCCTCTAAATTGATCCAAGGCAAGTGATTGTTTGCTGTTTGAAGAGATGGTATTGATAAATTTGGGATGGATATTTCTCATAGGGCTCACGATATTTGGAATCCTGCAGAAGTCCTTTCCACCACAGTTGGATACACAGGGCTTTCTAAAGACATGATGACTGTAAACTAGTCTGGGTTGACACTTGTCTTTGGGAATTATAGGGGCCAGCCCTCCAGGGGACAGGCATAACTCTGCCTGATTAGATTTACTCCTGTGTCCAGACATCCGTTGTACTTAAAATCTATCCTTTCTCCTTAGACGTTGTCACTCTGCTTAGGCACGGTATTTATTTGAAAGGACCATCTGTGGAGCACTCGTTTCTGACACACACCTTTCTCAGAGATGCACTGAGATGGGAGAATATTAATTATCACATAATACATGGTATCAGAGCCATCTTGGTACATATGATGTGAATGTGATGTCTGCTTTGTTTTCCTTTCATTTATAATTCACATTGCTCCCACTCACAGATTTTCCTTTCCTTTTTTTTAAAGGAATCACAGGCTGTTAGAGCTATCAGGAACCTTAGATATGATCTGATGTAATCTTTTTATTTTATAAATGTAAAACCTAACTCCAGGAAAGAATTAAGGGGCTTTGCCTAAAGGCATATTATATGTGAGCTTCAGACCCGGGAGTCTAAGTGGTCTCATGACTATTTCCTACACAACCTACCTATTAAATGGGTATAAAACTGTCATAGTTAGATTTCACCTGTATGAATGTGGCTGCAGAATATACCAGGAAAGGAAGCATATAGACTCACTCCTACCTTTATCAAAAGCAAAACAAAACAACAGTTTCAGACAATTCAGGTCCAGGAAAAAAGAAAAAGAAAGAAAAGAAAAGAAAGGAAAGAAAGAAGGAAGGAATGAAGGAAGAAAGAAAGAAAGAAAGAGAAAAGAAAGAAATCGGTTTACCATGATGAGCACAGGAGAGAAAGCTCTAATTATAAAATGTTGCAAACTAAGTAATAATATTCTATTTATTCCAGCTATCTCTTATTCACACTGTCTTCTAATCTATTTTATGTACACTGTTTAATTCCTCGTCCCTCAATCTCCACCTTTTGAAAAGAAGTCCAGGTTGATCTCACTTAGGCCATATTTTTGCATTTTAATCTGACATTTCAACCAAAGGATCAAAGCAACCACAAAGAAGGGTCTGACTTTAAAACTATATCTGTCTTGGAGTATAAAATAGGCAGGGATAGTTTATTTTATACTCAGACCAAGTTGGTGCAGAGGAAAATTTCAATGCAGGCAAAGCAGGTGTGGGCAGGAAAGAGACAGCAGGGTGTGAAACAGTCTCTCCATGGGCAGCTACCCTGTGCTATTTAAAATGAGGCTCAACCTCAGACCTACTGAATCAGATTTTCCTGGAGAGAGCAACCTACCCATGGGTACCCATAGTGAGATTTCCAGGTGATTTGCAGGAACACCTGGGTTTGAGAACCACAGGTATAGAGGGGAGAACAATGGAAGGTGAGTTAAAGGAAATGAGTTATAGTTGTGGTTACTCTTTGTCCAATTTGAATCCAGTCCTTTAACTTCTGAGTTTCCCCTCTGAGCTCATCCTATTTTTCTCTATGCTCCCTTCCAGTCCTGAACTTCTCCAGTTCTAAATATTTCTCCGAACTTTGAGTAAGAGAAAAAAGAAGGGATGCTGCCATAACGGTTGCAGCCAGCTTGGATACTCACTTTGAGCCCCATGAGGTAGTAGAGGACACTGATGACCATCATGGGGAGGATGTAGAAGAGGAAGGAGGTGACCTGGATAATGAAACTGTAGATCCACATGGGCTTAATGATCGTACAGGTGGCAGAGCCCGGGACGAAGGACCCATTGGGGAAGTAGTGGAGCTTGATGCCGTGGATGCTAGTGTTCGGCAGAGAGAGTAGAACAGAGAAGCCCCAAACGATGCCGAGGATTCGGAGGGCCCGCCGCCGGGTGCTCTCCAGCTTGGCGCAGAACGGGTGGAGGATGGCCACATATCACTCCACGCTGACCGTGATGATGCTGAGGACGGGGACAAAGCACACCATCTCAAAGAGGGCCATCTTGAAGTAGCAGCCCACGGGCCCAGAAAGGATGGGGTAGTTGCGCCACATCTCATAGACTTCCAGGGGCATCCCGAGAAGCAGGACCAGGAGGTCGGAGACAGCCAAGCTGAAGAGGTAGTAATTGGTGGGTGTCTTCATAGTCTGGTGCCAAAGAATCACCAAGCACACCAGAAGATTGCCAACAACCCCCACCGCAAAAATCAGAGTATACACCACAGACACTGGCAGGAAGAGGTGGCTGCGTGGAGGCCCGCAGAGCAAAGCTAGGTAGTCATCAGTGTTGTTCAGGTATTTCTTGAATGGATCTTCCAGTTACTTTTGGTAGATCCAGGAAACATTCTCATGTTTTTCCATCACTGCCGTTAAAATCCAAGACCTGAGCCTCCTCTGGAATGGTCCTCTGTCCCAAGCTGAGCCAGAAAGTAAAGAGAAAGCAGGCAGGAAAGCACAGGCTCAGTGAAGGAGGCCGGGAGAGGGCTAGTGCTTCAGCAGCATTGGGCTGCTCAGACCTCAGATCTCTTCTGAAGAGCTCCCGACCTGAGACAGAAGCCCCGTCCCACTGTGGCTGTGGGCCAATGTGTGTGTCAGACACTCAGTAAGAGGACAGCTGGGTGGGGCGTGCTAGCTTCCTGTGCAGGAAGCAGGAGAGGACGGGGAGACGTTTCTCTGAATTGACAGGAGCTGGGAAAGCAGAGCTGTCACAGATGGTGACACTAAGTTAAATAAGGTGTGGGCACTCGGAGCTGTGCATTTTGCAAAGTTTTGGGAATCTGGGTGGAAATACAAATTTAGGTCGCAAGGTCATGTGTAGAAGAGTACAAATCTCCATTGATCCTTGTCACCTGTACAGCATAACAAAAATGGGAGATCAATAGATTTCTCAAGTTATCTTGTCCCATTGGCAATTCAGGGCTCCCTGGGAAAAGTGTGATCAATATGCCTTTTGGGTTTTGATTGTGTCACGATAGAATCCAACACCTACATGTCATCTCGCCCTGTCTGCTGTCTGACACTTCAATCTCCTTAGACAGTACCTTGCTGTTGCAAAAGTCAGTAGGATTTAGAATCAGGAACATCTGTAGAAACCCTGTAAGACTTTGGGAAAGTGACTCCAACTCTCAGAGCCACATTTCCTTATCTGTAAAGTGGAGATTCATTCATTCTATTTTATTCAACAAAACTTCTTGAGGATTTACTGTGTACCAGGCAGTGTTCTGGGCTTTGTAGAAACATCAGCGAACAAGCAGGAAAAAGTCTCTGCCTACATGGAACTTTCCTTTTTTTTTTTTTTTATTAGTTTCTGCTTTATAACAAAGTGAATCAGTCATACATATACATCTGTGGAACTTTTCTTATAATAGGGAATTCTGAAAATGTACAAGCAAACTAATGAATTAATATAATTTCAGATCATAATTTTTGCTGTAAAGAAAAAGAAGGATAACGGACCTACAAACATAAGACTGGAGGCATTCTTTTATCAAGAATGGTCAAAGAAAATTTATTTCAGGAGATATCATTTGGGCAGAATTCTGTCAGATGAAAAGTCAAGCATCAAAAAGCTGAGGGAAGTGTATTCCCAGCAAAAGTTATAGCAAGTGCAAAGGTTCTGATGCAGTAACAAGTGTGATGTGTTTCAGGAACATCAAGAGGGCCAGTATAGCTGGAACTTAATGAGTGGACAGGAGAGTATGAGTGTTTAGACTGAAATGACTGGAAGGGACCAGATTATATAAATTTTTCTAGGATTTGATAGAGTTTGGATCTTATTCAAAATGCAGGGGCTTTCGATCTGATTCAAGCTGCAGAGAAATCTTTGGAGGGTTTTTTTTGTGTGTGTGTGCTGTACGCGGGCCTCTCACTGTTGTGGCCTCTCCCATCGTGAAGCACAGGCTCTGGACGCGCAGGCCCAGCGGCCATGGCTCACGGGCCCAGCCGCTCTCCGGCACGTGGGATTGTCCCAGGCCGGGGCACAAACCCGTGTCCCCTGCATCGGCAGGCGGACTCTCAACCACTGTGCCACCAGGGAAGCCCCTTTGGAGCGTTTTGAGCAGGAGGGTTGCTCCTGGGGCCAATAACTCCCCAGTGTCTCTGGACTGTTTCTGCCCATAGATTGAACAGGCTTCCATATTATGGTAGACAATAGAAATGCAGCATGAATTTATCAACAGAGGTAAGTCTGAGCAAACACAGGGGTACCCTCTGTGGCTGAAATCAGGTGGGCCAAGGGGATGTGATATGGGGGTACCAGTGTCATCTGTGAAAATCTTTCAAATTAAAAAAAAACAGTAGCTAATATTTATTAAGCACTTATTCTTCCTAGGCACTATTGTAAATATTTTATATATAGCACATGCAGTCTCTACAATAATTCTATGAGGTAGGTTCTTTTTTTTAATGTCTGCATCACGGGTGAGGAAACAGTGGCACACACTTATAGGGCTTGTTCAAGCTCACATACTGTATCAGGCATTTGGGTTAAGTTATGTTTCAGTAACAAAAATTCCCAAATTTTAGTGCATTAAAGTTAGCAAAGGTTTATTTCCTGCTTATACTACCTATCCATTCAGTGTTGCCTTGTAGCGTCTGTTATATGTTGTTCTCACATTGGGATGCAGGTTCCAACCTGTGCTTTCATAATCCCCAAAGGAAGATGCCCAAAGGGGACCTTGGCTCTTGAATTTTCTTCCTGGAAAAGACAAATATCACAACCAATCACATTTCATAGGCCAAATCAAATTACATGGCCATTCCTAACCCCCAAAAGGATAAAGAGAACAATTTTACCATGTGTTTAGGAAGAGCAAACCAACAGTATTTGGCAAACAGAATTAGTGACTGTACATTCTGCCCCTCTGGATACCAAAGATTTAGCTTGTGTTCTTTCTTGAAGGAAAAATACGCTTCGCCCTGCCCCAGTAGAGATGCCTCAACATGCCTATCCAGACACAGCTTTAAGTTAAAAGTCCAGGAACTCTGGGTGATACATGGTATTCTCTCCATCAGATCTACACGTGACTCCTCTTGTCTGTCCCTGAGACCTATAAACTAAAGGACAAGTTACCAGCTCCCCATATGGATCCTCCCATCTGCTAATAACAGTTTTCTCATTTCCCACCATCTCACCCCTAGACTAATGCCTTTTGTTTTTTTTTAATTGAAGTATAGTTGAATTACAATGTTTTGTTTATTACTGTAAAGTGATTCAGTTATACACATATATACATTGTTTTTTTAAATATTCTTTTTCATTATGGTTTATCGTGGGATATTGAATATAGTCCCGTGTGCTATACAGCAGGACCTTGTTGTTATCCATTCTATACATAAAAGCTTACATCTGCTAACCCCAACTTCCTACTCCATCCTTTCCCGAACCCCCTCCATCGTGGCAACCACCAGTCTGTTCTCTATGTACATGATTCTGTTTCTGTTTTGTAGATAAGTTAATTTTTCTCATATTTTAGATTCCACATATAAGTGATATCATATTGTATTTGTCTTTCTCTTTCTGACTTACTTCATTTAGTATGTAATCTCTAGTTGCATCCATGTTGGTGCAAATGGCATTATTTCGTTCTTTTTTGTGGCTGAGTAGTATTCCATTGTATATGTGTACCACATCTTCTTTATCCATTCATCCGTCAGTGGACATTTAGCGTGTTGCCATGTCTTGGCTATTGTGAATAGTGCTGCTATGAACATAGGGGTGCATGTACCTTTTTGAATTATAGTTTTGTCTGGATATATGCCCAGGATTGGGATTGCTGGATCATATGGTAATCCTATTTTTAGTTTTTTGAGGAACCTCCATAGTGTTCTCCACAGTGGCTGAACCAATTTACATTCCCACCAACAGTGTAGGAGGGTTCCCTTTTCTCCACACCCTCTCCAGCATTTGTTATTTGTAGACTTTTTAATGATGGCCATTCTGACTTTTAATGATGGTGTGAGGTGGTATCTCATTGTAGTTTTGATTTAATGCCATATATTTTAGAGTTTTTTGTTACAGCAGTGCTTTACTTCCATATGCAGTTTTGAGTCAATAAATTGGACTACATTATGCTGAAGTAACAAACAACATCAAACTCTCAGTGACTTTAAACAGCAAAAGCTTATTTTCTTTTTGTGCTGTGTGTGTATTGTGACTGGGGAGAGAAAGTTTTGTACAGCACTATCTTTTTCCAGGATAATACAGAATATTCTACCATTCAAAACACAATGATAAAACTGTTGGGGAGACCTGACATGGGGGTGTAGCTTCTCAATCCCATCCTTCTGGAGGACTTTTCCCCATCCTTTAACATCTAGTGCTGCTCTGGGTATTGAGAATGTACTCAGTAAATGGATCATAAATAAAGAGGCATTGTAGGAACTAGACTGGCTATGAAGACATCATATTTGTTGAAGAGGTAATTAGGAAAATTGTTAACATCTTATAAGAAAGTGTTTCTTTTATAGATGTGAGCAATTTGAACACATTTCCTAGAGACTCTGGAGTGGAAACAGAAGCTTGGTTAAGAGGCATAACATTCCCAACTTTTAACTTTGGCATCCTCACGTGTCAGGAAATGCTCATGTGACCTTGGATAACATCAGTGAAAGTATAGTGCCTAAAACAAGGAAGGTTATCATCGGTCGTAGTATACACTAGTTAGGCCAGACCAAGAGTATTGGCTCCAGCTTTGACTCTTGCACTTCAAGAGGGACTTGATAAGTTGGCGTAGTCTATTGAGGACAACTGGGATAGTAGAGGGATTTGGAGTTATTGTCCTAGGAAAGAGGAAACCTGCCTTAAACATGATCCCTGCCTTCAACTATTAAAAGTGTATTTTTTTTGTTGTTTTTTTGTTTTTTGCGGTACACGGGCCTCTCACTGTTGTGGCCTCTCCCGCTGCGGAGCACAGGCACTGGATGCGCAGGCTCAGCAGCCATGGCTCACGGGCCCAGCCACTCCACGGCATGCGGGATCATCCCCAACTGGGGCAAGAACCCATGTCCCCCGCATGGGCAGGCGGACTCTCAACCACTGTGCCACCAGGGAAGCCCTAAAAGTATATAGTTTTAATGGAAGAAGAATTCAATTTATTCTAATTCACTTCCTATGGCAGAACTGAGAGCAATGTGTTGTCAGTATAAAGAGGAAAATTTTGAGCATTTTGGAGCAGACTAAAATAGAAATGGGTCACCCATGTCACTAAAGGCACTCAACTAAGGTTGAGTGGCCATCTGTTAATATTTTATCAGGTTATGTAAACTACGATTAGTTTACCTTTGGGGTTCCTGTAAACAGTCATATTTGTGCTGCATATAGCCTACTGCTTATTCAATATCTCCTCTTGGTGTCCAGTGTGCATCTCAAAATTAACATGTCTAAAACCAAGTTCATGCATCATTTTCCCACTAAAGCTGCACTTTTCCTGTATTCTCTGTTTAGTGAGTGAATTACCATGTGCTTAGTTGTCCAAGCTAGAGACCTATGTATCATACTGACTCTGCCCTCTCATTTACCCAGTGTCATCTGATCAACGTGCAAATCTTCCTGTCCATTAACCATTATATCTCAAATATATATATGTATACATATATATGTTTATACATGTCTATATGTGTATTTCATCCACTATATATATGTATATATGTGTATTTCATCCACTATTCTCTGACCTCACTACCACTTCCCTCTTCCAGGCCACCATCGTCTCTTCACTGGACTTCTCGCTGGTCCCCCACTTCTACTTTGCTCCCTCTCCAATACCATCTTATCTTGTAGCTGGAATAAAGTTTCTAAAATGCATATATGGTCATATATCTCTTCTACTTCAAGTCCTTCAAGGGTCTCAGTTGCCTTAATATGACTCATAAGGTAATTCATGATCTGTTTCCTCCTCTTCTGTATCTTAAGTTCCTAAGTCTCCTTTATACACCGTGCTCTTGCTAGACTATATTGCTGGCAATTGCCCCACAAAGAGCATCAAACCTCTGTGTATATTGTTCCCTCTGCTCGAGGTGGTCTTCCCTCCTCCTTCATCTCCCTTCACTCTGTTAACATGTGCTGGTCATCCAGAATTCAGTTTGTTCAACACATTTTATGAGGAGACATCTCCTATATTTCCATTCTGGATGAGGTGTCCCTCTTGTGTGCTACTCTCTTAGCTTTTACATGCCTTCATCTTAACACTTTATAGTGGGGGTCAGCAAAACAGTCCATAGGCCAAATACATCTTGTCACATGTTTTGGTACATAAAGTATTATTAGAATACTACATTTACTTGTTTGTGCTTTGTCTGTGGCTGCTTTTGTGTTACAGTGGCAGAGCTGAGTGGTTGTGAAAGAGCCCGAATGGCCCACCAAGCCTAAAATATTTACTCTTGAGCTCTATATTTGTTTGCTAGGGCTGCTACATTAGAGAAGCACAGACTGTGTGGCTTCAGCAACAGAAATTTATTGTTTTCCAGTTCTGGAGTCTAGAGGTCCAAGATCAAGGTACTGGCAGGGTTGGTTCCTTCTGAGGGCTGTGACAGTGAATCTGTCCCATGCCTTTTCCCTCTTCTGATGGTTTGCTAGCAATCTTCAGCACACATTGGCTTGTAGACACCAATCGTCACCCCAGTCTCTGCCTTGATGGCCCCAAGTTGTTTTCCCTGTGTTCCTGTCTGTCTCTTAATATCCTCTTCTTATAAGGAAAGTCATATTGAATTAGGGTGCACCCTGTTGACCTCATTTTAAGTTGATTACCTCTGTAAGAATCTTATCTCTAAATAAGATGACATTGAGAGGCTCTGGGGGTTAGGAATTTAACATATGGATTTTGGAGTGGACAAAACTCAGCCCATAACAGGCTCTTTACAGAAAACTCCTGGTTTATAGTATTATACTCAACCATGTATCCCAAAGGGCAAGACCCAGGTCCTGCTAATGATAGTGTCACCAGTATTTAGCATGACGTTTGGACAGACCAATCACTCAGTAAATACTCACTTAGTTAATAAATAATTTTGAAATACCCCTGGTGACCTGACATCTCATTTTTTGCCATATCTATGCTGCCTTATATAATTATTGTAATCCATTTCATGATTACTTCTAGATCTCTGAATGTTTTCATCACAGTCTTGACTCTGTCTTGGGTTACCTGTAAACCCTAAATAAGTTACTAAATCTCTCAAAGTCTGAGTTTCCTCATCACCAAGGCCAAGGTCCCTAAAATACTAATATTCCATACTATTGATGGCATTTGACTAATATTACCATCTACCTTTGATGACTAATCTTGTCCTTTGTTTACAAAGCCCAGTGGGTCTGCACTCTGGAAGGATTACAGGAGAGAAAGAAGAAGAGGACCTTGATTTAGCCTAATTTTCACAGACACTTCTCTGGATTCACAGTTTCCCAGAAAGTCAGTGGGGGCTTCTGTGGCAGGAGATGTCTCATGTCCAGGAAGAGAATCATGGTAGCTGTTGATTTCTTTCTAAACTATTTGATGGAAATAAAGTTAGTTTCAGCTCTAGTTCCCTAGTCTCAATGACTTTCATTGATTGGAAACAGAAAATGACTAAGGGTGCTTAAACCACTAACAAATGGAGGGTTTAGTAATTGTCTTTATGAAGGTGAATACGTGAGCAGCATCCAGAGTACTTTTCTCTGCAGATCAGAAGGGGACTCAGTGAAAGTCAACACCAGACTATGTGGTATGATTTACAAGTAGGGAAAAGCCCCCACTGGCTGAATGTCCTGCCCTGATTGGTGTTTAAAATCTTATCATTTCTTTAAGCTTCTCATCACTTTGAGGGAAAATAACATCATCCTCATCCTCATCCTCATCCTCAGCACTGGGAGCAGTAGCGGTAGAATCAGCAGCAGTGCCAGCTTCCATGATAGAGTATTAACTATGTGCCAGGAAGTGAGCTAAGAGCTTTACTTGAATTCTCTAATCTAATCCTTGAGACAACCCAATGAAGAGGTATTTTTATTACCTCCATTTTACAGATGAAAAAATCCAGGATTTAGAGAGGTTAAATGCCTTATGAACTCACGTAGTTAATTATCATCAGTGTTAGGACCTGAACCGAACCTAACCATTGCCTTTGCCCTGATTCATGAGTCAGAATTATCATGCAACAAATGTTATTTTATTCTCACATGAACTACCGAGCCATGCATTTCTGGGATATCTACCTTTAAACAGAGCATTCATATGGACACAACATACTCACACAGAAATCAGTCCATAGCTGACATGTACTCAACTCTGGAATTCACATTTTAAAGGACCTCTTGATTTAAGTGAAAAAAATATAATTTTATGCACTCAAGTTAATAGAACCTGTCAAACTTTCACATAGAAGCATATCCAGATTGTTCTGATATAAACTGGTCCACAGAATAAAGTAGATGGCAATTTTCCGTATTAGTGCTATTTATACAACAGGGTTGCTTGTAGATAGCACCATTCAGTGTGCTTGTCACTGTGGAAAGTATTTTGAATGAAAGTACACAGGGTTTTGGGGTGATCCATATGAAGAGAGAGACTAATCAAATAATCTAATAAACAATGTAAAATTATGGCAAGGTCACATAAGAGAGGCACTTTATTAACAGAACTAACTATGAGATGTGATCTAGATCTGAGATCTCAGAGATGAAAAGCAACTAAAAGGAAGTTTTGGGGGTAGGGATTGGGAGAAGAGCAGTCCAAACAAAGCAAAGAGCATGTGCAAATGCCCTGTGGTGGGAGGGGGCAGTCTAGTACATTAGGAGGAAGTGTAGAGGCCACTGAATCAGGGGCTTATGCTGTGAGATGGGGACCATGCAGGGACCTATAGGCCATACCAAGGGCTTTCTATGGTTTTGTTTCAGTTTGCTATTAAAGAAGCCAATGACACTTTTAAGCAGGAGAATATTATATGATCTTCAGAAAGATTTCTTTTGGCTACAGTAAGGAAATGAATGGAGATGGGGAAGATGAGGGGCACAGGCTATTCCAGTGGTCCAAGTGAGAGATGGTGGTCACTTGGACTTAGATGGTGGCAGTGGAGATGATGGCAGGAGATTGAAATAGAAAAAACTGTCAGCAGGACTGCTGTGTCCAAGCCCACCACGCTTGACTGTGTGACCTTGAGAAACAGCTTAACCTCTCTGAGTCACTATTCCACCTCTGTAGAGACTGGAAACATAATAGTATCTACTTCAAGGTTATCATGAGTTTACATGTGTACCTGGCACATAGTAAGTGCTAAGTAAGTGTTAGCTATTTTAGTATTAGTTGTAGAAGAAGTCATTATAGTAGTAATGGTCATATTACCAAATTTAGGAGGAAGGAGAGTTAACTGAAATGAAACCATTTTCAATAACTGGATACATATAAGTAGAATTCCTGGGTCAAAAAGATAGGACTAAAAATAATTAACCCTAAATATATATTTTTGTAACTTCCCTTTGTAAGTTCTTTGTAAAGCCTGTGTTAGAGACTAAAAAAAAGTTAATTTATTTTTCACATTTTATTCTTCCCAAGATGCTGCTTCTTTGATCCAAATAATGATGCTACAAACAGGTACATACTAAGTTAAAGCAAGGAAAAAATTTCTAACGGTTCTCTGAATTCTCTGAAGAGAAATAAAGGAAGCTCTCTGAGAGGTAGGGACTTTCCTAGTGGGGAAGATATTTAAGAGAGCCTGGAGACTGCTCAGAGCTGCTGGAAAGGATTATAAATCAGACAAGGATGAGTGACCTTCTTACTTTTCAAAGTGTCCTCCAAAGACCAGTAGCGTGAGTGTCACACGAGAGCTTATTAGACCTGCAGAATTTGGGGTCCAGCTCAGACTTCCTGAATAAGAGTGTACATTTCAGCAGGACTCCCAGGAGATTTGTTGGTACATTAAAGTGTGAGGAACACTAAACTAAATAACTTCTGTAGTTCTTTTTTAATTGGAATGATCCTGTGAGCCCAGGTGTGATCTCTAGAGCAGGGAACTTGGACGTGGCATGAGGACAGTGGAGGAGGTCCTGCTGAGCTGGCAGGGCTTGTAGGGTTTTTCAAACTTCTCCACTCACTTCTGCACCAAGTTCTCAGCAGTGCCTGCGGTGATACAGGAAGAAGTGAGTGTTGTTCCTTACAGAGTGAATTTTGAACTGTTGACTCTCTGAGTGGAAGACACCCAGGGATTATCTGGTTTACAGCTTTATTTTATGCAGAAAGAACTGAAGGTCAGAAAGGGGTAGTGACTTGCCCAGGTTAAAATGCACATTGATAGTTTCTTTATATTTCAATTTCTAACCAAGTTTGTTCTCTCCCTAGCTTGCGATCTCTCTGCCTCTCCATCTCTTTCTCCCCATCCCCACCTCTAACACACACACACACACACACACACACACACACACACACACACACACACAATTCTTAAGTCAATCTGCTTTTTAGATAAATCCGATGGCTGTCCTCAGGGTCAAACACCAAAACCAAGTAGGGGGGTATTGTAAATACGTCAGAAAGAATCTTTTCCAGGTTTAGCAAAGCAGGCTGTGAAGAGCAGTATGAACAGCAGTTGAAGTGGAAAGGAATATAAACTAAGAATGCCAGCACTTTTCAGCATAATATATGCTCTTCTTTAGTTCACCCTCAGACTCTCCAGTTGAGGTTTGTCATTGGTTTCAATAAAGAGTCTAGCATCATGATTTAGACCAGAGAAGAAAATGGGGAAGAGTCAAGTAGCAGTTCTAATCCCAGCAGTCAGAGGACCTGTATATAAATGCCACTTCCACCATCTAAGGAATGTTTAGCATAATGGGTGGGTCCTTGGCCAAGTTATTTTATATGGATGTACTTCCGTGTCCTTACACAGAAAATTTGGGTTATTCTTATATCACCTATTCACAGGGTTTTTTTGAGTTCCAATAATACTTTAGGAAAATACTTTTTGGCTTCCAAGAGATTTTGTAGTTTCTTTTTTAAACTGTCAGTCTTCTCAATAAAGACATTAAGATTAATAACGGCAGGGCACTCTTACTATTCTACTTTCATGGCTAGGACAGTGTTGCCACGTAAAAGCATAAAGAGCACTAAATCAAGCTTGGTTAAATGGATAGGTATATACATGAAGGAAAGAAGAAGGGGGGAAGAAAGCTGGATGGACAGCAGGTTGACAGCTTGTGTGGCATTAAAGTCTTATTTGTGATAATCAGGTTTTCTACAAGTTTCTTTCTGGTCTTCTGGTCTGATGTTTCTTTCATAGGTTTTGCTATTTCATTGATGATACTAAACTGGTCAGGAAGACCTAGGCTTAATTTTGCTGCTTGAATCTATATTACCTTGGGCAAGTTACACACCCTATCTAAACATCAATTTTTTCATCAGTAAAATGGGATTAATAATTCTTAACTCGTTAGCATTGTTGTGAGGGTTAAATGGCAAACTGGATATAAATAGTTAAGCATAGTGTTTGGTATACAGTAAGCATTCAATAAATGCTATTTTCCTGCACTAACAGTTCAAGGAGTTTGATTTACTAATAAAAAGGTTTGATTGATGGCCATTATACTGGTACCCAGGAGGCATCCAATAAGTGGTTTGAAGTAGAATGCATAACTATAATATTGATTTTTGTCTTCAATCACATTTTAGTTGAAGGCACTTTATAAGTCTGTGCTGTTGTTTACATGATTGAATTTTTTAGACTTTTATGTTAACATGTTGATTCAACTTCTGCCTTTTGAAATTATTGAGTTTTTTCCTTTGGTCTGATCTATGATTCATCTTTATAAATGTATGAAATCTCAAAAAGGAGGTGTATTTTTGATATGAAAAAATCTGATCTGTATTAATTTCCTCTTATTAACTACATGAGGTAATTTTCTTTGATGGAGAGCACTAATAATGCTGTAGAAGCAAATAAATAAACAAACACAACTTGTTTAGTTGTAGCCTATTCTGTAATTCACAAAATTAAAGGTAATTCACAGACCTAAACAGCCTAGCCTCAAGCAGGAAAGGAACCAGGTTAACTCTGAAGAGCCAAGGAGTAGATGCTCATGAACGGCATCTTTGGGACACTGTTGTCTGATGCTTAATTCCAGCTATATTCTCTATCTCTGCTTAAGAATCACATTCCCCAAAGAAAGAATGAGATTGGCTTAGCTTACATTTCTTGCCTAATTCTGTGAATTACAGAGGTAGTCCAGTGCCCCATTCAGAGATGGGAGGAGGGAACCAGACAGGCAGTAAGGACAGAGGTCCACGACGTGATCTGTGAAGGTCACATCTTTATATCTTCATCTCCCTGTTTCTCTTTGATCTGCCAGATTAAGCCATGGGTGTATTTAGGACTCAGAAAACTGAGAACATGGTTAGCTACAAAAGAGAACGTGGCTGGGCTTGGGTATTCTCTTTCCATAGATTTGTTTGTCTACATAGAAAGAGTGTTACGGCTCCACTCTTACAATTACTCTTACCACGGCCACCACCAGGATTTACTGAGTAATTTATTCAGGTATTAATATTTAAACTATTTATCAAACACTATGCTAGGTATAATTCTGCCCCCATGGACCTTAGAATCTGGTGGCAGGACAGCCATTTAATGAAATAAACACTTAAATTTTGATGTATGGTGACAATTTGAATAAATGCAATGAAAAGAAAAATACACTGGGCATAGAAAGCATGTAACATGGAGACTTGGTCTTATCTGGCAGGACAAAAAATATCTCTGAAGAGGTAAGGATATTGGAGGATGTGTAGGAATTAACCAGGTGAAGGGAGCTCAGGGATAAAATTTTAGGCACAGATGAGCATGAAAAGAATCCATGCCTAGTGGAAGCATGATTTATTTGAGAAACCACATGAAGGGTCATGTGCCTGGAATGCGGAGAGCAAATGAAAGTTGTGTATGAAAACATCCTGGGGCGTGTGGTGCAGTCAAGTGGGACTTACTGGGTCATTTTAAGGGTTCTGGTGTTTAGCCTAAGACAATGAGAAGCTGTTGGATCATAAGCATGGGAGCGACATGACCAAGGTTACATTTGGAAACAGTACCTCCAGTTGCTGTATGAATAGTTTGAGGTGTTAGGAGTGGTTGTAGGGTGTATCAGGAAACAATTGTAGGAGTCAATGAGATGAATGAGGAGGGCTTACACTAGGTTTGTGGAGTAGAGATAAAGAGAATTAGCTTTGGAGGATATTTAAGGAGCTTAACAGACATATCTGGCGGTTTGGATATAGTGTGTGTAGGAGAGGAGAGTGACCACTATGATTCCTAGGTTTGGGCTGGTGTAACTGAGTGGACGGCAATCTATTAAATTATACCAGCCAAAATATAGGTCTATTCATATTAATAAAGAACATGAGAATAGGTCTGAATTTAGGAGGGAAATTATATTTAATTTTAAGCATGTTGGCTTTGATAAATCTTGATGACAGCTATGTGTAAAAATCCAGAAGTGGTTGAATATAGATAACTAGAACTCATAAAGAAGATCTTGGCTACAGATGTAAATGTGTGAGACTTTGTTTGTAGAGGATAATTAAAGCTGTTGATGTGGGTGAGGTTGCCTAGGGAAAGACTGCAGATGAGAACAGATACAGATTGGCACATTGAGAAATTCCAACATTTAATAGCAAGATAGAATATGAACCTCGCCCAAGAGTCTAAGAGATCCTCTAAGAAGTCAAGACACAATCATTCTTGACTCTGTGAAAGTGTATAATCATAGTGGTGGTGGGTGTGTATTGCACTGAATCTTAGGAGTCAGAGGGAAGTAAGGAAATGGGGACTTATTAACAGGCAGCAATTGGAGAAGTTATTTTGAGAAGTTTGGCTATGAAGGGGAAGAAGAGTGATGAGATTGAGACTAGAGGATAATTTTGAGTTCTGGTAATTATTACAATTTTTAATGGAAGAGACTTATTTAAAAGCCAAAAGGATCCCTTTGAAAGAAAGGGAAAAATGGAAGAAAGATGAAAGAGAGAGAGAACATGAAAAGAGCAAAGGAACACTGTGTGTGTGCAAGATTCCTGACTAGGTGGGAAAGGGGACATACACCTTATAGTTGGGAGAATTGACCTAGACTAAGGGGAAAAGACAGCTCCTGTAATGTGAGAGAAGGGAAGATGGTTTCTAGATTTTGTAGCAGAAAGTAGAGGGCCTCCAGCCAGTGTCTCGTGGCTTCTAGTTTCTTTGTGAAGTACAAAGAAATGATTGCTGCTGAGAGTCATCAAAGAGATGACAGGCAGAGGGAGTTGAAGTAGAGGAAGGGTCAGAGGTCAGGTGGAAGTTTGGGGAGGGTGGAGGACAACTCAGTTAGGCTTATCAGCAAGTAGGAAACTAAGTTAATCAGTAAAAGTTGTCCGGTTGCTTGGTTAATGAAGGCCCGCATTAGGCTGGTCAGTGAGTCAGTCAACACAGATTGGTTGAGCCAGACATTGTTCTGGCCTCAGGATATAGTAGTGATTGAGAGAGAAGACTGTCCTATTGAGGAATCTACTCGTTAGTGACAAGGTGGTGAGTGATGTAAGCTTCTTAGCTCCACAAGAGAACTAGTGTTACTTTAAAGCATGGATGTCTTACTAAACTACTCTTCCTTACACTATGATTTTAACCAATCATACTTGACTGTCAGATTATAGTCATAGAGACAGTAGATAAAGTTTTACAAATGAAGATAGAGATTTGCCTGAAAAGTGTAATAAAAAAACAGAGAAACAATGGAGTTTGAATATCATTGAGTATTTTAAATAATTGATCATGGAGACTAAAATAATAAGAGAAATGATTAGAAAAAGGGGGATTAATGAAGAATTAATGAACTGGTTGTTGCATTGGGAATAGTTGAAAATGCAAACTGGAAAAACAGGAAATTATGGCTTGAATGGGATTCATAAATATGTGATTTTGGAAAGAGAATAGTTATGGTTAAAGGAAAAATCTAGAGTATGGTGCAAGACACATTGTCTCAGATGGAGTGGAGGGGGTCACTAGAGGTGAGATGGAGATGGTCGTGAAATAGAATGGTCAGGGTGTGAATGGATTTATACACGTAGAGGTGAAACACCCAACATGATGATGGACTTTGTAGAGAGGAATACTCTCAACCAGGTACCAAAGTCTTTGAGGAATGAAAGATATGCCTGGGATATCAGTTATAACCACAAAGAGTAGGGAGAAACAATGGTGTATGATTGCTTTGTTCTCAGCTGGGCTTTTTTTTTCCTTCTAAGAGGGTCAGCCATTCCTAGCATTTTATATAGTTTATTCTTCAAAATATTTCCATTACTGTCATCCCATTTTGCAAATAGGGAAAGTGATGCTCAGATAGTTTGTTACTTTAAGCTACAGATTTAATAATTTGTAGAACTGCGACGAGAACCCAGGTCTGTCTGGTCGGAATTTTTTGAAAATTCAGTTTTTAGTTTTTCAGTTGAGGAAGTAGTAGTTTTTGAATTGTCCTATTGACTATTCATGGAGAGACAATGCAATAGAAACATTCCAAGCAGGTCCATGCAGAGTGGACCCGAGGTAAAGCATATCAGGAAACATGGAAGCTCTTCCCTTCTGCCACAAGGCTCCTGACTAGCAGTTTGAGATGTGTGGCCTCTGAGATGATTGAGTGTGGTCACACCCACTGGAAGGAAACATAGACTGTGGTGGTACTCTGACAGATTCTTGTCTAGAAAGCAGAAAATTACTGCTGGAAGAAGACAGCAGCAAGTTGAAGTGTCACCAAGTGACTGGTGTAAGGGTGCCGATATGCAGTAGTAAGTTGTACCCAACTATGGAAATGATGGAGCAGCCGTTCTTGCAGTTCGGGCAGAAAGGCATGCAATAGGGAAACTAGCCATCACAGAGCTGTCATTCAGACAGAGCTGTCATTCAGCTGTCATTCAGAGAGAACTGTCATTCAGACTCTGGTTATATTAATCTAATGGTTAAGTTACATCCCAGTCCTAGAGGTGCTGCAGCACCAGACTGATAACCCAGTCAGAGGAGGCAGGAATAGAGAAACTAGACAACATTTACTGGCAGAGGCACAAAACGGCATAATAAGAGTAGCAGCAAGGGAAACCTGATGTCCATCTGTCTCTCTATCAATCCATCTATGCATCTGGTAAACACTGGCTAGTGACTACCAAGTGCAAGGCCTTGTGCTGCATAGTGAGGATAGAAAGATGAAGTAAGACTGTTGGGTTTCCCCAACTGATACTCCCTCCTGCATGGCCAGAAGATTTTCAGCTCTTTGATTCCTTCTAATTTACTACTGGTGAGGAAAAGATAGACTTGGACCCTGCAGACAAATAAAGCTCCATATACCACCAAATGAGTTCCCCCATATTGGCACGTTTAAAATATGAGTGAGAAACACATATCTGGATAATCAAGATGCAATTTATAGTAGGTTTCAGGGACCAAGCCTGATGACAATGCCACAAATCTGCAACAAAAATGTAACATTTGACTCTAAGTCTTAACTTAAGAACTGCATATAAACAATTTACCTTTCCCAGGGAAACCCTTCTGATAAAGCCCAGAATACAAATATGTGTTCCTTCCCCTTTACCCTTTAGAAGCTTTGCCTTTGTTTATGCCCAGCTCATCATACAGCAGCTGCCTTCATTACCATCTCATTTTTTACTGATGGGAAGTGTTGCCATGGTGATCCTAGAACATAAGCCTGAAAATACAGACCGTCATGAACTTATCCCAAGTTAGAGGCAGTGGATCAGTAAAGAGTGGTAAATCCTTCTCCTCTATTCCTCATGTATGAGCTTCTTCAATGAAGAGGTATTGGAGTTACTGGAGAGGAGCCCTTAGCAGCAAATGGGATGGATGCAGGCCCTCACATAGCTATTTCATGACGACTCACAGGTTAGCAAAGACATAGCTCAGTTCCTTGAAGAATAGACAGTCTTGTGCTCTTCTCTACTGCATAGGCTATAGTACCCCAAGTGTCAGGAGTATGCATCACTGTTAACAATTGGAACTGGGAGTACATGGATGGCTTCCTGTAAACAGTTTACTGACTCTGAATATCTCAGATTCATGATCTATTGAGAATAGTTAATAGTTTATAGGTTAATAGTTAATAGGTTAATAGTTAATAGGGTGTTTGTATCAAGATCAAGGACCATTAGAGCAGAAGAACCCTTAGATATAATCTAAAATGAATTTTTCACTTGTCGATAAGGAAACAGGCCTAGAGATGAGAAGAGCCCCTTTAAGGCACCCAGTAATTAAGAGGCAAGTTGATTAATCGATTGTAGAATGGGAAACATTTTTTTTTCTTTCTCTTTTTCTGATATTCTCTTCCACTAAATTCTTCTTTAACCAAAGACTTTCAGAGAACAAACCTTTTCTTCCTTGGTGGGAAGAAAGTTTATGGAGATAAAAATAAATCCAGAGATCCCTCTCAACATTAAGATTGATTTAGTCATTTAGGGCTTCCCTGGTGGCGCAGTGGTTGAGACTCCGCCTGCCAATGTAGGGGACACGGGTTCGTGCCCAGGTTCGGGAAGATCCCACATGCTGCGGAGCGGCTGGGCCCGTGAGCCTTGGCCGCTGAGCCTGCACGTCCAGAGCCTGTGCTCCGCAATGGGAGAGGCCAAAACAGTGAGAGGCCCGCGTACCACAAAAAAAAAAAAAAAAAAAGATTGATTTAGTCGTTTAAAGCCACTGACCTGAGCCTCCTAATAGAGCTCACTTTGAAGTTATTACTAATGGACCTGAACCCTTGAGGAGGTAAGCAGTATCATTGCTCAGAGCAGGCTTCTCAATACATGTCCCAGTCAAGCTGACAGCAAGACTCTTTTATCTCTGGCTTCTTAGTCTCCAAACCCATTAGCACAGGCATCCTTTGATATATTTCTCTCTGTCCCTTCTAGAGCTCAGTTGCTATTTGTAATAAGTCTTGGTGACCTCTCACCGTAGGATGATATCAGAGTATTACTATTAAACTTAGTTACAATGTAAACTAAAACATGTGGGTCTCCTGGAGACATTGGCAAATCTTGGTAGAAATGTATACATATTTTATTAATATTAATGGTGGTTTGGGACTTTGTATTGCCTTTTCACCCACTGTCAAAGGCTGATGATCTTAAGAGCTTTCTGCTTGAGAAGAGACATGATAAGGATTATAATGAGATTTGGGATAGAGGCCAAAGGTCTTAGAAACAAATGCTGATTTTCTATTGATGGAGAAGTTATTTTAACCTCTCTCAGCCTCAGTTTCCTCATCTATGCATCAAGCTCAGAATTGCATATGCTGTTAGGATTGTTGTAAGGAAATGACGAGAAAATGTAAGAGAATTGGGTTAGAGGTTATCACCATCTCCAGTCTTTACTCTGCACCCTGTGTGCTGGGACAGTGTGGAGAAAGATATGAGGTGTTTCTTTACTCTTGAGGGGCAGTTTAACTCAGATTGCTTCTTCAAAGGGATTTCATATCCATCAGTTCACTTAATGTTGCCACTAATGATGAGAGGTGAACTTGAGAGAGAGAACTGACATGTTCATCACCATTCAGAGTTGGGATTCCAGAGTTTTAGTCCTGGCTGGGTTTTAAAGTAGCCAATCTGATCTTGAAGAAGTGATCTTCATAAACTGCGGAAAGAATCCTGTCCTTCCCCAGCTTGAAATCCTCCATTAGCCTCCCTTTGCTGTTAGAATAAATCCCAACATCTTCAACTTGTTCTACAAGGTCCTGTACCATTTGGCCTCTCCCCACTTCTACCTCATCTTTCTCCTATTCATTTCAACAACAAAAGACTTCTTTTAGTTCCTCCAGCATGCCTTCATTTCCTGCCTCAGGGTCTTTCCCTGTGCAGCTACTTCAGCCTCTAATGTTCTTTCCCCTGGAGCCTTGCAAAACTGCCTCTTTCTCCCATTTCAGTTCTCGGCTTAAATGTCCCTTGCTCAGAGATTTTCCCTGAACACCCTTCCTAAAAGCAATTGTACCATATTATTTTGTGTTACAGTCTTTGGTTTCTTACCTTCACAGCAATCTCAGTTTGTATTGCTTTTGTAATAATCACTTTCTTCTATTGTGTTTATTTGATTTATCTTCTTTCATCTGTCTACTCTTTTGGGATGTAAGCTTCATGAAAGTAGGAACTACATTCCATTTATGGCTGTGTTTCCAGCATCTAGCACAATGACTAGCACCTAGCAAGCACTCAATAAAATTTGCTCCATGACCAAATGAGTGAATCGATATGTCACTCTCTGAGTTTTAGATTCATGATAGATGGGAATATGCTCTAACAACACCTCTCCTAGTTATTCTCTCAGCTACAAGTATGAGAGGAGGTTGGCTCTTCCCTTCTATGGCTACCGCTTCCTGGTCTCGATCATACAGACTTCTTCTTTGTTTTTTCTTTTACATTTTTCCTCTGCTTGCTTGAGCCATATGTTCAGTTGGGCATACAGGATTTACTATAGAACAAGTTTTGGTGATGAGAACACAAGACTGGAAGTCAGGAAATCTGAATTCGAGACTTAGATAGGCTTCTGCTTACAATATGATATTGGATAAGTTAGATGCCTACTTTTGCACTTCAGTTTCTCCTGTGGTTATAATGAGGAGATTGGACTAGATGAGCCAAAAAGATCTTTTCCACCTGGAGCATTATCTAACCTAGATTGTTGACTTCCCTTCCATCAATTCATCTGGACAGCCTCACAAGGCAATTACTTTTAAAATAGCAGTGGTCATCTTGAGTCACGTCTGGGTATACTGTTTAAAACTAGAATTCCTGTTAATCAGTTTACAGTCATACTATAAAATTTACAATCCCTGAGGAGAAACCAAGCTTCAAAATGTCTTGCCAAAATAGTCTCTGCTCTTGATGCGTGCTGGGTCCTTTCAGGAATACATTAGGAGACAAGAGTGCTGGCAAAACAGAAGGGTACATTATTATGTCCTCACGTTCTTCTCCATCTGCTCTGTTCTGTAGGTCTGCCAGAATTTTCCCAGCATGACTCCTCCAAATTTCCCATTTCATCCCAGATTACACACACATCAGCCCTGGCAGGAAGGTCCTCATTTAGAGCCAGTTTTGGAAATAGTGGAAATGTTTGACATAGATTCAGTTTTTAGTACTCATTACCCTGCATCCAATGGCAAAACAGGGAGGGTACGGTCTTGTGGTTAAGAGATGAGACTATGGAACCAGGAGCCTGGATTTGAATTCAGTAAGACTTGCGATAATGACTTACCCATTCTAAGATGAGGTACCTTGTCTAAGAGAGAAGCATAATAATAGTAACAAGGTCATAAATTGTTGACAGGGTTAAGTCAAATAATCATGTAAAATACATTGCATATCTCTGGCCCATGGTAAGCAATCAAGATGCATAACTTACAGTTTTTCGTTTTGTTTTCAAATTTCAGTCATTTATTTAAAGATTTTAACAACTCCCAAGTGATTCATATGGTTTGAAATAAAGTTATCTACAATGAGTAAAGTCATTTTTTTGGAGAGTTACAAGTACAAAGAGTGATAAAGTCACTGCAAATTGAAAAACTTCCATGGACACTAGCATACACTAAATAAATAGTGTATGTAAGTCAATACATAAAAGGATTAGTTCATTTATTACTTATTTAGTTAAAACAGCTTAATGAAAATGGCCATGTAATCTTTCCTAATTATAAGAAAATTCATACTCACTGCAAACTATTCAATTATGAAAATGAAAATAATTGTCATTCATTTTTTCCTCTACCCAGAATAACTTCTAATAATATTTTAGTTATGCATCCATAAAAAGCCGTCATTACCTGCAATTTTTATTTCTTTTATTTCTTGAGTAAAAACTGGAGGATTCTAATCTAGATCAGAGTCTTAGTTTTACCTATTTCTGATATATTCACCTTCTGTGTCATTATCTGTAAAGTTGATGTTTGGACTGTGGTGTTTAATATCCCTTCCGGCTGTAGAATACTAAAGTGAATACAAAAAGGCATATTTGACATTATAAGAAGATAAACAATAGACATTTTACTTTTTAAAATCATCTAAGAACTCTTGAGCACTGGTCACCACATATTATACAAAAATAGCTATGACTTTCTCAGTTACAATGCAGAAGTCAGAAAGCGAGTATGCAGTAAAACTATGAAGTAGGTGGCATTTTGGGGAAATGCAGACCTTTCCAGCCTTCATTCGTCCTGAGATGTCTCTCCTGCACATCCTAGCCTTCTTCTCATGCTCTCCTTTTCCCTCCTCTTACTTGCCTGGATCTCAGAATTATATGCCTTATATCTAACTGTAAAATGACAGCTCTTGTTTCCTATTAAATAAATTTCATGCTCTGAGAAGTGAGGAGGGGGCATATTTCAATGAAGTTTTGTGACTGGACCATGCTTCCCAGGATCCTGATATAAATCCAGATAGGTGGCTATCATTTTTTTCATATTTGACAGATCAGTGTATTATGACACACACACACACCCCTTACACCAGTGATATGACCAGTTCTTTAACCTTCACACGTAACTGGTTCTGGCTTCAGCCACTGACCAATAATACAGCTCATTGTCAAGGATGCTTAGAAATTCTCTCTCACACTTAAATAAACTATCTTAGAATTGTCCTAACTCTTAACATTCTCATTTTACTAATGGATAGATGGAGGCCCAGAGAGATGACATGGTTCACTTTATGTCTCCACAGTGAATAAGTGACAAAGCTTTTCGTAATAATACCTGACATATCATTACATGATACATTCCTTGGAGTATTGCTGCTTTTTGATTATCTGTCTTTGTTTTTAATAAAAGCTTGTTATTAAATTTGCATTTCTTAGGATAAGGAGCATGCTAAATTGGAAGTATTAATTCTTCATTCAGGTTTGTTGAGAATCAGTTGTTACTGAGGTCACACCAGGACCCAGCAAAATGCCTGAGGCACAAGAGGGACCAGAAAGTGAGGGAAGGGATGCAGAGCATAGACTGGAGTAGAGCACTAGCCCTGGGTTTGGCAAGATAGGATTTGTTGGTGACTCTGATTACAGTAGCTTCTGTGTGACGGTGGAAGGAAAACCTGCCCAAAGTGGGGTAAAAAGAGAATAGGGCGTGAGGGAATGAAAGGATACTAATATTTCATAGAGTTTTCCCCTAAGGTGAGTAGAGAAATGAAATAGCTGGAGAGACACATGAGGGCAATGGAGGGATCTTTCAAAATATAGAAGAAATCACAGCATATTTGTGTGCTGTTGGGAATGAGCCCATATTTAGGGGGAAATTGATGGTGAGGAGAAAGAAATGTTGATCACAAGGGCAAAGTCTTGGGTCTGTGATAGGGGATGTGATCTAGTGCACAAATGGAGGGTTTGGTTTTATACAGGTGTGAAAACAGTGTTTATGGGTTAAGAAGCAGGTAGCTTGAGAGATTTGGTGGTGGAGCGATGCAATGGTTCTCTTTTGGTTGCTTTGATTTTCTCAATGAAATATTTAAAAAGTATGTCTAAAGCTGAGTGCGAGGAAAGGGAGAGAGTGCTGAAGGTTTCAGAAGAGGTGAAAACATGTGAACATCCATCTCTGAAGTTGGAAGAGTGGGTTAGTTAGGGGGATAGAGTGAAATTGCTGAGTAGTATTTCAGGCCCACTTGAGTATATTGGTCATAAATCTAAAGAGAGACAAGTTAGACCTTTAGTGAGTTTTTCTCCAGCCCCCTTCAGCTGCTTGAGTGTTGTTGCAAAATAGGGGGAGGACTGAGTTAAACTAAAGTCGGGGTTTTGCCAAACTAGGGTGAAGGAGGAGAGAGGAGTCAGGGATTTGGGGATGATATAAAAGGAGTGGCTGTAGAGACTGATCATTGAACTGGAGAAAAAGAAGGGACTGAGGACATGAGGGCATGAGATAATGAACAATGAAAAGTGGTGGGTCCAGTGGGCTGGAGGTCCTGATGTGAGGGTCAATGATTTGTAGAGGAGAAGAAGGGAGGGTACAAAATTAACTTAGTTGCAAAACTAAGAGCAGATGTTTGAAAAACTATTTCACAAGCAATGCAATTATTAGTAACCACAAGGTCTAGTGTATGGCCACGGTATTGGGTGGCTGAGGAGGTGAAGGAGAAAACAGGAGGTGAGGTAGTAAAGGGTGGAGAAGCCCAGGGGTTGGATGATGACCATGACATTGGTGTGGAGGAGGTCAAGACTGCAAACATAGTAGTAGACTAGAGGAGGTGAATAGTAGGGATATGGCAGCAAGAGAGTAGTATAGAAAGGGTGCAGAGTGAGACAGCAAATTTGAGATTAGGTCTTCAGTGACTAAGGAAGCTAAGGAGAGTGGCACGTGACTGCAATGAGGCAGGATAATAGCTGGTAGAGCTTGATGGCAGGTGCTTCAAAAATGGCAGGATTTTTGAAAGAAGAAGGAAATAATTGACTATAAATGATGGTGAGGAACATGCAAGGTGCCCAACCTCACCTCCAGGCTCTGTGCTGTGTGGAAGGAAAAACAACGTTTACTTGAGAGGCCTGCAGGGGAAGCAGTTCCACAGGAAGGAGCCTGGTTGCATAATGAGCACACAGTTCACTGTGTGATGGAGAAGCTAAAAAGGAGTTTGAAGATCCAGGGGATTTTTCTGGTACAGACCGTAAGTTCGAGAGCACTTAGTGGAAGAGCTGAGTTGGGTGGTGTTGGTGAATAATGACTGTGAAATCATACTAGAGGATGCCCATAGCTCATCTGAGTAATGATTGGTGATCTAGAGTAGTACTTCTCAAACTTTGAGGTACCTACAGATCTCCTTGGGATATTGTGAAAATTCAGATTCAGTAGGTCTTAGGGAGAGGAGGAGGCAAGGGACTGAGATTCTGTATTTCTAACGTGTGCCAAGGTGATGCTGAGACGGCTGATTTGAGTATCACACTTTGAGGAGCAAGGCTCTATAGGCTTGCACTAGTGTGAAAGTGTCAAGGTTGGGACAGGATGTCAAAGATGCATTTGATCGAGGATGTCTGGAGCTCTGGAGCCTCCTTCATTACAGAAATATTTAATAGTTGCCACCATTTTTGGAAGATCAGTTGTTACACCTTCGATCCTCCTCTTTCCTTCTCTGAATCTGAAGCACCTGTGTTTAATACACATTTGCTCTACTAAGTGTATGGTCTTTGTTTCCTATGTGTGTGTGCATTATTGCAACAGGCTCATTTGGTCCTTAGAGCCAGAAACTGTGGGGAAGAGTGCAACTTTTTGGATCATGAGTCGTAACACCTGCTTTTAATTCTCATTTCTACCATTAACTAGCTTTGAAAAACAGTGGAAAAAATAATTTACCTTTCTGATCATTTTTATATGTGAAGTGGGGGTAATCATGCCTAGCTTCCTTTTATGAAATTCAAATGAGATACTTGATATAAAAAGTCTTGAAACCTGCAAAACAATATAATAATATGATATTGCTTGTTTCAGGGCTAGTATTTCTTTGGTACATATCAGCATGGCATCTGGCAGGCACTGGTCTGATTGACCAGTGTCCATTGCCATATCAGTGTTTAAATATTTTTAATAGAACCCCTGAATATTACGTTTCATGATTGTTATTATATATTCTGTATCTTTTTATAGCGCTAAGCAGGAAAATGGGCATGGAATAGTTGTTGAATTAAGGAGTTCATGTAATAAGGTAGGTAGAATATATGAACATCTACTCCAGCACACACTGAGTGAAAATGAAGGTAATTTCAAAAGTCGGTGGAATGAGTTATTTCTAAGGAGAGTTACGTCACTTTTGCCAGGAAGCATGAAGATGTCAGTTTGCTCCCTTAACAAATTTTAAAGTGCCCTTACCACAATTTCTTATGTTGTCTTCCTCTTGAGATTATACCTTTCACGTTGCTGTTCACTGATGGTTGATTCATGCAGGTGTACTCAGCTAAGGGAACAATGCTAAGCACAGCCAAGCTACGATTTTCTTTGTATACAGCAGGTTCTTATTAGTCATCCATTTTATACACATCACTGTATACATATCAATCCCAATCTCCCAATTCATCCCACCCCACCACCCCCTCCCCCGATGCTTTCCCCCCTTGGTGCCCCTACGTTTGTTCTCTACATCTGTGTCTCAATTTCTGCCCGGCAAACCGGTTCATCTGTACCATTTTTCTAGGTTCCACATATATGTGTTAATATACGATATTTGTTTTTCTCTTTCTGACTTACTTCACTCTGTATGACAGTCTCTAGATACACCCACATCTCTACAAATGACCCAATTTCATTCCTTTACAGCCAAGCTATGATTAACCTTACCCATTTTGTTCTGGAACAGAACTCTCTGTTCCAAAATGGATTATGGACACTCAGGTCCAAAGTTCTTCAAAGACTTCCTAGATACGTTAGGAAAATATTTCCTAGGTACATGGGAAAATATTTTTACAAACAGTTTTTTTCTCTGACAGTAAAAATATTTCTATTTAATTGTTTTTCCTTGGAGAGCTTGCTTTAGTGAGGATTGATTTTCCTAAGTCTCTGGAGATGAAATAAAAAGCAAGGATTTTGGAGTTCAGGTTCTGGCTCCACTTCTTATTAGCAGTGAGATCTTGACCATTGCCTCATCTCTGTAAGCCTTGGGCTTCTCACCTATAGGACTGGAATAATTATGGTATCTTCCTCATAGGATTGTTGGAAGTGTTGAGACAATGTGCATGAAGTAAGTAGCAGAGTATTAGCCCCAAATAAGTACTAGTTCTTGTTGTTGTTGTTGCTGTCACTATTACTACTACCACTGTAAAAAAATCTGGATGAAGGGCTTGATTCCAGAATTTATTAAAAGCTGTCTAAATTCAGTGGTGTAAAACCAAACAACCCAATTAAAATGAGCAAAAGATTTAAAAAGACACTTTATAAGGTATACAGATAGAAAACAAGCATATGAAAGGATGTTCAACATCATTATTCATTAGGGAAATGCAAATCAAAACCACAATAAGATATCACTGTATACCTCTCAGAATGGCTACACTTTTGATACCAATTAACAGTATTACAATAATGACCATAGCAAGTGTTGGCAAGGATGTGGAGCAACTGGGGTTCCTGTACACTGCTGGTGGGAATGCAAATTGTAGAACCACTTTAGAAAAGAATTTGGCACTTTCTTAAAAAGCTAAGCATACCACTACCACATGGCCCAAGGTTGCTTCTCCTAGGTATTTTCCCAAGAGAAATAAAATGCATGTTCATGTAGAGCTTCATATAGAAACATTCATATGTTCATGTATAATAGCCAACACTGGAAAAAATCCAAATTTCCATAATCGTTGAATGAATAAACAAATTGTAGTATATCCATACAATGCAATACTACTCAGCAATAAAAATAATTTAATTACTGATACACTCACTGGTACGGATGCATCTCAACATAATTGTGCCGAGTAAAAGAAGTCAGACAAAAAGAGCACTTACTGTATATTACATTTGTATAAAATTCCAGAAATGCAAACTGTAGTGACCAACAACGCATCAGTGGTTGCCTGGGGATAGAGTAAGAAGGGAATGAGGAAAGGCAGGAAAGAGGAATTACAAAGGGACGTGGGGAAATTTTCAAGGGAATGAGTATGTTCATTATCTTGACTGTGTTTATTATAGTGATGCTTTCACAGGTGTATACTTTCATTTAACTTATCAAATTTTATACTTTAAACATAATGGTCAACTATACCTTAAACTATTAACAAAAAAGAACATACAGTGGCTCCCACCTCCACTGCCTTTCCTATGCTTTTAAGCCTGGAAGGCTCTCCTTAATTTGACCCCATCTTATTGATTAGCCTCATCTATTACTGAACCTCTGCTCACTGAGACCGTTTACTTCACCCCCTCCCCTATAAGGTTCCTGCCTTCCTGACCCTCTGTTCATGATATTTCCCCTATGTAGAAGGCCTACTTCTTTCTTATCCTCTTAAATATACCCCTTTTCTAGAGACCACCCAAAAACCATTTTTTTCTTTTGTTCATTAATCATACATTCACTGGGTACCTGTTATGACACAGACTTTAGATTAGGAGTTAGGCATCCTTCAGTGACGAAGACAGCCCAGCTCCTGCTCTCATGGGGCTCACAGTCTGCTCAGAGATACAGTCAAGTCAATTGCTGTACAGTTACACATACATTTAATATTTTTGGCCATTCAGCCTTTAAACACCCTTCATGTTATGGGAGAATTCTCCTTTGGGGGTCGTTGGTGGGAAGGGGGACCCATTTCTTCCTAAAAGTGCTAGGACTGCTCCCCACTCCCTGAGTATAGGCATAGGATTTAAGATTGTTAGCTAAGTGCTCCTACCTACTGAGATATTTTGAGAGAGTAAAGCTGAGACGCAAGTACCGTTTGGGTGGTGGCAGAATCAGAAGTTAGTAGCAGCAGAGCAAGCGCCCAGGGGTGCATTTGCCTGGGTCAGGGTCTCAAAGGGACCATGCCTGTGGGGAACAATCTGGTTCTTGCCCATCTTCAGATCCTGGTTCTCCAGACTTTTTCTGGAAAGTCTTAGTCTGTTCAGGCTGCCTCTGTGTTTATGTTATTAACAAATAGCACAGACTGGGTGGCTTATAAAGAATAGAACTTTATTTCTCATACTTACAGAGTCTGAAAGTCCAAAATCAGGTGCCAGCATGGTTGGGTTCTGGTGAAGCCCGTCTACCAGGTTTCAGACTGCTGGCTTCTCACTGTGTCTTCATGTGGTGGGAGGTGCTAGGGAGATGTAGGGGGCTTTTTTCTAAGAGCACTAACCCCGTTCATGAGGGCTCCACTCTCATGACTTAAGCATCCACCTCCATCATTTGCTGGTCTACTCAACCTCTCTTAGTTTTAGTTTCCTGGGCACAATGATAGTGCCTACCCCATATGGCTATTGTAAGGTTTCTTTTGGGTAATCCAAGTAAAATGCTTTGCACAGTGCATGGCATATAGAGATGCTCAATGAATGTTAGCTGTTACCATTATTCTGGCTTACTAAGGTGGGTTGATACATATATAAAAAGCACTCCAGCCAAATGTATTTAACGAGTGCTTGCTGGAAAGCAACACTGATCTAGAGCCTTGGAGGGTATGTAGATGGATTGCCAAGGAGAATGTTGTTGTGCAGATTACATTATCACACAATGAAAGAGACAAGTTCAGAGGGTCAAGCAAGTGAGACAAAAATATAGTTTACAACTCTTGAATAAGAGGCAGATCAGGAATTTAGAGTCACTGAAAAATGATACAAGTGGACTTATTTACAAAACAGAAACAGGCTCACAGACTTAGAAAACATAGTTACCAAAGGGGAAGGCTTGGGAGAGGGATAAATTAGGAGGTTGGGATTAACATATACACACGATTATATATAAAATAGGTAATCGACAAGGACCTACTGTAGAGCACGGAGAACTCTACTCAATAATCTGTAATAACCTATATGGGTAAATAATCTGGAAAAGAATAGATATATGCATATGTATAACTAAATCACTTTGCTGTACTCCTGAAATGAACACAAAATTATTAATCAACTATACTCCAATGTAAAATAAAAATTAAAAAAAATAAGGAATTTAGATTCAACCAAATTCAAACAAAGCATAGGTAAGTAAAGCAAGCTTAGAAAGAGATTCTTTTTCAGGACAATCAACCATGCTTATCTGGGTCATAATTATGCAGATAGGAACGCTGGACCAAAAGCAACATTGATACAAATATTAAAATGGCCACTTAATTCTGATATCTGTATAGCTCTCAACTGGGTAGAAGTGAATACTGTGAAATGCAAACAGACAGTAAGAAAATGACTTTCACAGCTGAGAAGGGCATGAGAGTTGTGGTAACTGGTTGTGGTAACTGGTAGACTGAAACTCACAGAAAATACAGCTTCGCATATTCGTCTCTTCTACTCTCTTTGTTAACTCATTCTTATCTTAAAACCTGGGATCTGATGGAAAATTGGATAGAAAAAAACAAAAAGTGACTGGGAATTCCCTGGTGTTCCAGTGGTTAGGACTTGGCGCTTTCACTGCCAGGGCTCAGTTTCAATCCCTGGTTAGGGAACTAAGATCCACAAGCCATGTGGCACAGCCCAAAAAAACAAACAAACAAACAAACAAACAAAAGTGACTGAAACAGTGTTATTTGTCCTCTGAAAACATATTAGCTTGGTTGGTCCTTTAAAGAAAATAAAGTATGGAAAGGGCTTGTACTCAGAGATGTTATCCATTGTGCAGTGGTGATGCTTTTAAAGCTATCACATACAACATTCAATGTTTGGGCTTCCCTGGTGGCGCAGTGGTTGAGAGTCCGCCTGCCGATGCAGGGGAAACGGGTTCGTGCCCCGGTCTGGGAGGATCCCACGTGCCACCGAGCGGCTGGGCCCGTGAGCCATGGCTGCTGGGCCTGTGCGTCCGGAGCCTGTGCTCCACAACGAGAGAGGCCGCAACAGTGAGAGGCCCACATACCGCAAAAAAAAAAAAAAAAAAAATACATTCAATGTTTAAGAAATTCAAGAATAATGGAAAATCGCCGTTCCTCTTAATGAACCAGAAAAGACCCTCTGTCACCATGCAACTTATCTTCTTGGCACGTGGATGGACTGGCAGTGTTAACCCTGCATGCTTAATGGCACAGCAGGCATCTGTGTGCAGAGCCCTTCCAGTGTCCAAAGGGTGAACAGGGGCAGTGAAGTGAAAGAGGTGGAGTCTTTTATGCAGCAGGTTTTAACTTCAATTGTAGACTTCACTGTTTGCCAGATCCCAACTAGTGCCCCCCTGCATTAGAATCTCCCTATCTCCAAGCTTCTGCTGAGAAGTTGTACAGCAGCTGACAGCAGTAAGAATAGGAAAGGAACTGGCTGCAGCCTGGAGAAGAGTGTTACTAGAGAAAATCATTAATGCTGAGGTCAGAACAAGATCTGGAAGTTCAGTGTGATTGAAGTTGCTCAAAGTAGACCGTGGACTCCTCTGGGGAGCCTCTCTTCTTGCCTTTGGTTCTCCCTCCTTTACTCTGTACGTTCATCCTTTCCTTCATTTCCTCTCCTGCACCCCTGGAGCACTAGGCACTTGAGATATTATTGCAGGATGAGTCAGACTCAATTCATGACACTAAGGAGACCTGGACTGGGAGTTACAAGAGCACCTTCTAATGATTTAGATAACTTTGAGCAAGGGTTTTTGCTTCTTGGTCCTCTAGCTTGATCTCATTATAAATCCAGGAACCAGAGATGGTTTTTAAGGTTTACCTAACTTTTAAAGTTTACTAGTTTTAAAATATTATCACTTATTACGGGCTAGGCATTCAGCTAAGAATGTGATTTGATTCTCATGAAAATGAAACAGGCAAGTATTATTATTGTGTCTCATATTTTACAGATAAGGAAACCAAGGCTTAACAAGGTTAAATAAATTGAAGACAGCAAGCTAGTAAGTGGAAAACTTAGAATGAAGTAGGTGGACAACTTAGGTGAACCCAGGAAGTCTGACTCCACACATCACCTCTGTGCTATATTGCCTTGTTTTTTGAAGCAGTGGGTTTGTTTTACAGCTGACTTAGCTAGAACTAATTGAAATTGCATAGGTTCCTGTGCTCTGGTGTCAGAATTGCCTGTGTTCTAATGAAAGCTCCATTACACTATGAGTGCCTTTGGGCAAATTGCTCAACCCTTCTGAGACTATAGATGCATTAGTAACCAATTTTGTACTAGAAAATATTGCCATAGTAAGCTTTGCTTTATAAATCAGTAGCCATTGATTACTTGACTCCCAGAATATTGCTACCTTCCTTATTTCAGTGCCTAAAATGTCACCATTATAATGTAGGTTCCTTCAAGTAAAGTGTTATCTTTTTAGTGAGGTCCTCTTATTAATAATAAAAATGTTACCTGGGTTGAGGGATTATACTATGCCAGGCAAGATATAAAGCACTTAATGTCCATTATCTCATTTATTACTCATGACAACCATGTAGGATATGCACAGACAGAATATCTACAGTAATTATTCCCATGTTAAATATGGGAAAATGAGGTTCAGAGAGATGGCAAAGATCATACAACTTATAACTGGTGAGACTGTGATTCGATCCAGACATTTCTGATTCGAGACTTATACTCTTAACCATTCTGCCATTCTGTCTCCAGTAGACATGCCTGGAAGAATTAGGATAGAGTCATTATTACATAAATACGGATTCATTCGTTTCTCCTGTCATTTCCTCCACAAGAGGAAGGGCTAGAACAGCTTGAAGAGCACAGCTGTGTGGGAGGGGTGGCCAATTTAAAAGAGAGAGAAAAGCCTTGAAAGCCAACTTTGCTGGGCTGAGGAGGGCTGGTTATGGAGATTAACTTGCCTTTCCTGTTTGGCTTTGCCCTCCTGCTGGGATTGCTGCTGGGAGACAAGGCAACCCTGATTCCTGTTAGAATTACAGAGGCCCAAGGCTGGGAAAGAATTTGGAGAGTGTAGTCTTCAACCCTCCTCTGTTGAAGGCACCCTCTCTAAAACAACATAAGCTGTTCATTTTCTTTCCCCTGTCTCTGCTTTACTGCCTCCTTGACCTTGAAATCTCCACAGCCCTCAGGTTGGCTCTGTGTTTCAAAGCTCCTTCTTTATATCTAGTTTGACTTTCCTTTGTTTTATTCTTTTCTGTTGATCAACAGGGAAAAAATTGTGCTTGTTTTTCCATATAGTAATAGTAAGCTATAATTGTATATCTTTTTTTAATGAATAATCACAAGCCTTTTATTTATGGATTTAGGTTTACTTTACAAAATGCCTCTGTTATCTCTGAAGCCACCCTCTGGCGTGAGTAACAGGACGGTGGAGAGCACCAGCTCCATGCAGGCAGCTGAACCTCAGCTCAAATCTCTCCTCTGTCACTTACAAGCCGTATGACCCCGGACAAGTTATTTACTGTTCTCTGCCTCAGTTTCTTCATCTATAAAACAGGGTTAATAATGCTTATATCGCAACGGTTTTTTTTTTAATAATCTTACTTCAAGAAACAAGAAACATCTCAAATAAATGGCATAACCTTACACCTAAACAACTAGAGAAAGAAGAACAAACACAGCCCAAAGTTAGTAGAAGGAAAGAAATCGTAAAGATCAGAGCAGAAATAAATGAAATAGAAATGAAGAAAACAGTAGCAAAGATCAATAAAACTACAAGCTGGTTCTTTGAGAAGATAAACAAAGTTGATAGAGCTTTAGCCAGACTCATCAAGAAAAAAAGGGACAGGACTCAAATCAATAAAATTAGAAATGAAAAAGGAGAAATTACAACTGACACTGCAGAAATGCAAATCATCTTAAGACACTACTACAAGCAACTATAAGCCAATAAAATGGACAACCTGGAAGATATAATTGTATATCTTTTAGGAAGTAACAATCACATATCACATACTCTGCTTCCCAGTCTTGGTGCCATCCATTGACCTAGTTCCTTCTACCCATTCTTCAGGTTTTAGGTCACACATCACTTTCCTGAAAAGACCTTCTCTCACACCTTAGATAAGGTCAGTTTCCCCTGTTTTTTGCATCCACAACATCCATGGCAACAATTACATAATGATATGTTGAATGTTCACATTTCCTCCAAGATAAATGCTCTAGTAAGGGCAAGAACTTGTAGGTCTTGTTCATATATATATCCTGGGCACTGTGCTTATTCATTCCATTCAAAACTTTTATGGATAAACTCCCGAGTACCAATTACTCTACTTTTGAACAAGAGAGATTCAGTCTTCCTCCTGATGGATTTAGAGTCTAGTGGAGTTTTTCATCCTTTTTTCCTCAACTTTCATCTCTTACAGTGTTACTGAATGCAAGTTTTTGTGCCTGATGCACAGTGAGGCCAAACAAACCAGCACATCAGAGTTTGGAGCAGAGAAAGGTTTATTGCAGGACCATGCAAGGAGAACGGGTGGCTCGTACCCCAAAAATACCGAACTCCCAGAAGGGTTTCAGCAAAACATTTTTAAAGGCCAAGTGTGGAAGGGGGATCGCAGGGTATATGATCAACTCGTGCAACATTCTCTTATTGGTTGATGGTAAGGTAACAGGGCAGTATCACAGGGGTTAACATTATCAATCCTTAGGCTCCTGGAGGCCTGGGGGCTATGTGCTCATGGTCATCAAGTAGTTAACATCTTCCAATTGGGGGGTTTTCACATCTGTAAAACAACTCAGGAAATGTGCATCAGATACTGTTATATAGGTACTTCAAAGAGGAGCTAAAGCAGAAGAGATATGGGGATAGGATCTGCCCCAAAAAGGCCCCATAGGGTCCTGCTCAGTTACAATAGCAATTGATATGCTGTGTGATCCCTCTGTACAGTATTTTTCTAAGTGTAAGTTGGTTCAGAGTGATGGTTCAGATGTGTGCTCACTGCCTTGATTTACTTTATGAACTGCACTTGTCCTCATTTTGCAGATTCCAGAAACTGAGGCTAGATAGTTCCCCTGACAGTTGCACAGTAGGACTGCATCAGTGGCCTCATTCATTCATTTATTCCTTCATTCATGTTTTCAGCTCCTGCTCCCTTTTGCAGTTCGGGTTCCACTTGTCTCAGCATTTGTGATAATGAAAACTTTGGCCATGGTGTAGGGATGGGCTTTGGAGTCAGAATGACTTTGGATCTATAGCATTCTGTCCCTTACTAGCTGTGTGATCTTGGGCTAGTCAGTTAAACTCACCAAGTCCCAGTTTCCTGAAGAATATCAATTCATACTTCATAATTTTTTAAAAAAGGATTAACCACGGACTAGTAGTAATAGTAATAGTAGCAGCAGTGGCATCACCCCCATTATTACCACAAGCAGCATCTGGTGATTATGTGATACTTCTTATGAGCCAAGAACTGTTCTAAGGACTTTACATATATTAACTCATTTAATACCACCTACGAGGTAGATGCTAGTATTATCCCTATTTTACAAATGAGGTAAAGGGGACACGTAGAGGTTAATCCTTATGACCAATGTCACCTTGCTGGTGAGTACAGACCCAGGAGAGAAACCTCAGTACCTAGATCTGCAGCCCAAGCTCTCAACAACCTGGCTGTTAACTGCCTCTGGATAATGCATGCAGAGGGCTCAGCACTGTGCTCAATACAAGGTGTGTCTATCTGGCTAATACAGGTTTGTGACAACTCTGAATTGGTTTACCCCACTTCTAGGAGATCTCATCAGATAAGAGAAGCACTGTGAAACTGAAGCACTGATTATCCATTCTCAAGCTCCAATGAACCCTAAACACAGGCTTGTACCAGCTCTAAGTGGTCAGATTAACAATATAAAAGGAATAAATAGGTAAAGGAAAGAGTAAGGCATGGACTCTAATGAGGGGAAATGAGCTTTTGATGTGAAAACTGTTTGCAAGATAATAGAGTTGATTCCTGCGTCTTCCCTACAAGTCCCTTGGCTCTGAAAACAGCAGAATTGTCCATCAGTGTCAGTGACTAAACTATTCAGTGCCCTCTTGGTGCGAATCATACCAAGAACTCTGAGAATTTTCTCTTGAAAAGAAGGCAGACCTACCCTATGTTTACAGGCTCCCACATTGCATTTTAGGTGTTTATTCAGAGTGGAGTAAGGAGGATTTTCTGTGCATTCAAACCTCAATTGCTGATTCTTTCTCTTGTACAGGGGATGAATCCCTTTCCTGCTCCCCTGTGTCATCCCTGTAACTTTGCCCCTCTCTCTTTCTAGACTTTTTCCCCAGGCTGCTCTCCTTCTCTTTAAGAGCCAGCCCAAGTGCCAAGTTGCATTTTCCTTATTCATTCACTCACTCATTTATTTATTCAAGAAATATTTACCTATCCTGTGTTAGGCCCTGGGGGAAGATAGAAGAGAGAACAAAACAAGCATGGACCCTGCCTTTTAGGTCACATTAAGGAATTTGGGTTGTAGGTTCAAGGGCAAGACTTTATAGGGTTTTATTTGGGGATTGTGATCAGATTTGCATTTTGAGAAGAAGACTCAGGGTGTGTGTGGCAGATGGATTGAAAGAGTCAAGAGTAGATGCTATTAGGAGTCTGGGATTGACATATACACACTCCTATATATAAAACAGGTAACCAACAAGGACCTACTTTATAGCACAGGGAACTCTACTCAATATCTCGTAATAACCTCTAATGGAAAAGAATATATATATATATATATATATATATATATATATATAAACTGAATCACTGCTGTACACCTGAAACTAACACAACATTATAGATCAACTATATTTCAATAAAGAATTTAAAAAGAGTAGCAACAGGCAAGAGATGATAGAAATACCTTATCTCCAAGCTTCATATTTTCTCTTTCTCTCATGAATCCCCTGTCATCTTAAAATTTCTTCCTGTAATCCATTAAATCCCATACCTATGGCATCCTGCCTGGTGAGCTGGGCAGCAACTTGCTGAGGGTCCATGTCTGATTATTATCCTCCATGCCCAGCATAGAGCCTTGTACACATTAATGCTCATTATAAAGAGTCTGAATCTCAGAAATTCAGAGTTGAAAGGGCTCTTAGAGGAAATCTAGTTTGATCACTGTATTTTTGCAAAACCCAGGCAGGTTAAGCAATTTACCCAAGATCACACATTAAATTAACGCTAGAGATGAGATTTAAAGTCAACATTCTGAGTCCAGCTACAGTTTGTGAATGGTTCAAGAAATTACTGAATAAAGACTTCTTTCCTCTTGTTCAGAGTTGGAATCCTATATGAAATAGGAAAGGAACTAGGGCTTTGAGAAGAAAACAATAGAAAGAGAAGGTATAGAGTTAAAAATGAAATAAATATACTCACTTGCTCCTCACACAAGATCGGTTCATATTCTGGTAACAGTGAGGAGGTCTAGTATTTCTAGACTGAGCAGGTCTCAGCCAGGGACCAGGGATAGAGACCATGTAACCCTTTGCGCAAAGTCTGAGGAGGGACCATCTGACACCTTCGTGATAAAGAAAAGCCTCCTTTTTGTCCTTCTTTGTCACAAATATTTTCTCTCTTTCTCTTCTCAGGCTCATCCACACACACAGTTCCTTTCTTTAATATGGCAATGTTTTCTTTCATGCTCACGTTTTGATTTATGCACAATACAGTGCACCTTTTTAATGTGAATGTCTTTGGATTAGGGAGCAAACATTAGATTTTGAGATCTAGCTATCCCATTACAGGTAAGGTCTTGGTTAAATATCTAAGTCACTCTGAGGATTAATTTCTTTATCTCTATAACCTCTAAAATTATCTTAAAAGGGATAATTAGCTGATACAGCCATTGTCAGGCCTATATATAATAAGTCAGAGTTTTTCTAAACTTGGTCTGTAGACCTGCATCAGAGTCTCCTGAAGGTGTTTGATAGAAATGCATATTCCTGGGCCCCGCTCTAGGCCTCTTCATTTAGAATCTCTGATGGTGTGCTCCCAGAGCAGGCATTTTATCCAAGTGATTCTCATGTGCATTTAGGTTTAAGAACCACTAAATGATTTGGAAAAGTGCTTTATACAGTGTAAGGCATTGTATAAATGCAATCTTAAGAACATTTACTTTTGTACCCAAATTGTTCTGGTCTTTGCTCCTCTTGGCTCAGAAATCTCTCTAGAGAACCAACTCTACACGGGCAGCATCTAAATAGTCTAAGGACGCATGGATGAAGACAAATATCCACCTGACTGGTAATTCTATAGTCTGCTTAAGGCTTGACTCACCAGCCTTTTAAGAAAATTATGTCATGTTGTTGAGTATGTATAGTAACTGGATGGGGATTCAGGCAGGACGATTGAGACACATTGCTGAACAAAGGAAAAAATCTCCGCAGCTGGAAAGAAGAAAATGAAGTTGAGCACAGTGTTCCATACAAATACAAGACCTGTTATATAATATTTAAAATGTCTTATGTGCTCACACACAGAAAGTGAAGAGGAAATCTGTACCTTTATCATCTCTTAACTAGATGTATATTAATCCCTCAATTATTGTCTAGTTGGGTAACCATTCTTGTATCTCCTTGTACCTCATATTGGGGAGGAGAACCCAGGCTAAATCATTTCCTTGCTCCCAGCAAGAGGCTGTTGGCTTTGTTGAAGTGGGCTATGCTTCACATGATGGCAGTGAGCAGAGTACCTCGGTGGGAGCTGCCGTCACCTGGTCCGGCACTGCCTTTCTCTTTAGGGAAGTACTGACCTCAAGATTTGCCTGAGTTTTATGCTGCATGAAAACCCAGGTTATTCCCAGACGGACTCTCTGAAAGCTTAAGAGATAACCATATGGGGTTTCATAGCCGTTGGTTAGAAACTCTGACTCTAAGAGCTACTTTTGCATTTTGAACTTTTTAAAAATGCATTTTCACTAAAGAAATTAGATTTTTTTCAACAAGCAGAAGAGTAGAACAGGGAAAGCTATAAAATAGCTGGGATTTATGGTCTAGCTCAGAGGTGATTTTTTTCAGCTCATCTAGGCTGAAATTACTGCAGTCTTCCCCTTAGAGCTTCTTCAGAATTTATTTTCAATTTAGACTGTGTACCTGTAAAAATAGGATACAGAATGATCCTGCAGTTTCTGAAGAAAAGTCTGGAAACCTAGAGTGTGCCGTGCTTATAAACAAATACAAATATATTTGTTATAAAGCCTTGCTTGGATTGAGACTCCAATTTTCCAATTGCTTTACCCAGGAGCTCTATTATTAACTCTTTATTTGGTGTGTCTTAATAGACACCCCATGCAGCCTTTAAAGATACTTTTATGTGGAGTGTAAAAGAAGAGTAGTTATGAGGAGACCTGATTTTTAGTTTTGATTCTGCTTTTCTGTATATTTCTTCATAATGAAGTCATAACCTCTTGGGCCATAGCTTTCTCATCAAGGAAATGAGAGGCGGTTGAACTAGATCTGTATTTCTGAACTGGTATTTCCTAGAACACCTAAAATACCTGAAACTAATCGCATGCAGGAATCAACAATTTAGATATTTTTAATATGTTGTATATCCCCTAACTTGATTTCAGAGTTAAATATTCAGAAAATCTGTAATATCCCAAATTGTGGAGCACATGTATGCAAAAGCTTGTTATTTGATTGCTATTGAAGGGACTGAATAAGAATGATGAGATCTAGGTTTGCAGAAAATTACTGTGTAACCTTGGATGTGTCATTTGCACTCGTTTTGTGTCTCAGTTTTCTCATTTGTCATTTACTCCAACAACATCCTGTGACTCTTCTGAGAGTCAACGTAAGTTTGAACACATCTAATCTCTCTTCATCATGTTATTTTGATAACGATGTTCAAGTAGGCCTGCAAGAAAATGAAACTTCTAAGGAACTTTAACTTTTTGGTTTTGTTGTTGTTGTTGTAGTTGTTTTGCGATACGCGGGCCTCTCACTGTTGTGGCCTCTCCCATTGCGGAGCACAGGCTCCGCACGCGCAGGCTCAGCAACCATGGCTCATGGGCTCAGCCGCTCCACGGCATGTGGGATCTTCCCGGACTGGAGCACGAACCCATGTCCCCTGCATCGGCAGAGGGACTCTCAACCACTGCGCCACCAGGGAAACCCAACCTTGAGAGTCTTGAGCAGCACTGGTCAGATATTGATATATTATATGATGTCCCTCTATTGGAATTTGTTGCTTTCCTCAAGATGAGAGTATGATTATGGATTTTTTGGAGGAAGATCACAGCCATAAAATTGAATTTTTATCACATCATGTTCAGGCTACATACTATGAACATGATTTACGTCTGTTGACGTTGCCCTTGATCACCTGGCTGAGGTAATGTTTGTCAGATTTCTCCACTATAAAGTTTTTTCTCCCCATCCCCTCCTTCCCTACTGTACTTTTTGGAAAGGAGTCACTATACACACTCACACTTAAGGTGTAGGGAGGTATGTTTTACCTCCTTGAGGACAGAGGATTTACACAAAGAATTTGGAGTTTTTCTGCATGGGAGATTTGTTTCTTATCCCCATGTATTTATTCGATCACTTATATCAGCATGGAGTCATGATATTTATTTTATTATTTGGGTTATTTTCCAGCACAACTTTATTTTTTTCTCAGGCTGTTTCAGCTTTGGTCATTGGTTCGCTGTTGTGTTCCTTTAGCATACCCAGTCATTGTGGCTTCATTCCTTCCTTCCTTCCTTCCTTCCTTCCTCCCTCCCTCCCTCCCTTGCTCTCTTTTTTTCTCTCTTTCTCTCTCTCTCTTTCTCTCTTTCTTTCTTTCTTTCTTCTCTCTTTCTCTCTCTCTTTAGCACTTTCTTTTACTTTCTGGCACTGCAAGATGTTCCACATTCATCTTATATATTTACTTTACTGCCTGAGTTGTAGAGTTTGTCATTTCTTCAATGAGCCCTGGTTCCTGTTACTGGAGCATGGTATTAGAAAAAAAGATCAGTATCCATTTTTTATCCATTCATTTATAAAGGACATTTTGGTGGCTTCCCGTTTTGGGAGGCTATGAATGAAGTTACTGTAAACACTTGTGTGCAGGTTTTTGTGTGGCAGTTAAGTGTTTGAGGCATTTTTAACTTCATTTTTTCATTTTGATTTTCAGAACATTTGGGGGTAGGGTAAATGAAATAACATCATACCTGTGTTACCCATTGGAAAAGACATGGAAAAGATGAAGTTCTTGCCTCAATTTGTACAACTGGTAAAAGGCAGAGCTGAGACTTGAAGGTAAATCTTCTAACTCAAAATCTCTGTTCCTCTATTAATTCATAATTCATGTATTATGTAGCTCTCAGTAAATTATTTGAGAAAATAATTGAAAACTCTTATATACTACCCAAATGTTAGTTATTTTATTAAACCAGAGCTTGTTGTTGTTGTTGTTTTTTATTGTCTTTGTCACTACTTCCATCCCCCCTAGAAAGCACAGACAATGAAAGAGTAATCTGCTATAATATAAATTTAAAAGGGAAATACAAAGGTCACCCCCATTCTTTGCTACTTTTCATTTTTTTGCTTTACTTAGAGAATGCTGCTAAGACACCTGTTCTTCATGTTTTGTCATTACCCTTTATTATCCTTTGCCATTGCTTTCAATAATTTTGGGTGGTGTATAAAATGTATTTTATATTAATAATTTACATTAATAATCATATTTTTAATTAAAATCATAATATGTAGCAATTGCACATTTACCGTATACTACACACAGGGCTAAGCCATTCACTTTCTTCCTTTGTTCCTCACAACCCTCAGAGGTAGCTTCTATTATTATCCCCATTTTTCAGATGAGGAAACTGAGGTTCGAGGAAACTGAGGTTCAAGGAAATTATGTAATTTGCCCAGGAAACAGGAATAGGGCTCAGGATCTGCTGAAGTATTGTGTTTTCCACATTTTATTAATGATTTCCAGAGATGCATTACCTTCAAAAGCAGAGTAGTCATATTAGAGATAAAAACTTGATATTGAGAGCATGGGAGAAGGAAAGCTACTGTGGGGGTATGGCAATGCCACTGGACCTAGAGTGGCAAACCAGACAAGGGTGTCCTGTAAACACAGTTACTGAACAAAAGAAGTTGAACCTAAGGAAAGAGGAAATATAGTATTTCCCACTGGTGACACCATCTAATGAGAACAGCAGTTGCTCTGGGGTACTGGCCCATTATGTTAAAGTGATAATGGTGCAATTAGCTCTTTCTTCATTTTCCCATGTTAACCCAGGGGTAAAATGGCACACTGAGCAAATACACTAAATTACATTAAACTTCGTGTTCAATTTGAAAATCTTACCTGCTGGCTGCCGAGAGATTAGCAGGCTCTAGCAAATTTTTTATTTTTTGTCTTGTACTTCACCTCGGCCTTAATGAAAAACCTTAGCCATAGCACTGATTGTTTTTATCAGATGCAACACAAGTTCCTGCAGGCAACTCTGAGTTGGCACTGTGAGGTTTCCAGAGAGAACTCTTGGCATAGGTTAGTAGAGTGAAGCTTATGTAATAACCAATAAATGTTTCTTGGGAAGAACATTAGTATAGTGCTGGGCATAGTGCTGGGCATAAGGATGATGACCATTTATACCAAAAAAAAGTTTGCCTCTGGGATCCTGGTCTAGTCAGCATCACTGGCATTATGAAGGCAGTGCTAGTCAGGAAGTCAGAAGTGGGACCCCAGTGTTTTGGTACCCTATCCCTGCAGTAATTCAGCTGGCTTTCAGCTCAGTGATGATCAGTGACCTCCAGAATTTGCTAAGTGTTTCTAACATGTGGCTCTGGTAATCAAGCCAAATTGGGGAGACTGAGGTCTTTGGCCTATTAAGGTCACATTTATACATTTGACAAATTTTTACTGATGATGTATACTATGTATCAGACACTGTACTATGTTCTGGGTTCATGAGGAAAAATAAGAAACAATTCTAAACTCAAGAAAATCACAGAGTGGGGTTGAGACAGACAACTATATAATAATGTATGAAGTATAATGAATACTACTTCACACATTATTATAAAAAAGGAGGGCCATACCAATTTATTGAAACATTGCTTTATTGTGATCTTTTCCAGCTACAGGAGAACAAAAATGTGTGTGTTTGTGTGTGTGTGTATGTGAGAGACAGAGAGAGACAGGGTGAGGGCATCCCCTTCCCACATGCATAGAAGCCTTTGAGCCTGCCATTTTGTCAAGGATTTGATAAACAGACAAACAAACAAACTAAATTTGTTTTTCAGGACTACAAATGAAAGTTGCCATACACAGAGTGGAACTGGCCTGTCCAAAAGAAAAGAGGTTTAGCTCCTCCTATAATGAGTCAATAGGGCAATGAAACCATGTGTGTCTAAAATGTACTGCTATGTCTTTCCTCAGCACCCAGAGAGGAGATGGGACCTCTGTTGAGGTTAATACACTGGGTGGGGATGGGAGATGTCTAATGAATATTACAAGGTGAACCTACATTTAACACTGAACCATCTTCAAATAGATCAGATGGTCATGGACAGTGAGCAATGTAATGGCAGCCCTAATGGACTGAAGACCAGAGATATCTTTTCTCTATTTTCTTGGTAACATGTAAGTACCCCCTTGCTTACCAACACCTCAATGCATAAATGATACTACGGAGGTGGTACTCAATTGTGACAATTTAAAATTTTTTTCCATCCTGACATTTGAGGGTTTGAAGTTAAATTATTTTTTAATTAAATTAAATGTAAATATAATTTAATATAAATATTAACTTGAGAAAGTAACAGTGTAACATTTAAAAAAAATAAACTCTTTGTTTTGGAATGACTTTAGATTTACTAAAAAGTTGCAAAGATGGTGCAGAGAGTTCCCATAATCCTTTACCTAAATTTGTATCACCTGGTAAATTTCTCCTAATGTTATTGCCTTGTATAATCTTGGTACATTTGTCAAAACTGAGAAACCAACAGTGACACATTATTATTAGCTAAACTCTAAATTTTATTATTATTATTAGCTAAACTGTAAATTTTATTTAGAGTTCACCATTTTTTTCCATTCATGTCCTTTTTCTGTTCCAGGAACCAATCCAGGATATGGCATTGAGTTGTCATGTCCCCGTAGTTTCTTCTGGTTTATGATAGTTTCTCAAACTTTTTTTTTTCTTGACCTTGAGGAGTACTGGTCAAGCATTTAGTAGAATATTCCTCAAATTGGGTTCATCTGATCTCTCTCTCATGATTAGTCTGGAGTTATGGGTTTTTGGAAAGAACACCACAGGTATAAAGTACATTTCTTATCACTTCATTTCAGATGTTCATGACATCAAGGATACTAACCTGATCACTTGGTTAAGAAGTACCTGTCAGATTTCTACAGTCTATAAAGTTACTATTTATCCCTTTCACCTGCATTCACTAAGTTAAGCCCATACTCAAAATGTGGGATAGATTGAGAAGGCAGAGGCCTTCTGGAGGGAGTGGTTCTACATGAATTTGGGATTCTTCTGTAGGGAAGATTTGTGTCTTCTCTCTAACTTATTTATTTAACTGGTCATTTCTTTATTATATCAGTATGAACTCATGTGCTATAGTCTGAATGTGTCTCCCCCAAATTCATATGTTGAAATCCTAACAGCCAAAGATGATGGTATTAGGAAGTGGGGCCTTAAGGAAGTTCTTAGGTCATGAGGGCAGAGCCCTCATGAATGAGACTAGTGCCTTATAAAGGAGACTTCAGAGAGATTTCTAGCCCCTTCTACCATGTGAGGAAACATTAGGAAGCTGCCAGCTATGAACCAGAGAGAGGGCCCTCACAAGAACATGACAACGCTGATGACTTGATCTTAGACTTCTGGCCTCCAGGGGTGTGAGAAATAAATTATTGTTGTTTATAAGCTACCCAGTATGTGGTATTTTGTTGTGGCAACCCTAATTGGCGAATATCATGTACATTTAGTTTATATTCTGTGTTATGATCCAATACACTGTAATTGATACTGTTGCATACGTTTTTCCAGTTTTGGTCATTGGGAGTTCCATTGGTTTAGTTCTTGTGTCTTTGAGATGTCCTCATTGTTCTATTTCTTGAGCATTTTCTAACTTCCTGATACTACCCAATGTGTCAGGCTTAACGTTTAATTTCCCTGCCATGACCCTAGAATCAGCTGTTTCTTCAAGGAGGCTTGGTTTATTTTATTGGAGGATGGTATTTTGAAACCAAGGTCTGGGCCCTGGGAATGATGGTTACTACTGGGGTGTCATTGCTTGGTAGAGCTTGGTAGTACATGTACATATACTAAGCCATGCCCTTATCTACAATTGTTTCTGTATCTATCCATCTATATATGTATATTAAGCTAAACACAAATTTATATTGAAATACGACAGGGTTATTTCAGCCTTCTATTCTTGTTTATCAGTAAGTTTTCTTTCCAATAATGAGAATTCTGGCACCTACCACCCATCATCGATTTACTTATTTTTTCAAACCCAGTATACATATAAAGCAGTTTCATATGTCTGCATGATAAACAACTTTGACAACTAGAATGTATTGCTTATCTACAATTCCTTTTTTCTTTGCCCTTACAGTATGCAGTCTAAACACAATTTCCAAAATTACTTTGGTCATTTCTATTTCTCCCTACCCCCATAGTGCAGTTACATCTTATATTTGTAATATAGTTAGATTAATGTTTTCACAGTCTGAATTTTATCTTGTGATCCCCTGACATTCTAGTTAATTGTTTTTTATTTTATAATTTGCATATATCAATGTTTACTCTTTGTGCTGTAAAGTTTTATGAATTTTTACAAATGCATGGAGTCATATGTCCAACACTGCAGTAGCATATAGAACAATTCCATAAAATTTCCTCTGAAGAACACAATAAGTTAATATTTTATGCAACTTAGTGTAAAATAAATTTATCAGATCTTCCTGAGACAGATACTGTATGTTGGCTCACTCTACACCTGTCTGACCCCTCCTTATCTTAATTCCTCTTCTTTGTCTTGTTTATAACCTTAGAGGCTGGATACCTTATTATATCTATGTCTATATCTATAGCTATGTTTTTATCTAGTTTATATCTATCCTAAATTGATGCCTCCCTTGCAGCTAAGTGTGGCCAGTAGTACAGTTCTTGCCCTTTGATTGTTTACACATCTCTCATTACTTTTCTGTCTGCCTGCAATATGGACTTGCTGATGTAGGTGTTGACTCAAGGTTCAATAGCCATTTTAAGACAATGAAAACAAAAACTAGAGCAAAAACTATAGGAAGAGCCTGGTTCTCTGAAGGCATCGTTGTGCTTTTCTACAAGCCCTGGGCAACCTATCCCCATTCTTTTCCTGCATGGGATAAATAATCTCCCATGAATTTAAGCTACTATTGTCTTGCATTCTGTTGCTCACAGCCAAACACAATCCTAAACAATACACACTTCAATGATATATATTAGGTACTCTGGGACATTAGAGAAATGAATAAAGATGCCTGGCAATTTGGTAAAATAATTTTTTATATTTAATTAACAATTTTGAGTCCTTATTAAATGGAAAATACTATGCCAAACCTTTCTATTGATACAAAGATGCCTTAAAAGGAATCTTAAATATGGCACAAATGAACATGTCAACAAAACAGAAATAGACTAAGATATAGAGTTCAGACTTGTGGTTGCCAAGGGGGAGGGAGGGAGAGGTATGAACTGGGAGTTTGGGATTGGTAGATGCAAACTATTACATTTAGAGTGGATAACAAACAAGGTCCTACTGTATAGCACAGGGAACTATATCCAATCTCCTCGATAAACCATAATGGAAAAGAATATACAAAAAAGAATGTATATATGTGTATAACTGAGTCACTTTGCTGTACAGCAGAGATTGGTACAACACTGTAAATCAACTATACTTCAATTAAAAAAAAAGAATTTTCTGCCACAAAGAAGCTTATAATATAACATTGTCAATGTAGTCTATATTCAAGAGAGCTCTGCACTTAGAGTTGAAATCTGGGTTCAGAATATGCCTTTTAATTAGCCATGTAACATATCTCATTTATTGATTTATTGCTATGGTTTATTAACTAATTATTTATTAGATATCAGTCACTTTGTGCTGAGATATTTAAATAATACACCTGATCTTTACAACTGTAAGAAGTAAAACTTAACATTATCCCCCATTTTTCAGGAAACTAAGGCTCAGAGTAATAAAATGAGCATTCAAGGTCACATGGTTAGTGAACAGCAGAGCTGGAACTCAAATGTAGGGCCGTCTAAGCCCAACCTTTTCAAGCCTTAATGTCCTTATCTGTAAAGCGCCTATTGCTATATCAGTCCTTCCTGCCTCAGAGAGTTTTTGTCAAGGCTGAAAAGAAAATGAAACTGGGGGTTGGAATTACTTTTTACTTTTAACCATGAATTACTGTAGAATTATAAAGTGTTACAACCATACCTGGCAAATGAAATATACTAAAAAAATGGATTTATACTAAGAAATGTAAGATAGGCTACAAAGGTGTACTGTACAACACTGGGAAAATAGGCAATATTTTGTAATAACTATAAATAGATTGTAACTTTTAAAAATTATATCAAAATTTAAAAATGAATTTAAATGAATAGTGGGGATAAATAGATATGTATGTGACCAATTAGCTCTAAATCAAGGTAGACTGTGATATGTGGAACAAAGGAAATAGAAAAACAAGGAGAGATTAATTCCAAAGTTGGGGATCTAGGAAGACTTTATGGAGGTGATGGCAATTCAACTGCATCTTCAAAGATGGTTAAGACTTTGAGCATCTGTGAGGATCATTAAGTGAGCATAAGGTCTTTGCAATCATTTCCTCCTCTCCAGCTACATCAGAGTCATCAATGACATGAGCCACTTCTAATCCCTCTTTTCAGTGCTCACTGTACACAGAACAGGCCCTGGGCATTGTGTGTGCTCATGGTGTTTTAGTCACATTATTTTGATTGGGGATGTTTTTGTTCGGCAAGTTTTCTTAGTTTCTTAAGGACAAATCGGTAATAGCTTACTTTCTAACTTTTCAATTTAGAAACTCTGTAAGTATGTCTCCTAGAATCTCAGGAATCAAATCCCAGTTCTCAGACAGTTCACACACTACAAGAACTTCGAGGCATTTTGTCAAGTGCTGTGTTTATCCCAGAACAAAATGTTGAGAAATGTAATCAACAAAATAGACAATAAAGGTTAAGTTTAGACTCTTACATTATATCTCTGTTGTGTTAGTTCTAGCACTTTTGGGTAGGAGGCATCCAAATACATGAAGAGAATAGGGAACATCCACGGAACTGAATGGTCCTATTCATTCATGCATCCATTTTGCAAAATGATTGTCTACTATGTGTCATGCACTGTTATAGGCAATAAGGAGACAGCAGTAAACAGAACATAGTCTTGGTGGTGGGGTACATTATTACCAGATAGCTGGCTACTTTTCTCTTAGTCCTTGTCCCTCACCCCTACCTTACAAAGGCTCTTTCCAAATCATACTTAGTGCCCCTATACAGTTGGCTTTATTGAGAGTAAGAATCGTGGTTCTCTATATCTGGTTATCCCATTGTGCCTAGCACAGAGTATTGTGCTGTGTGTGTGTGCACATGTGTGTGTGTGTGTGTGTCTGATGTAGGGACAGTGGGGAAGAAGCACGGAGGGGTGAAAAAATTGGGCTGTGGAGTCACACTGAAAAGAACACTGGATCCAAACCTTTATTTAATGATGTTCACTTACATTTTTCTGGAGTGGCTAGTATATGCTAGGCACTGTGCTAGGCACAGGAGTTATAATAGTGACTTCTGTAAGACAGGCTTGGCTCTTCTCTCACAGAGCTCATACTTCATTGAGCAGAGACAGGGAATTAAATGAGTATGCTAGCTCTGGTTCTCTGAGAAATAGGCATCAAGAGATTTATTGATACACACTACTATATGCAAAATAGATAAACAACAGGTGCCTACTGTATAGAACAGGGAACTATATTCATTGTCTTGTAGTAGCCTGTAGTGGAGAGGAATCTGAAAAAGTATGTATGTGTATGTATATATATGTATGTATATCTGGATCACTTTGCTGTACAGCTGAAACATTGTGAATCAACTATACTTAAGTAAAAAAAAAGATTTATTGGAGAACATGCTTGTGAAGAATGGAGAGGGAGCTAGTGGAGGTTGGGAGAGCATGGTAGAGTGATCAGAACCAAATGCATGTCTGATACCTGTGACGTAGAGAAGGAAGCAAGGAATGTGTGTAGGAAAAATCTCCTGTGCTAGTCTCATAAAGTTTTGGCAAAGCTGATGAGAGTCTTCCAGCCAACTCAGCAATCAGAGGAGTCACATCTTTCAGGAATGGAGCTGCCTTAGTATTCTTCTGTGCTCAGTCATGGGCTAGAAGCCCCTGGTGAGAAGTATGACTTCAATGCTGGGGATGTCGAGTTATGCACCCCTCAGTCAGAGATCTGAGATATCAATGTTCATGGCTCCTACAACAAGATGTTTTGAACATCATGATGAGGAAAGTATAGGGTGCTGTGGAAACATAGAGCATGAGGGACTACAGGCTTCCCTGAGGAAGTGATATCTTGGGGCAATAAGTCAAATTACCCAAGAGAGAGGAGCAAACCAGGAGGGAAAAGCATTTCAAGCAGAGGGAATGACATGAGAGAGACAATATGGAATTGATGGAAGAAATAAAAGGAATTAATTCTGATGTGAACAAAGGGTGCAGGGGCAGGGAGGGGAGAGAGAAAGGAGGAAGGAGTTGGGAGAAGTGAAGCGAGAAATGTAGTCAGAAGTCAGATCTTAGCCTTGTAACACACGTAAGCGGTTTAAGTTTTATATCAAGGGCAGTAGGAAGGTATTGAAGTGTTTTAAGCATGAAGTGGGGTTATTGGAGAGAGAGTAGGAATGGAGTAACGTGATCATTTCACCCTTTGGCTCCAGTGGCTCCATGAACAGTAGATTGATTGCTTGAGAACAAAACTGGAAGCCTGAACACAAGTAAGGTGGCAATCCGAGTAATCCAGGTAAAATGTGGCAGTGGCTAGGACTATGGAGAATTTATAGTCATTGGAGGCATAAATAGGGATAAAATGGCAGATGGCTAATTTAATGAATGTGGTAGAGAAAGGAGAGAGAGAAAACAAGGAGGACACTCAGATGTCAGTCTTACTAGCCGTGTGACATAGAAGGATTACATACACTGTTTGGACTTTGGTTTCCTACTCTGAAAAATGAAGGCAACAACACCTACTTCACAGGGTGTTCTGAGGTCAAATTAGATAATGTAAATAGAGTATGTAACACAGGGGTTAGTTTATAAATGGTAATTCCCTCCTGACTTCCCTTGTATGCAGCAAGGATTTAAGGTGCATTCCTATTCGAGAATCAAGTTAACTGGAGAGAAAGTTAGGTTTTCTCTGTCTCTCTATGATCATCTCTTCCCTTTGCCTGCCCTCATCCCTATTAGATTATTGCATTGCATGTGAAGAAACACAACTTCAACTCAAAGATCTTAATGCAGTAAATCATTGTATTAATCCTTCTGATAGGGACTCTCCATACTCATAAAAAGATTTCAAATAAGTTATGACCAATCTATAAGCAATACGTAACTAGGCAAATCCTTTCCTCTGGTGTGAGTGTGAGTGTGTGTGTGTATGTGTATGTGTGTGTGTGTGTTCCTCTCTCTATATACATCTCACCCTTAAATCTTAAGCCAAGTGACTTTAGTAGAGAAGAAATACTGGGAGTTTATTCATTTTAGGAGACTCTTCTTTACTGGCCCTTGGCTATGTGGATCTTCTGGAGCTTCCATTCCATCGCCTTTTTTTAAAAAAAATTTTATTTATTTACTTTATTTTTGGCTGTGTTGGGTCTTCGTTGCTGCTCGTGGGCTTTCTCTAGTTGCGGCAAAAGGGGGCTACTCTTCGTTGCAGTGCATGGGCTTCTCATCGTGGTGGCTTCTCGTTGCAGAGCATGGGCTCTAGGCATGTGGGCTTCAGTAGTTGTAGCACACGGGCTCAGTAGTTGAGGTTTGCAGGCTCAGTAGCTGTGGTCCACGGGCTTAGTTGCTCCGTGGCATGTGGGATCTTCCCGGACCAAGGCTCGAACCCATGTCCCCTGCATTAGCAGGCAGATTCTTAACGACTGTGCCACCAGGGAAGTCCCTCCTTCCCCTTCTTGATCCTGGTTCTGCAGTTTCTGTGAAGCCTCCCTACCCCCAGAGGATATCCCATATCTGCTTCTGGTAGCCAGAGTCTGTTTCTCTCGTCTACACTCATAGAACCCTGAGGCACTGACCTTCTTCAGGCTTTCCTTCAAGTTATCTCAAGATAAGAAGTCTTGGGAATTCCCTGGCAGTTCGGTGGTTAGGACTTCAAGTTTCTACTGCAGGGGGCCCAGGTTTGATCCCTAGTCGGGGAACTAAGATCCTGCAGGCCCTGTGGCGTGGGCCCCCAAGAAAAAGATAAGGAGTCTTCCCTTGGAGCAGAGAGTCAAACACACATCACTGCTAGTGCAGTATCTTTTATCACAGCTGTGGACACTGTTTAGGATGGTATTCCCAGAGAATTCCAAACTGATCTCAGAATGTCTGAAATCTTGAGTCCCAGGCCTGAGGTTACCAGAATAAGACCAAGGTTGTATCACATTTGATTGTGCATAAGAAACACCATAGAAGTTTGTTAAAATACAGATGCCTGGGCTTCCCTGGTGGCGCAGTGATTGAGAGTCCGCCTGCCGATGTAGGGGGCACGGGTTCGTGCCCCGGTCAGGGAAGATCCCACATGCCATGGAGCGGGTGGGCCCACTGAGCCTGCGTGTCCGGAGCCTGTGCACCGCAATGGGAGAGACCATGACATTGAGAGGCCCGCGTACCGCAAAAAAAATAAATAAATAAATAAACAGATGCCTTAGCCCCAGCCCAGGTGTTTTGAATCAGCATCTCCTGGGTTGTGTCTATACAACCTACACTTTAAAGAAAACACTCCAGTCTAGATTTTTGCTTCTAAAGTACAGTTCGCAGACTAGCAACATTGGCCTCACCAAGAAGCAATTAAAAATGCAGAATCTCAGGCACCACCCCAGATGTCCTGAATCAATCTGAATTTTAACAAGATCCTCAAGTGATTTTGTTACACATTAAAAGTTTTAGAAGCAGTGTTCTAGATCAGTGGTTCCCATTTGGGGGAGATTTTGCTCTCCACTCCCCTCACCCACACACCCAGGGCAATATCTAGACATATGTTTGGTTGTCATAACTGGGAAGGTACTGCTGGCACCTAAGTAGGTAGAGGCCAGTGATGCTGCTAAACAATTTATAATGCATAGGATAGCCCCTTACAGTAAAGGCCTATTAGATCTAAAATGTTAATGGTACCAGTATTGAGAAACCTTGGGCTAGATGACTGTGATGGAGTGGTGACTAGTCTGAGGAGCTGACCATCTTCAAAGGCTTAGAAGAAGCATCTATGGTTTGGGAGTGAATCTGAAGGCTCTGAGCAATCTCTACATGCTCAAACCAGAGTTAAGAGGGTGAGCTCTGGGGCCCAAATCCCCTGATTTGAATCCCAGCTGTGCTACTCAGATGCTGTGTCATCTTAAGCAACTGTGGAAATAAACAAAGATAAACCAAATAAGCACGAGAAAAGACTATTTATTCTTAACTTGCTATGGCAAGGGAATCAGCCACTGTCACATGTGCTTTTACTGAGACTGACAGTCAGGCAGAGAAGTGGAGAAAAAAGGGAAGGCTTCAGGTGTGCCCTGATTGGAGTCTGTTGGCTAAATAGAAGTGGGGCATCTATGTGATTGGTTGGGAGCATATTTGGCTTTTTCTGGTTGGTCCTAAGTTGGAAGCAGGGACAAAATTTAGGGAAACTGTCAGTTATTAGTCAGTTCCTGGCCATTTGGTGCTGACTGTTATAAAAGTTTTTCTTTAGTGTCTTGAATTGTTACTGAAGATAGCAGTCAGACTTCTTACAAGTCTGACTTACAGCAGGCTGGCTTCCCGGGCTGCTTATTATCGATAAGGCAGTTGGTTTCCTGGGCAGGTTGTTGCAGGTTGTGGGTGAGAGTTCTATTTTTACATATGGTCCTGCCTTGTCCAGTTGTATAATCAGTCTCTCACAACTTTTAAGTTTCTTTGGACCTTAGTGTTTCCTAATCTACATAATGTTGCTAATAGGGCTGTCATCAAGATAAAATGAGTTACTCACGTAGGGCTCTTAGAATCTCACGAACAGGGAGTGAGGACTAAGTATTGGCCACCATCATCCTCTACAGCTCTCTCCAGAGGCTGTGATCCCAGGCAGCCATACCAAAGGGTCTGGACCTCTCTACGAGAAGTGCAGAGTTTAGGGGAAGCACGTGTTGGCAATGACATGGGGTGGTCACGACATGTTTCAGTATTTTCAGTAACACAGGAGGACGGTACAAGGATATGAGGGTTACTATTAACAGAAATCAAGGACTTGAGTCAGACCAATTGGAGTCTCACTTAGTTTTAATTACATACAGCTGTGTAACCTCTAGCATGTAGCAGCCAATCTTGGCCTCCTTTATAAAATAGGGATGACATTACCAGCTCTTGATGAAGATTAACTAAATAGTGCATATCCAAACACCCCACATAGTACCTGGCCGAAGGCAAGCACTCTGTAAAAGGTAACTTTATTATTGTTATTATCATCGACTCAGCTAGAGGCCAAAGCTACTGTTTTCCCGGGGAACAGAAACATCCCATAAAGTAGAAAGTCCTCTTGGGTTAATCATCGTTCTAGACTTCCCTCTTTGGTGCTGGCAATTTATATGCACTAGGAATACCCAAGTTGTTTATCATTGAACAGAATCTTTGTGACGGAAGCCTAGAACGATACATTTTAACCATTCCCAGGTGATTTTCATATACAGTAGGGCTTTGCAAACCAGCCCTACAAT
>NC_136917.1:46191746-46341187 GCF_949752795.1 Hyperoodon ampullatus | reverse complement strand
CCCTTCTTCATTTATCTAAGGGTTGTGTCCTGCCCCTTTCCCTCCTGTCTCCGAGGGAAGGAATTACCAAGGAGCTTGGTCTGAGATTTCTGAGTGAAAAGGTATCTTGTGTTCGGGTTCAGAGGAGAGAGACTCATCCAGCTTCACGATGTGAAGGGAGTCAGGTTCTTGCTGTCTCCGTGGGAAATCATTTCCATTTTTGAACAAATAAATAGTTGAAGCCAATAGGGTTCTCGTCTATGTTGGCAGAAAACCCAGCCATCTGTGTGGCATAGCCTGAGGGCGTTGGGGACCAAAGCTTCAGAGAATGTTCAAGGGAGACCTGGAGAGAGAAAAACAGAGACAGGGACCTAGCACTGGAGCCAGCAGTTTCCAAAGGACAAAGGGGCTGAGGTGGCTGAAAATGAAACAGGCAAGGAAGAGTTAAACAGTGTCTGAGAAGGAAGGACATGACAACAGAGGGGGGTATCCTGAGGATGGATACTCAGGAAGTAAGAATTCATACACCCAGCCAGAAGATTATTCAGAAAACAAAGCGAGCTGATAAAGGTGGAAAGACTGACCTGAATGCATGATGAAACATGAATTGGAAATATTCTCTCAAATCTATATGTTCCTATCAATGCATGAAAGTTGGAGAGAATATTGTTGTGTCTGTATTCCAAGAAGGACCACGCTGTGGTCAGCAAAGGGGCACAAATGACTGACGGAGATTCACATTATTTGTGCTCACTCTCCTATCCCTATGCTCGGGAGGGAAAGGGAAAAAGAATAGACTTTTTCCCACTCTTTAGTTATAAGAGAGAGGAGAAGGGGTCTTACTCTTTCTCATCTGTGAGAGAGTGAAATTAATGAATAAATACAGAGATGAATTTGCTGTTATCAGTTTAATTATCTGCAAACCCCCATCCCAAGAGGTGTATGCATGGTGGCTGTTCAGCAGAAGCTGTTTGCAGAAGTGGGCTTAGGAGAGCAGGTGGGTGGTTGCAATGCTGTGGAAGAAATTTTAGAAGCAGGGTTAGCAGATATTGGCCTGACTGTCTTCAAAAAGTTTTTTTTTTTCTTCCCTGTGTGAATCACATCATTATGGGGAAATATGCCTCTTCAAGAAAACTTTCCCAGAGTCCCCTCACACTGGTTTGATGGAACAACTTAAAATACCTCTTCTCTCTAGCTCATGATGAGTGCTCAACAGCTGGCTTTGCTTGGGTAGTAAGTCAATGAGGCAGTCACTGCGTCTGGGGAGTGGGAATCTACAGTTTGGCAGAGTCAAGCAGAAGGCATCTAAATTTTTATTCTTGTTTACTGTACTGTTTGACTCCTAGGCTATGTACCTGTATCTTTAGATAAAAATACTATTTGGGGGGAGTGTGCTGTGCTAGTAAGAACAAAATGATAAATCCTCTTAAGAACCTAGATGCAGGTTTGGGAAAGATAACAGTGGAACAGTCCCTGAGCCCTGGAAAGATTTATTGAGCTGAATTCTCATTAAGTGACCAAGTCAAAGACATGTGAAGAGCTACTCTACATTTATAACTACTAAGTTAAGCTAGGGAACATTGAACTGACAGGTAGATCACCCCTTAGGCAAGTGGTTTCCTTTTTTTTCTTTCTTTTAGGAAAAGAGGAAATCACAGAGTAAGACTGAAAGTTCATTTATAAATATCAGATGCAAAATAAGTGAAGCTTTCTTTGTGACTAAACTCCCTTTACAGGTGTGTTGGATACAGCCAATGAGTAATTTAGCTTAATGCTTCACAAATGAAGATGAGAGCAAAGGTCATGATCTTTTCTGTCCTTATAATGTGCCAGGAACAAGCAGTTTGCCTCTCAGAAATTGTGCCCAGGAATAAAAAGAAAGCTAGAGATAGTGTACTGTATTAAAGACTTCAGGCTCTGATGTTAAAATTAGCCTGGTTCTATTTAGCCTGGGGAATAAATTTAAGGGTTAAGCTGAGTTTTAATCAGGTTGAAAGATTGGAGTCAACTTTTCTTTGATTTTTTGTTCTTTCACGTTTTCTTCAAATAGCAATTTCTTCAATGTTTTAAATACCCACAATGCCTTAAAATAACATACACACGTATTGTTTTTTATTTTATTTTATTTTTTTGTGGTACACGGTACACTCACTGTTGTGGCTTCTTCCATTGCGGAGCACAGGCTCCAGACATGCAGGCTCAGCGGCCATGGCTCACGGGCCCAGCTGCTCTGCGGCATGTGGGATTCTCCCGGACTGGGGCTCGAACCCGTGCCCCCTGCATCGGCAGTCGGACTCTCAGACACTGCGTCACCAGGGGAGCCCAACATACACACTTTTTAATCAAAACTCTTATAGAAAGCCCCAACTATGCAACTCGTTAGCTATTTTCCCTGTATCTATTCATGATTCTATTCATGTCTTCATGTATCTATTCATGTATCTACTCATGATGAAGTACAGAATGCGGACACTGCACATTCAGTGACTTCTAATGAGAGAGGGTCCAAATTTCAGCTGCAGGGTCTGTAAGGAACAAACCAGTCTGGAAAGGGCATGGCTTAGAAAATTATCATTATTAAGTGATGGCAAAGCTTGAAGTTATTCTTCTTTTTATTTTTTTTTATTTTTTGCTTTATAACAAATTTAATCAGTTATACATATACATATGTTCCCATATCCCCTCACTTTTGCGTCTCCCTCCCACCCTCCCTATCCCACCCCTCCAGGCGGTCACAAAGCACCGAGCTGATCTCCCTGTGCTATGCGGCTGCTTCCCACTAGCTATTTACCTTACGTTTGGTAGTGTATATATGTCCATGCCACTCTCTCACTTTGTCACAGCTTACCCTTCCCCCTCCCCATATCCTCAAGTCCATTCTCTAGTAGGTCTGTGTCTTTATTCCTGTCTTACCCCTATGTTCTTCATGACATTTTTTTCCTTAAATTCCATATATATGTGTCAGCATACAATATTTGTCTTTCTCTTTCTGACTTACTTCACTCTGTATGACAGACTCTAGGTCCATCCACCTCATTACAAATAGCTCAATTTCATTTCTTTTTATGGCTGAGTAATATTCCATTGTATATATGTGCCACATCTTCTTTACCCATTCATCGGATGATGGACACTTAGGTTGTTTCCATCTCTGGGCTATTGTAAATAGGGCTGCTATGAACATTTTGGTACATGTCTCTTTTTCAATTAAGGTTTTCTCAGGGTATATGCCCAGTAGTGGGATTGCTGGGTCATATGGTAGTTCTATTTGTAGTTTTTTAAGGAACCTCCATACCGTTCTCCATAGTGGCTGTACCAATTCACATTCCCACCAGCAGTGCAAGAGTGTTCCCTTTTTTCCACACCCTCTCCATTTATTGTTCCTAGATTTTTTGATGATGGCCATTCTGACTGGTGTGAGATGATATCTCATTGTAGTTTTGATTTGCATTTCTCTAATGAGTAAAGATGTTGAGCATCCTTTCATGTGTTTGTTGGCAGTCTGTATATCTTCTGTGGAGAAATGTCTATTTAAGTCTTCTGCCCATTTTTGGATTGGGTTGTTTGTTTTTTTGCTATTGAGCTGCATGAGCTGCTTATAAATTTTGGAGATTAATCCTTTGTCAGTTGCTTCATTTGCAAATATTTTCTCCCATTCTGAGGGTTGTCTTTTGGTCTTGTTTATGGCTTCCTTTGCTGTGCAAAAGCTTTTAAGTTTCATTAGGTCCCATGAGTTTATTTTTGTCTTTATTTCCATTTCTCTAGGAGGTGGGTCCAAAAGGATCTTGCTGTGATTTATGTCATAGAGTGTTCTGCCTATGTTTTCCTCTAAGAGCTTGATAGTGTCTGGCCTTACATTTAGGTCTTTAATCCATTTTGAGCTTATTTTTGTGTATGGTGTTAGGGAGTGATCTAATCTCATACTTTTACATGTCCCTGTCCAGTTTTCCCAGCACCACTTATTGAAGAGACTGTCCTTTCTCCACTGTATATTCCTGCCTCCTTTATCAAAGATAAGGTGACCATATGTCCGTGGGTTTATCTCTGGGCTTTCTATCCTGTTCCATTGATCTATCTTTCTGTTTTTGTGCCAGTACCATACTGTCTTGATTACTGTAGCTTTGTAGTATAGTGTGAAGTCAGGGAGCCTGATTCCTCCAGCTACATTTTTGGTTCTCAAGATTGCTTTGGCTATTCGCGGTCTTTTGTGTTTCCATACAAAGTGTGAAATTTTTTGCTCTAGTTCTGTGAAAAATGCCAGTGGTAGTTTGATAGGGATTGCATTGAATCTGTAGATTGCTTTGGGTAGTAGAGTCATTTTCACAATGTTGATTCTTCCAATCCAAGAACATGGTACATCTCTCCATCTATTTGTATCATCTTTAATTTCTTTCATCAGTGTCTTATAATTTTCTGCATACAGGTCTTTTGTCTCCTTAGGTAGGTTTATTCCTAGATATTTTATTCTTTTTGTTGCAATGGTAAATGGGAGTGTTTCCTTGATTTCACTTTCAGATTTTTCATCATTAGTATATAGGAATGCCAGAGATTTCTGTGCATTAATTTTGTATCCTGCAACTTCACCAAATTCATTGATTAGCTCTAGTAGTTTTCTGGTAGCATCTTTAGGATTCTCTAGGTATAGTATCATGTCATCTGCAAACAGTGACAGCTTTACTTCTTCTTTTCCGATTTGGATTCCTTTTATTTCCTTTTCTTTTCTGATTGCTGTGGCTAAAACTTCTAAAACTATGTTGAATAAGAGTGGTGAGAGTGGGCAACCTTGTCTTGTTCCTGATCTTAGTGGAAATGGTTTCAGTTTTTCACCATTGAGGATGATGCTGGCTGTGGGTTTGTCATATATGGCCTTTAGTATGTTGAGGAAAGTTCCCTCTATGCCCACTTTCTGCAGGGTTTTTATCATAAATGGGTGTTGAATTTTGTCGAAAGCTTTCTCTGCATCTATTGAGATGATCATTTGGTTTTTCTCCTTCAATTTGTTAATATGGTGTATCACGTTGATTGATTTGCGTATATTGAAGAATCCTTGCATTCCTGGAATAAACCCCACTTGATCATGGTGTATGATCCTTTTAATGTGCTGTTGGATTCTGTTTGCTAGTATTTTGTTGAGGATTTTTGCATCTCTGTTCATCAGTGATATTGGCCTGTAGTTTTCTTTCTTTGTGACATCCTTGTCTGGTTTTGGTATCAAGGTGATGGTGGCCTCGTAGAATGAGTTTGGGAGTGTTCCTCCCTCTGCTATATTTTGGAAGAGTTTGAGAAGGATAGGTGTTAGCTCTTCTCTAAATGCTTGATAGAATTCACCTGTGAAGCCATCTGGTCCTGGGCTTTTGTTTGTTGGAAGATTTTTTATCACAGTTTCAATTTCAGTGCTTGTGATTGGTCTGTTCATATTTTCTATTTCTTCCTGGTTCAGTCTTGGCAGGTTGTGCATTTCTAAGAATTGGTCCATTTCTTCCAGGTTGTCCATTTTATTGGCATAGAGTTGCTTATAGTAATCTCTCATGATCTTTTGTATTTCTGCAGTGTCAGTTGTTACTTCTCCTTTTTCATTTCTAATTCTATTGATTTGAGTCTTCTCCCTTTTTTTCATGCTGAGTATGGCTAATGGTTTGTCAATTTTGTTTATCTTCTCAAAGAACCAGCTTTTAGTTTTATTGATCTTTGCTATCATTTCCTTCATTTCTTTTTCATTTATTTCTGATCTGATTTTTATGATTTCTTTCCTTCTGCTAACTTTGGGATGTTTTTGTTTTTCCTTCTCTAATTGCTTTAGGTGCAAGGTTAGGTTGTTTATTCGAGATGTTTCCTGTTTCTTAAGGTGGGATTGTATTGCTATAAACTTCCCTCTTAGAACTGCTTTCGCTGCATCCCATAGGTTTTGGGTCGTCGTGTCTCCATTGTCATTTGTTTCTAGGTATTTTTTAATTTCCTCTTTGATTTCTTCAGTGATCACTTCGTTATTAAGTAGTGTATTGTTTAGCCTCCATGTGTTTGTATTTTTTACAGATCTTTTCCTGTAATTGATATCTAGTCTCATAGCATTGTGGTCGGAAAAGATACTTGATACAATTTCAATTTTCTTAAATTTACCAAGGCTTGATTTGTGACCCAAGATATGATCTATCCTGGAGAATGTTCCATGAGCACTTGAGAAAAATGTGTATTCTGTTGTTTTTGGATGGAATGTCCTATAAATATCAATTAAGTCCATCTTGTTTAATGTATCATTTAAAGCTTGTGTTTCCTTATTTATTTTCATTTTGGATGATCTGTCCATTGGTGAAAGTGGGGTGTTAAAGTCCCCTACTATGATTGTGTTACTGTCGATTTCTCCTTTTATGGCTGTTAGTATTTGCCTTATGTATTGAGGTGCTCCTATGTTTGGTGCATAAATATTTACAATTGTTACATCTTCTTCTTGGATCGATCCCTTGATCATTATGTAGTGTCCTTCTTTGTCTCTTCTAGTAGTCTTTATTTTAAAGTCTATTTTGACTGATATGAGAATTGCTACTCCAGCTTTCTTTTGGTTTCCATTTGCATGGAATATCTTGTTCCATCCCCTTACTCTCAGTCTGTATGTGTCTCTAGGTCTGAAGTGGGTCTCTTGTAGACAGCATATATATGGGTCTTGTTTTTGTATCCATTCAGCCAATCTGTGTCTTTTGGTGGGAGCATTTAGTCCATTTACATTTAAGGTAATTATCGATATGTATGTTCCTATTCCCATTTTCTTAATTGTTTTGGGTTCGTTATTGTAGGTCTTTTCCTTCTGTTGTGTTTCTTGCCTAGAGAAGTTCCTTTAGCATTTGTTGTAAAGCTGGTTTGGTGGTGCTGAACTCTCTCAGCTTTTGCTTGTCTGTAAACGTTTTAATTTCTCCATCAAATCTGAATGAGATCCTTGCTGGGTAGAGTAATCTTGGTTGCAGGTTTTTCTCCTTCATCACTTTAATTATGTCCTGCCACTCCATTCTGGCTTGTAGAGTTTCTGCTGAGAGATCAGCTGTTATCCTGATGGGGATTCCCTTGTGTGTTATTTGTTGTTTTTCCCTTGCTGTTTTTAATATGATTTCTTTGTGTTTAATTTTTGACAGTTTGATTAATATGTGTCTTGGCGTATTTCTCCTTGGATTTATTCTGTATGGGACTCTCTGTGCCTCCTGGACTTGATTAACTATTTCCTTTCCCATATTAGGGAAGTTTTCAACTATAATCTCTTCAAATATTTTCTCAGTCCCTTTCTTTTTCTCTTCTTCTTCTGGAACCCCTATAATTCGAATGTTGGTGCGTTTAATGTTGTCCCAGAGGTCTCTGAGACTGTCCTCTGTTCTTTTCATTCTTTTTTCTTTATTTTGCTCTGCAGCAGTTATTTCCACTATTTTATCTTCCACCTCACTTATCCGTTCTTCTGCCTCAGTTATTCTGCTATTGATCCCATCTAGAGTATTTTTTATTTCATTTATTGTGTTTTTAATCGATGCTTGATTCATCTTTAGTTCTTCTAGGTCCTTGTTAACTGTTTCTTGCATTTTGTCTATTCTATTTCCAAGATTTTGGATCTGGGAAATAGAATCTTGGATCATCTTTACCATCATTATTCTGAATTCTTTTTCAGGTAGACTGCCTAGTACCTCTTCATTTGTTAGGTCTGGTGGGTTTTTATCTTGCTCCTCCTCCTGCTGTGTGTTTTTCTGTCTTCTCATTTTGCTTATGTTACTGTGTTTGGGGTCTCCTTTTTGCAGGCTGCAGGTTCGTAGTTCCCGTTGTTTTTGGTGTCTGTCCCCAGTGGCTAAGGTTGGTTTAGTGGGTTGTGTAGGCTTCCTGATGGAGGGGACTAGTGCCTGTGTTCTGGTGAATGAGCCTGGATCTTGTCTTTCTGGTGGGCAGGTCCACGTCTGGTGGTGTGTTTTGGGGTGTCTGCGGACTTTTTATGATTTTAGGCCACCTCTCTGCTAATGGGTGGCGTTGTGTTCCTGTCTTGCTAGTCGTTTGGCATAGGGTGTCCAGCACTGTAGCTTGCTGGTCGTTGAGTGAAGCTGGGTGCTGGTGTTGAGATGGAGATCTCTGGAAGATTTTCGCCGTTTGATATTATGTGGAGCTGGGAGGTCTCTTGTGGACCAGTGTCCTGAAGTTGGCTCTCCCACCTCAGAGGCACAGCACTGACTCCTGGCTCCTCAATTTGGGATGATTTGTTGTCTATTCATGTATTCCACAGATGCAGGGTACATCAAGTTGATTGTGGAGCTTTAATCCGCTGCTTCTGAGGCTGCTGGGAGAGTTTTCCCTTTCTCTTCTTTGTTCTCACAGCTCTTGGGTCTCAGCTTTGGATTTGGGCCCGCCTCTGCGTGTAGGTCGCCGGAGGGCGTCTGTTCTTCACTCAGACAGGACAGGGTTAAAGAAGCAGCCTCTTCGGGGACTCTGGCTCACTCAGGCCGGGCGGGAGGGAGGGGCACGGAGTGCAGGGCGAGCCTGCAGCGGCAGAGGCCGGCGTGATGTTGTACCAGCCCGAGGCGCGCCGTGCGTTCTCCCAGGGAAGCCGCCTCTGGATCCCGGGACCCCGGCAGTGGCGGCCTGCACAGGCTCCCGGAAGGGCGGTGTAGACAGTGACCTGCGCTCGCACACAGACTTCTTGGCGGCGGCAGCAGCAGCCCCAGCGTCCCACGCCCATCACTGGGCTCCGCACTTTCAGTCGTGACTCGCGCCCGTCTGTGGAGCGCCTTTAAGCAGCGCTCTTAATCCCCTCTCCTCGCGCACCAGGAAACCAAGAGGGAAGAAAAAGTCTCTTGCCTCTTTGGCAGCTCCAGAGTTTTCCCGGACTCCTTTCCGGCTAGCTGTGGCACATTAGTCCCCTTCAGGCTGAGTTCTCGCTGCCAGCCCCAGTCCTCTCCCTGAGCTCTGACCGAAGCCCGAGCCTCAGCTTCCAGCACCGCCTGCCCTGGCGGGCGAGCAGACAAGCCTCTCGGGCTGGTGAGTGCCGCTCGGCACCAATCCTCTGTGCGGGAATCTCTCTGCTTTGCCCTACCCAGGTATGTGGGGAGTTTCTTGCCTTTTGGAGGTCTGGGGTCTTCTGCCAGTGTTCAGTAGGTGTTCTGTAGGAGTTGTTCCACGTGTAGCTGTATTTCTGGTGTATCCGTGGGGAGGAAGGTGATCTCCGCGTCTTATTCTTCCGCCATCTTACCCGGAAGTTCCAAGCTTGAAGTTATTGATAGCATTGTAGAATTACTGTCTTGTAGGCAGGGTGCAAGAGTTACTATCAACATTTAAGGCTGCTTTCAGTATGGAGAGAAACACTATAGAAGTTAGAATCTCTGGGTTTGGGTTCCAGATTTGCTGTTTACTTTCAGTTCAGCAGAAAACAGTTTACTTTTAGTTCATTCTGTAAAGTCTAGGCTTTATGTTTTTGTCTTTGTTTTGACCCTGTAATCGTCCCTCCAAGATTCCATGTCTCAGATGAGCATACCTTCTAGTTCATCCCTTCTCTGCTGCCCTAAAATTCTTTGTCACCCATCACTTTTATACTCAAAGTGTATTCTGAGAACCACTAACCCTGACCTGAGGTGTTTATTCATATTCTTCTTTCTGGGGTCCACCTCCCTCCGCTAGAATATAATTTCATGAGGAAGGAGGGGGTGTGTACAGCAGCCATGGGATTTGCATTCTTACTGAGCCAGCCACCCAGGTCATATCGCAGACAATTTTATCAGACTCTTAGTGATAGAACACAGGCATCAATGTATTTTTTATAACTGTGCCTGGTGATACTATGGTGTAACCCAGATTAAGACCTACTGCCCAGAAATTAGCTAAATAATAGGTCCTCAGTGTATGTTTGTTAAATAAAAAGTCCTCTGGGGTTCTCCAGAAATGTCATGAATGTATGATGTTATCGTTTGAAGCATAATCTCACCTTCTCTAAACCTCCTTGTGTTTGACTGAAGAGCGGGACTGACATCATTTTCTGTGATTGAAGGATACTCAATAAGCTTTAAAAGGAAGATTGAGAGTGAAAGAACTAGAAATTTGAAGGTAGGACAAGGAAGGGCGGCTTTGAGGATAAATGTCACATCTCTGTCAATGTGATCAGCACAGCCAAGATCTGTGTGGAGTGCATGTAGACAGCAGAGATACAAGAGCTCCTGGAGGAATTTCACCTCCTGTTAGGAATTACCAGACCCCTTGATTCAGGGCTGTGACATTGCTTCGAGCAACTTGCTAGTGCAAAGGGACTATTTGACTAAGAGGCTCGACATTTTTGCCCTCAGGTACTTGAGTTACCAGTTTGTTTTCCAAAAAATTTTGTCCTGTTACTCAGCCTTTAAGGACATGCGTTGTCTTGGAAATAACATTCACATTTTGCATGAGATGGGTCTGAAATAAATTATATGTGATAGTGTGCAACCTGAAATTCTAACTTGCTGAGCTGTCACATTAAAATCTACATGACATTTTTTTTAAAGAGAGATACTCCTAATCTCCCTTTCTTGCCTTAGTTATATACCCCATAGCAGTAAAATGTCTCTTGCATATAATTTAAACTCTATGAGAATATACAAAAAGGAATGTTGGTATAATCACTGTGTTAAGAGTTTGTCCCATGTGTGAAATAGAGGGCATCTGTGATGTAAAAAACAAAATAAAATGAAACAAACCCCCCAAAACCTTTGAAAAATGGTTTTCCTCTTTCATCTCTACCCCCATCCTTATGGACTTCTCTGGGGGTATGCATTTCTATGCTTGGGATACATTACCTTGGCAAGTTGGTGTTAAAGAGTGTGCTGTGTCTGTCAGTCCTGCTAGAACAGAAAATAATATTGATATTCACTGTAGTAGGCGGAATAATGGCTCCCCAAAGATGTCAACATCTTAATTCCCAGAACCTATGAATGTCCCTTTACATAGCAAAAGGGATTGTGCAGATGTGATTAAATTAAGGACGTTACGATGGGAAGATTATTCTGGATTGTCTAGGTGAGCCCGATCTAATCCCATGAGTTTTCAAAAGTGGAAAACCTTTCCTGGCTGTGGTCAGAGGGAGATAAGACTATGGAAGAGAGAACCAGAGAGACAGCAGCATGAACAGGACTAGACCCAATGTCACTGGCTTCTAGTGAAGTTGGAGGAAGGAACCGCAAGCCAAGGAAGGCAGACAGCCTCTAGAAGCTGAGAAAAGCAAGAAGACATTCTCCCCTAGAGCCTTTAGGAAGGAACACAGCCTTGTGAGACCCATGTCAGAATTCTGACCTCCAGAACTGTAAGATAATAAACTTGTGGTGTTTTTAAACCACTAAGTTTGTGATAATTTGTTATAGCAGCAATGGAAACGAATACACTCACTGTCCTGGATTGAGGGTCAGGGGGCCTGGGGCCTGGTGTTCTTCATCATGCAGGAAGCTGTACTCCATGAGCTGTGACACACTGTGAGCTACTTTTTCCTCATCTGATAAATAAAGGAGTTGGTTCTGATGAGCTGTTTTCAAACGTTTTTACTCACATAACTTTTCTTCAAAAGAAACGTTGCACAGAAGATGGGGCTTCGTTGTTGAAGCAGGGACGTGTGGAGCCTGGTGGGTGGGAGCAGGGCAGGCTGCCAGGAGGGTTCATTTAGGACAGCAGCTCCTGCTGAGGGAAGGCAGTGGGCCTTATAGGTCCACGGGTCTGTATTTATAAGCATTGGACTTCTTGAATAATATACATGGGAAAATTTTATTGAAGTATAGTTGATGTACAATATTATATAAGTTACAAGTGTACAATATAGCAATTCACAATTTTTAAATGTTATACTGCATTTATAGTTATTATAAAATATTGGCTATATTCCCTGTGGTATACAATATATCCTTGTAGCTTATTTTATACATAATAGTTTGTATCTCTTAATCCTCCATGGAGACATTTTTAAGGGAACTATATCTGGTAGGACTGACCATCAGAGCAAGCATTCTGAAAATTATATTGTCAGAAAGTTGAAAATAGTGCATTCCTGTTTTGAATGAGGTGTTCCTCTCCTTGAGAAAGCACATTCTGTATTTCCTTATGAAACTAGGATGAAATCAGAGGGGAAAACTTGTCTGAAGCTATGTTAACATAGAACATGATTTTGCTGAATCAAGTTTGTAAAAAGTTCAGTGAAACAACATTCATTTGTTTTAAATAATATGAAAATAATTTATTTGACTCTATGGTTAACTTTCAAATGGGTGTGTTTTGGATTTAGGAGCTAGTCTGTGATTCACATGTGATCGTGTTTTTTGTTAGCAACCTTAGTTCTTTGGTAAACCATAGCATTCTTGTGCTGCTTGTTTTTTCTTTTAAATTTATTTCATTGAAGTGTAATTGGTTTACAATGCTGTGTTAATTTGTACTGTACAACAGTGATTCAGTTATATATATATTCTTTTTCAATATAGTTTATCCAAGGATATTGAATATAGTTCCCTGTGCTACACAGTAGGACCTTGTTGTTTATCTATTCTACATAAAACAGTTTACATCTGCTAATCCCAAACTCCCAAAGCATCCCTCCCCCAACACACCTCCCCCTTGGCAACCACAAGTCTGTTCTCTATGGCTGTGAGTATGTTTCTGTTTCCTAGATAAGTTCATTTGTGTCATATTTTAGATTCCACATATCAGTGATATATGATATTTGTCTTTCTCTGTCTGACTTGACTTCACTTAGTATGGTAATCTCTAGGTCCATCCATGTTGCTGCAAATGGTATTATGTCATTCTTTTTGATGGCTGAGTACTTTTCCATTGTGTATATGTACCACATCATCTTTATCCTTTCCTCTGTCAGTGGACATTTAGGTTGTTTCCATGTCTTGGCTATTGTGAATAGTGCTGCTTTGAACATGGGGGTGCATGTAACTTTTTGAGTTAAGGTTTTCTCCAGATATGTGCCCAAGAGTAGGATTGCTGGATCATATGGCAGCTCTATGTTTAGTTTTTTGAGGAACCTCCATACTACTGTTTTCCATAGTGGCTACACCAATTTACATTCCCACCAACAGTGTAGGAGGGTTCCCTTTTCTCCACAACCTCTCCGCCATTTGTTATTTGTGGATTTTTTAATGATGGCCATTCTGACCAGTCTGAGGTGGTACCTCATTGTAGTTTTGATATGCATTTCTCTAATAATTGTGCTACATGCTTTTTGATGGTTATTTTCAATACAAATGGAAATATTACCTTGCAACTCAAAGCTAATGTTTTGAGAAACTGTGGATAGGAGGAAACTTGATATTCAGAAGCAACATAATTCTCTCAGAAGATGGGGTGATATTCTAGACAGCAGTTCTAGGGATGAGCTAGTAATAGATGGAGCATAGGTTTAGAAGAGTGGTGAAATGATGGTGACACAGCAGTGACCCTGACATGGCATGTATGTCTGTATATATACGCACATTCACATGTACATGTAAATATATGCATACATATACCTGTAAGTATATTTATAATACAAAGGCATCCTGAGTATTAAAAATGACATTTTCAACCTGCAAGAAAGAAAATCTAAATTATTTGTAATTTCACCACCCAGAGACATAACACTTCTGTGTGTCTTCTGGTCTTTTTTTATGGCACCCAAATTCCTCACATAATCACCCTCATTCACTAAAAGCTGTTTCAATATCATCATCAAGATCATCATTTTTTAAGTTAGACAGGCCTGAGTAGAATTTGGGGTCTTCTGTATTACAGGAACCCAGTCACTTAACTTTTCTAAGATTTCCTCAACTGTACAAGGAATACAACTATTATACAAATAGTACTAAGAGTGTTGTCCCAAGGATAACATGTGCCCCATTTCCCCAGAGATCTGGACTTCATTATGCTGCCTTGGGTTGTCCTGCTTTTTCTCATGTGTTCTCTAGATGACTGTGGTGGAATCAGGACTGAAAAGCTGTGCAATAATGTATGCATAGCTCGTGATACTTAGAATTCAGAAAGGCACAAGGATCATTATTGTTTTGTGTTTTTAAAAAAATTAAATGTATTAATAAAACATGCTATCATCTGTATTTTTGTTCTTACTTTCTATATGAAGTACAGCTTTTATTGCCAAGTATATGTCACTACCTTCTTTATCAGTTTCCATGGCTGCATGGTATTCATCAGTATCATTATACTCCAATTTATTTGATTAGCTGCACATTAGAAATTTAAGTCATTTTAAGTATTCGACTAGTCTAAAGAATATTGCAAAGAGGCTTGTACTTATAAATCTTTATATCTGTTCAACTGTTTCCTTAGGAACTGCTGGCTCCGAGGGTACATCCATTTTGGAGGCTTTTGAACATTGCCAAGTTGCCCTGTTTAATGGAATCATCAATATCATTTAGGATGTATTAGGGCTACAAATAAGATGAAACTTCGTTCAGATTGACTTAAACAATAAAGGAGATTTATTGGCTTAAATAACTGGCAAATCTAGAGATTAAGTGAATTTTAGGGCTAGTTGGATTCAGCATTTCAATGATACCATCAAGGACCTGTCTACATCACTTCATCTCTCCCCTTAGCACTATTTCATACCAGAATAATATGAAAAAATAGCATTATTTTTTCTGTGCTCAAAATAAAGCTGCCAACAGTTCCTGGGACAGCAGCATTCCTCATTCAGATACAGTGAGAGAAAGGGTCTCTTTCAGATGCTTTGCCAAGAGCAAGGAAGCTGCTTTCCTTAAAATTTCAGCAAAATATGCCTCACCTCTTATTGGTGTGATTTTGATTGGTCAGAGATGAGAATATCCTGATGAGTTTATGCTCGAGTCCCATGCCCTACCCTTAAAGGAGGGGTGGGGTAGGCTTCTTTCACAGCTCCTAGGGTACAGGAGAGAGGCTTAGATACCTTGAAGGAAGGGGGAGCATGAGAAGGGAGAATGCTCCTTGAGAAGATAACCACAGTGACCAAGATCAACAAAATTCCTAAGAGAATCATCAGGATGCTGCCCACAATTTTGAAAAGAGGGGAGGAAAGTGAGTTGATGTGAAAGGAGCCTTTGCATTGGTTTGAGCAAGTGTACCAAAATCTACCATTGGCAACTTAATGTCATTCCTACAGCTGGAGAGGATAATCAGTTAACATGCCCTTTACTTAAGAAAGTAAAGTACTCCCACCCTGCCTCCCCAGAATGTGGCATGGTGTATTATGTCCATACTCATCTGGTGAATTTTACAGAGTAGTAGGCTGTTGGGTTAATCTGCAGCCAGAGTGAGCAAATTCAATTTCGTATAATATTTTGTAGTTCAAATAAATCATTTCTTACAACAAACATAAACGCCAATCTTAAGTAGTTAAACCATTTACAAAATAATTCAGCAGGGCTGTGGTAGGAATGGAGAATTTGTAGTTCCAACAATTTCCCACGTGAGATTGATGTTGCCTGTTAATGGGCTCATGCTTTGAGAAACACTGCCACACTGTATGTACATTGAAGGTGACCTCAGGAGTTGGAGAATCCTGGGTATGAATCCGTCTGCTTATCAGCTCTGAGAACTAGGGAAGGTTCTTTAACCTCTAAGTCTCAGTTTTCCTAATGTCGAAATAGGGAATAACAGTAACACTATCTCATTGTCTTATGGTGAGGATTAAATTGGAAGAGAGAATTAATGTACTACTTAACCTTATCTCAGCTCAAGTGTCACCTACCCAGGGAAGCTTTCCCGATATCTACTATTGGGCCAGTTTTCTTTTTTACATGCTCAAATACAACCTAACTCTTTTCTTTAAAGGGCACTCATCCCAATTTTTTAATGCATTCATGGGTAGGGTTATATTTGATTAATATCTGTCTTACCAAATAAGTGTGGGTTTCAGGAGAGCAAGAGTGTTTTTTTTTAACATCTTTATTAGAGCATAACTGCCGTACAATGTAGTGTTAGTTTCTGCTGTATAACAAAGTGAATCAGCTATATGTATACATATATCCCCATATCACCTCCCTCCCACCCTCCTTATTCCACCCCTCTAGGTGGTCATAAAGCACCGAGCTGATCTCCATGTGCTGTATAGCTGCTTCCCGCTAGCTATGTATTTTACATTTTGTAGTGTATATATGTCAGTGTTACTCTCTCACTACCTCAAAGCTTACCCTCCCCCCTCTCTGTGTCCTCAAGTCCATTCTCTACATCTGTGTCTTTATTCCTGTCCTGCCCCTAGGTTCATCAGGACCATTTCTTTTTAGATTCCATATATATGTGTTTTTATCTTTCTGACTTACTTCACTCTGTATGACAGACTGTAGGTCCATCCACCTCACTACAAATAACTCAGTTTCATTTCTTATTATGACTGAGTAATATTCCATTGTACATATGTGCTACATCTTCTTCTTTTTTTTTTTTTTTTGCAGTATGTGGGCCTCTCACTGTTGTGGCCTCTCCCGTTGTGGAGCACATGCTCCGGACGCGCAGGCTCAACAGCCATGGCTCATGGGCCCAGCCGCTCCACGGCATGTGGGATCTTCCCAGACCGGGGCACAAACCTGTGTCCCCTGCATCGGCAGGCAGACTCTCAACCACTGCGCCACCAGGCAAGCCCTGCTACATCTTCTTTATCCATTAATCTGGCAGTGGACACTTAGGTTGTTTCCATGTCCTGGCTATTGTAAATAGTGCTGCGATGAACATTGTGGTACATGTCTCTTTTTGAATTATGTTTTTCTCTGGGTACATACCCAGTAGTGGGATTGCTGGGTCAAATGGTAGTTCTATTTTTAGTTTTTTAGGGAACCTCCATACTGTTCTCCATAATGAGTGTATCAATTTACATTCCCACCAACAATGCAAGAGTGTTTCCTTATCTCCACACCCTCTCCAGCATTTATTGTTTGTACATTTTTTGATGATGGCCATTCTGACTGGTGTGAGGTGATACTTTATTGTGGTTTTCATTGGTATTTCTCTAATGATTAGTGATGTTGAGCATCCTTTCATGTGTTTGTTGGCAATCTGTAAAACTTCTTAAGAGAAATGTCTATATAGGTCTTCCACCTATTTCTGGATTGCGTTGTTTGTTGTTTTGATATTGAGCTGCATGTGCTGCTTGTATATTTTGGAGATTAATCCTTTGTCAGTTGCTTCATTTGCAAATACTTTCTCCCATTTTGAAGGTTGTCTTTTTGTCCTGTTTATGGTTTCCTTTGTTGTGAAAAAGCTTTTAAGTTTCTTTAGATCCCATTTGTTTATTGTTATTTTTATTCCCCTTTCTCTAGGACATGGGTCAAAAAGGATCTGGCTGTGATTTATGTCATAGAGTGTTCTGCCTATGTTTTCCTCCGTTTTATAGTGTCTGTCCTTATATTTAGGTCTTTAACCCATTTTGAGTTTATTTTTGTGTATGGTGTTGGGAAGTGTTCTAATTTCATTCTTTTACATGTAGCTGTCCAGTTTTCCAATAACTACTTATCGAACAGGCTGTCTTTCCTTCCATTGTATATTCTTGCCTCCTTTGTCAAAGATAAGGTGAGCATATGTTCATAAGTTTATCTCTGGGCTTTCTATCCTGCTGCATTGATCGATATTTCTGTTTTTGTTCCATTACCATACTGTCTGTATGATACTACAGACAGCTACTGATACTACAATCAGCTACTGTTGATTACTATAGCTTTGTAGCATAGTCTGATGTCAGGGAGCCTGATTCCTCCAGCTGCATTTTTTTTTCTCAAGATTGCTTTGGCTCTTCAGGGTCTTTTGTGTTCCATACAAGTTGTGAAATTTTTTGTTCTAGTCCTGTGAAAGATGCCAGTGGTAGTTTGATAGGGATTGCATTGAATCTGTAGATTGCTTTGTGTAGTACAGTCATTATCACAATGTTAATTCTTCCAATCCAAGGAAATGGTATATCCCTCTCTGTTTGTATCGTCTTTAGTTACTTTCATCAGTGTCTTATAGTTTTCTGAATACAGGTCTTTTTTCTACTTAGGTAGCTTTATTCCTAGGTATTTTATTCTTTTTGTTGCAATGGTAAATGGGAGTGTTTTCTTAATTTCTCTTTCAGATTGTTCATCATTAGTGTATAGGAACGCAAGAGATTTCTGTGCATTACTTTTGTATCCTGCTACTTTACCAAATTCATTGATTAGCTCTAGTAGTTTTCTGCTGAAATCTTTAGGATTCTCTACGTATAGTATCATGTCATCTGAACTGACAGCTTTACTTCTTTTCTGATTTGGATTCCTTTCATTTCTTTTTCTTCTCTGAGTGCTGTGGCTAAAACTTGCAAAACTATGTTGAATAAGAGTGGTGAGAGTGGGCACCCTTGTCTTGTTCCTGATCTTAAGGAAATGTTTTCAGTTTTTCAACATTGAAAATGATGTTGGCTGTGGGTTTGTCATATATGGCCTTTATTATATTGAGGTAGGTTCCCTCTATGCCTACTTTCTGGAGAGTTTTCCTCATAAATTGGTGTTAAATTTTGTTGAAAGCTTTCTCTGCATCTATTGAGATGATCATATGGTTTTTCTCCTTCAACTTGTTAATATGGTGTATCACATTGATTGATTTGCATATATTGAAGAATCCTTGCATTCCTGGGATAAACCCCACTTGATCATGGTGTATGATCCTTTTAATGTGCTGTTGGATTCTGTTTACTAGTATTTTGTTGAGAATTTTTGCATCTCTGTTCATCAGTGATATTGGCCTGTAGTTGTCTTTCTTTGTGACATCCTTGTCTGGTTTTGGTATCAGAGTGATGGTGGCCTCGTAGAATGTGTTTGGGAGTGTTCCTCCCTCTGCTATATTTTGGAAGAGTTTGAGAAGGATAGGTGTTAGCTCTTCTCTAAATGTTTGGTAGAATTCGCCTGTGAAGCCATCTGGTCCTGGGCTTTTGTTTGTTGGAAGATGTTTAATCACATATTTATTTCAGTGCTTGTGATTGGTTTGATCATATTTTCTGTTTCTTCCTGGTTCAGTCTTGGAAGGTTGTGTTTTTCTAAGAATTTATCCATTTCTTCCAGGTTGTCCATTTTATTGGCATAGAGTTGCTTGCAGTAATCTCATGATCCTTTGTATTTCTGCAGTGTCAGTTGTTACTTCTCCTTTTTCATTTGTAATTTTATTGATTTGAGTCTTCTCCCTTTTTTTCTTGATGAGTCTGGCTAATGGTTTATCAATTTTGTTTATCTTCTCAAAGAACCAGCTTTTAGTTTTATGGATCTTTGCTATTGTTTCCTTCATTTCTTTTTCGTTTACTTCTGATCTGATCTTTATGATTCCTTCTGCTAACTTTGGGGTTTTTTTGTTCTTCTTTCTCTAATTGCTTTAGGTGTAAGTTTTGCTTGTTTATTTGAGATGTTTCTTGTTTCTTGAGGTAGGGTTGTATTGCTATAAACTTCCTTCTTAGAACTGCATTTGCTGCATTCCCAAAGGTTTTGGGTCATCGTGTTTTCATTGTCATTTGTTTCTATATGCTTTTTGATTACCTCTTTGATTTCTTCAGTGATCTCTTGGCTATTTAGTAGCATAATGTTTAGCATCCGTGTGTTTGTATTTTATAGTTTTTTCCCTGTAATTGATGAGTAGTCTCATAGCATTGTGGTTGGAAAAGTTACTTGATACAATTTTAATTTTCTTAAATTTACCGAGGCTTGATTTGTGACCCAAGATGTGATCTATCTTGCAGAATGTTCCATGAGCCCTTGAGAAGAAAGTGTATTCTGTTGTTTTGGATGGAATGTCCTATAAACATCAATTAAGTCTGTCTGGTCTACTGTGCCTTTTAAAGCTTGTGTTTCCTTATTTATTTTCACTTTGGAAGATCTGTCCATTGGTGAAAGTGGGGTGTTAAAGTCCCCTACTGTTATTGTGTTACTGTTGATTTCCCCTTTTATGGCTGTTAGCATTTGCCTTCTGCACTGAGGTGCTCCTATGTTTGGTGCATAAATATGTACAATTGTTATATCTTCTTCTTGTATTGATCCCTTGATCAATATGTAGTGTCCTTCTTTGTCTCTTTTAATAGTCTTTATTTTAAAGTCTGTTTAATCTGAGATCAGTATTGCTACTCCAGCCTTCTTTTGGTTTCCATTTGCATGGAATATCTTTTTCCATCCCCTCACTTGCAGTCCGTATGTGTCCCTAGGACTGAAGTGTGTCTCTTGTAGATGGCATATATACAGGTCTTGTTTTTGTATCCATTCAGACAATTTGTGTCTTTTGGTGGGAGCATTTAATCCATTTACATCTATGGTAATTATCAATATGTATGTTCCTATTTCCATTTTCTTAACTGTTTGGGGTTTGTTATTGTAGGTCTTTTCCTTGTGTTTCCTGCCTAGAGAAGTTCCTTTAGCATTTGTTGTAAAGCTGGTTTGGTGGTGCTGTATTCTCTTAGCTTCTCTTGTCTGTAAAAGTTTTAATTTCTCCATCGAATCTGAATGAGATCCTTGCTGGGTAGAGTAATCTTTGTTGTAGCTTTTTCCCTTTCATCACTTTAAGTATGTCCTACCAGTCCCTTCTGGTAGGGTTTCTGTTGCAGAGTTTCTGTTGAAAGATCAGCTGTTAACCTTATGGGGTTTCCCTTGTATGTTATTTGCTGTTTTTCCCTTGCTGCTTTTAATATTTTTTCTTTGTATTTAATTTTTGATAATTTGATTAATATGTGTCTTGATGTTTTTCTCCTTGCATTTATCCTTTATGGGACTCTCTGTGCTTCCTGCACTTGACTGACTATTTCCTTTCCCATGTTAGGGAAGTTTTCATCTATAATCTCTTCAAATATTTTCTCAGACCCTTTCTTTTTCTCTTCTTCTTCTGGGACCCCTATAATTCGAATGTTGGTGCATTTAATGTTGTCCCAGAGGTCTCTGAGACTGTTCTCAATTCTTTTCATTCTTTTTTCTTTATTCTGCTCTGTGGTAGTTATTTCCACTATTTTATCTTCTAGGTCACTTATCCGTTCTTCTGCCTCAGTTATTCTGCTATTGATGCCTTCTAGAGAATTTTAAATTCCATTTATTGTGTTGTTCATCGTTGTTTGTTTGCTCTTTAGTTCTTCTGTGTCTTTGTGAAACGTTTCTTGTCTTTTCTCCATTCTGTTTCCAAGATATTGGATCATCTTTACTATCACTATTCTGAACTCTTTTTCAGGTAGACTGCCTATTTTCTCTTCATTTCATTGGTATGGTGGGTTTTTACCTTGCTCCTTCATCTGCTGCATATTTCTCTGTCTTCTTATTTTGTTTAACTTACTGTATTTTGCATCGCTTTTTTGCAGTCTGCACATTCGTAGTTATTGTTGTTTTTGGTGTCTGTCCCCAGTGGGTGTGGTTGGTTCAGTGGTTTGTGTAGGCTTCCTGGTGGAGGGGACTGGTGCCTGTGTTCTTGTGGGTACGGCTGTATCTTGTCTTTCTGGTGAGCAGGTCTGCATTCGGTGGTGTGTTTTGGTGTGTCTGTGAACTTAGTATGATTTTATGCAGCCTCTCTGCTAATGGGTGGTGTTGTGTTCCTGTCTTGCTACTTGTTTGGCATGGGGCATCCAGCCATTTCTATTTCTTAAATAGAAAGCATTGGTGGAATAATGTCTACTGAAAAGATGGTATCAATTCCATCTAGCTTCAGCATTTGGTACAAAAACCTTGCACTGAAATATATTTGCAAAGATGTCATTCTTTGTATTCCAGGGGGCTTTGAAACATCATTAAGTTCTTCCACGTCTCTAAGTGGAACAACTGCTTGGCCAGGTCGGAAATGTAATTGTCATGACATATTTGAGACAAATTGTTCTCTTCTGCTTTAATATTTTCTGCTGAAATCAAACATATATTTAATAGTTCAAATAAAGTTCTTTTAAAAATAAGGTTTGGAGAAAATTGGGAACTTATAGTTTTATTATTAGATGAATTATTCCCTAATACATAGTTGAAATTCATTTATGTGTAATGTGTATGAATTTTGTTTCACATACCTCAGTATAAGAAATAGCACATCAGTTCATTTCTCTGTGTCAAACTGAATTTAACTCTGAGACCCACTTTCCAACTGCTAAATTTTGAGTCACCTTCCCTCTCCCTGATTTTACTCAAGGATCTGGGTATCCTATGTGTCTTTGGGTCATCGCCAAAGAACATCCATAAAGTTCAGCTCACCATGGTTGTGTAGGGAACTCAGTGTCCAAACTTGATGACCCATTGGGGGAGGGTGACTCTGTCACTGTGTACTGAGTGTGAACCTGCTGACCATTTATGACAGCTCCTAAGGAATGATGAGAGAGTCACTAAAATGCTAACAAAAGAATAGACTCTTCCCTCAAACACATCTGATGGTGTTGCTTCTCAATTTTTAAGACATGTAATTGTTGACACATAACTTGAGCATACAGTGATAACCAGATGGTAGAGCAGTTTATGCACTAGAAGAGCAAGATAGTGAGAAGGTAATCAAAGGCTGCCACTTCTTAAAAATCTTTGCTGTTCCACCAAATCAACAGGGTAGGCCTCACCTTCCAAGTTAAATCCTGGATACCTTCACCTATTCCCCTTTCCCACTCCATCCTCACCCTTTGCTGGGCAGATTGCTTATAGATCTGACCCCCATGGAGGGGAAATTTGATGACAACGAAGAAAATTATGTGTTTTCTCAATGGCAAATTGAGAAATGAATTTTAGGCATCTATTCCTAAAATATGCTGGAACAAATATAAAACATATGTGCAAGATTTTTTTATTGTACCATAATTATGAAACAAAAAATAGATCCATCTGGTTGAATAAATGATATATCTATACAATGGAGTGTTAAGCTGCCATCTGAAAAATGAAGGAAAATACCTGACATACATGACCACAGATATGGAAACATTTCCGAGCTATATTGTCAAATGGAAAAGTAAGAATGATAGGAAGGTAGGTAGATGAGACAGTTCATTTTATATGGTATCTTGGCTAGGCTGTGGTACCCACTTGTTTGGTCAAACACTAGTCTAGATGTTGCTGTAAAGGCATTTTGTAGACATGATTAACATTTATAGTCAGTTGGCCTTGAGTAAAGCAGATTATCTTCCACAATGCAGGTGAGCCTCATCCAGTCAGTTGAAGGCCATTGGAGCAAAAGACAGGTTTCAGAGAAGGAATTCTGCCTCCAGACTGCAACATAGAGTTCCTGCTTGAGTTTCCAACCTGCTGGCCTGTCCTGCAGATTTCAGACTCAAGCCTGTAACATCAACTCTTTCCTGAATTTCCAGCCTCCCCACTTTATGTATCCTATTGGTTCTGTTTCTCTGGAGAGCCCTAATTGATACAGTAGATAAATAAAATGTTAGATATAGTATGCTGCCTTTTGTATATAAGAAACCAGAGGCATAAACTAGAAACTACCCCCATCACCCCAAAAAAAGATCAGCTACAGGAGACAATGGGAACAGGTAGAGAAAAAATGGAAATGAGACTTATTTAAGTATACCTTAATAAACTTATTTTTCCCTTGAAATATAATTTTTTGTATATTTTTTATTTTGGAATCAGGCAAAGTTTGATCTCTTCATGAACTTAATATTATTTTACTTCTAAAAATGTCACTGGGCTTCCCTGGGGGCACAGTGCTGAGAGTCCGCCTGCTGATGCAGGGGATATGGGTTTGTGCCCGGGTCCGGGAAGGTCATACATGCCGTGGAGCAGCTGGGCCCATGAGTCATGGCCAATGAGCCTGTGTGTCTGGAGCCTGTGCTCCACAACGGGAGAGGCCACAACAGTAAGAGGCCTGCGTACTGCAAAAAAAAAAAAAAAAAAAAAAAAAAAAAAGTCACTGCATAATTATGACTAAATAATAGAGTAACTAGTTTTACACATTTTTGACTTTTTATAAAATGGAGCCATACCTTGTTTGGCAACTTGACTTTTTCCTCTAAAGTGTTTTTTCCTGATATCCATTCATATTGATATCTGTTTATTCCTTTTTCTTTACTCTATAGTATTGTGTTGTGTAAGTACACCACAATTTTTCAATTCTCTTGTTGATTATACTTCTATAGAAATTCTTGTACAAATCTTATTGTAGAAAGCAAGGGTTTCTCTAAGGTATTTGACTAGGAGTAGAATTGCAGAATTGTTTTGGATAAATGAATATGAACATCTTCCATTTACTAGGTAATAGCAATTTGTTTCCATGTGGTTGTACCTATTTGTATTTCTAACCTGGAGTATATGAGTTTCCATTCTCCATTCTTCCACATCCTTACCAACACTTATAATTGGCAGCTTTTCTAATTTTTGTTGACCTGGTGGTTATAAAACTGTCTGTTAAATTTTAAATTTCAGTAATTTTATTATTTGTCTTTAGGTATTCATTAGTTATTCTTTAGTATCCTATTTCTCTCAATTTCTTGTTCTTTTCTATTTCATAATGGGTGGTGTTTTCAATTGCCTTAGAGTTATTTTATATTCTCTTTAGATTTCCTGTTATCTGAAGTTCTTGGGGGTTTTAACCATCCTATTATGTCTAGCTCTCACCAATGATGGAGAGTTTCCCTGTGTATTTTATACTTTCTTACTATGTTCTTGTTTCAGTGGTATTTTGTTTGATAGAATCTTGGGCAGTTGAGGCTTCTATGTGTTTGTCCATGGTGTTTTTGCACTGGCTTCTGGTGAGTTGACCTGGGGGTTTCAGAAACACTTTGATAAGTTTCAACCTCAAACCCAAGGTTTTGATGCCAAAGCTGCTTTAATGCTGTAGAAAAAGAAAGATGTTCATTGAGCTTGTCCCAAGTCCATTCTGAGAAGAATTCCTGAAGGACTTTTGATCCCAGTAACAAAATAATTAGTGGATCTTAAAATCTATTCCCTTAAAAATTACATTATAAAGCTAGAGTTATATAAAACTTCAAGATAATTAATTTGTACTGATTTATTTTACATTCCTTTTTAAAATGTCCTGTATGTTCTAAATATTGTAGACATGAAATACATAGCTACAATGTCTTCTACTTTACAAATTTTGTGGGGGTTTTGTTTTTTGTTTTTTTTTTTAAAGGGCATATCCATTTAAAAAATTTTTTTAAAGAAGATGTTGGGAGTAGGGGTTTATTAATTAATTTATTTATTTTTGCTGTGTTATGTCTTCATTTCTGAGCGAGGGCTTTCTCTAAGTTGTGGCAAGTGGGGGCCACTCTTCATCGCGGTGAGCGGGCCTCTCACTATGGTGGCCTCTCTTGTTGAGGAGCACAGGCTCCAGATGCGCAGGCTCAGTAGTTGTGGCTCACGGGCCTAGTTGTTCCACGCCATGTGGGATCCTCCCAGACCAGGGCTCGAACCTGTGTCCCCTGCATTAGCAGGTAGATTCTAAACCACTGCTCCACCAGGGAAGCCACTGTGGGTTTTTTTTAAAAGCAAAGTATGTAGTAGTTAAATACATCACATTCTCATTTTCTCTTAGGGGACTGAAGAAAAATGCTGGATAGTTATTTCAAAAATTATAACCAAGTAATTCATCTAGCAGAAAATATCTGAAATTTAGGTAGTCTGCTAATTAAGTTGAATCAAATGAAAGCTAAAAAAGTAATAAAAACATCCCCCAAAGTAACTATTTTTTCAAACCCAAATATATGCTGTGCACTTTGCAGTCAAGGCTGGCTTTGTCTTGTTACTGTTAATTCTCTGGCTGTGTTTCTATTCTGATTTGCCCGATTCTTAGTGAAAATGACTACTGTGAAAGGCCTTGTAGATGTTTCTCATGTATCCTCTTTAAAAGCAAAATTCGACATTCTGTGATAGAATTTTTATGAGGCTTTTTTTCTTATTGTATTAGTTTAGACGTTAAGTTCCTAATACTTCCACTAGGCATTGTTATAGAATATTAGGGAATGTGTGTCAGGAATATTTTTTTTCAAGAAAATTAAGTGTGGCTCTTTTATTTCTAATTTTTACCTAAAACAAATCCTTGTAATAATTCTGTATTTTCTTTTCTGTGTCTCTCCACCTAGTCTTAAAAAAAAAAGAAAAAGAATAAACACTTATCTCGAGGTCAGTGATATAGTATACTAACAGTGCAAACTATTTTTAAAAGTAAAACAAAAGTTGTTGAATAGTCCCCAAAATGCATTCTTTTTAAAACTCATTTTAAAAAAATACACAATTTAGGGAAATTAGTCATTTGATTTCATTTCCCACAGCAAATTAAATGCAACAAATTGGGAGTACAGTCAGACACTCACACTCACAAAATACGGCTGGCAAGAGAAAATCAAGGAAAGATGGAGGTAGAGCAGACACAAGGCAAATAACCTTGGGTCAACTAAAGAAGAGACAAGCAGTGATCCACACTGTGGTTATCCCCGGGTTTTTTTTTTTTTTTTTTTTTGGCTGCGTTGGGTCTTCATTGCTGCGCACAGGCTTTCCTTAGTTGTGGTGAGCAGGGGCTACACTTTGTTGCAGTGTGCGGGCTTTTCATTGTGGTAGCTTCTCTTGTTGCAGAGCACGGGCTCTAGGTGCACAGGTTTCAGTAGTTGAAGCACACAGACTCAGTAGTTGCAGCATGTGGGCCCTAGCACACACAGCCTTCAGTAGTTGTGGCTTACAGGCTGTAGAGTGCAGGCTCAGTACTTGTGACACACGGGCTTAGTTGCTCCATGGCATGTGGGATCTTCCCAGACCAGGGATCGAACTCATGTCCCCTGCATTGGCAGGTGGATTCCTAGCCACTGAGCCACGAGGGCAGTCCCTATCCCCAGGTTTTGAGAGTAACTCCTACATATCAGTCCTCAATTCTCAGTTTGGATGTTACTTCTGCTAGGAGACCACCCTGAACTCTTTCCACCCTCTCCCCTGACCAGCACCTTGAAGTTCCCTTATTAGAGTATGAATCACATTGCGTCATAACTACCTGGTTATTTACATTTGTCACCACTACATTACTGGCAAGTACAATGACATTCTTTTCAGTGTGATTTTCCTAGTCTTTAACAGTGTTTGTTCCAATAAATGTGTAAAAAGAATAAAAGGATCATCACTGATGTTCACCCTGTTGACTCTGAATCAGTAAGAAAAGAATCAACTGAAGTGAGAATTTTAAAGCTGAAATAACTCAAAAAAATTGGTCTATCATACAGCAACTATACTTCAAGTTTTAAAAATTCCAAAAACTGGTCTATCCATTCAAATGTATGACTGAGGAAATTGAAGTCTAGGGAAGGAAAGTAGCTAACCCCAAAGAGGTTGTCAGTGATACACCTAAGTGAGAACAAGTATCTCTTGAATATTTTTTCTGGCTATTTCCATGACCCTACACAGTTGCTGAAGATGACAATAAATTGAGTCCTTATTGTAAACCAGGTATGGTGCTCAGTGATTGACATTTGCTTTCTCATTTAGTCCTCAAAACAGCCTGATAACATTGATGCAAATATTAGCCATGTTGTACAGACTGTAAAATGTTGCTCATAGAAGTTGAGAAACTTGTCAACAGATAGAAGCAGGGTTTTTATCTCTGACTCCAGAAGCCACTTTCCACTCCCCACCCCAAACTCAGGACCCTTCCCTTAGATTCAGTTTCCTATTTATTAACGCAGGAGTGTGTGAGAGCCTACTAGACTGGCTGTTTAAATGGTTATTGGTTCATATCTCTACAAGCCAAAATCTTTGAAGAGATGGGGATTTAATTCAAAGTTAGAAGAAGGAAGAAAAAATTGAGATAAGCAGAGGACTACCTCAGTTGTAGTAATAACTTTAAAAAAATGAATGAATTTGACAGGACACTAAGTATTTAACTTAGATACTATATTCTATGAATATTAAAAAATACAGCATATTTATGGGAACATATGTATATGTGTCACTGATTCACTTTGTTATAGAGCAGAAACTAGCACACCATTGTAAAGCAATTATACTCCAATAAAGATGTTAAAAAAAAAGAAAAAATATACACAATATTTACATTGGACCATTGGACTCCATCAAAGAAAATCATTCTTGAAAGATGATATATTTCTCCTATAAAATATTTCTGAATATTTGGGACATACTTAAAAGTATGAATGTTGTGCTGATGAAACTTGGAATATGACTCTGCCTTATTTAAGTTTTTGTGAGCAGTTTGTGCAAAGAAGGAGCAACTCCTCAGGTAGTCAGGGAGGTAAGGTATAAGGATTTGGAGGGATTATATAGGGTCTGGTGGCTGCCTGGCTTGTGCCTGGTTTGTGAGTGGCAGGAAGTTGAAGAGACAAGCAGGTGACCTTCCCATCTACAGACAAGAAGCCTACTTTAGACGTCTGCAATGAATATGATATTGGCATGTGCCTAAACTCCTTCTATTCCTTCTCCACAGATGGTGTTGACCCTACTTAGGAGGGCATTCCCCCTCCACAACTTCTCCTGAAATATGTTTAAAGAGTTTATTTGTTTAGAAATTATGGGAATGGGGGGAAGAAGTAGAAACAAATACAGATTGTTTACAGCTCTATTCCCTCTAGGAATTCTACGGGTTGGGTAAACCTAAAGATAGTTAAGAAAGAGGCAAGGGCATTTTCTCCAAGTGAAGCTATTAATGTAACACTACTTAAAATGACAGTAAGAGTCATTTCTTCCTGAGGGCCTGTCATGTGTGCATGACTTCATTTAATCCTCTCTTTCGTTTATGAGGCAGATACCTCACTTATGCCCATTTTACCAATAAGGAGACTCTGATATGCTTCCACAGCTGGTAATTTTTTTTTTTTTTTGGTGTAGAATCTGAGTTTTAGCTGTCATCCATTTTTATGGTGCATTACAAATATTTCCCTTTTGCATCAAGGGAAAGCAGGCGTCTTCAGCTGAGAGGAAAAAGAGAAATCAATATTTGGAAGAAAAAATGTGGGTTTTCTATGTGAAAGATGAGGAATTAGGAAAAGGAGGGGGATGTAGGAGAGGGCTGTAACATAGTTATAGACCCTGTAAAATAAACTCTGTGTGTGTATACTGCTTTAAAAATAACATCCAGGTGAGTGAGGCAATATATTATATATAGTGTTTAAGAGCTCTGTCATTTACTAGGTTCACAAGAGACTCTATTATATTCTTTTGAGAATCTCCTCAAAGATATTGTAAGTTCTCACAGTGTTTGCTATATTCTCATCACTGCAGCCTATATTTCTTAGTAGATTGAACTACAGAAAGGTCCCTAATGCTAATTCTTTGTACCATTGTATTAGAAAGTACACACACACTTTGATAGTAGCAGAAGAAAATGGACCTGATAACCCAGGCTCTCAAGAAAGATACAGGCCTATTGGTTCCTGAGAAGATGATTCAAAATGATGATGATGCCACTAAAAGCAACAGGAATGATGCCATTAAAATTAATAGGAATTTGACATATTTATTTTTGTTTTATTTTATGTAATTAGAGTATTGAGGGGCTTGGTTGATGCCATGGAGCTGCTGGATCAAGCCTTTCATGCCTAATCTGATTATCCTTAGACGGTGCAGAAGCAGGCACACTGATAGAACTTACATATGCAAAACATTTAGTGTTTCTACACAATGTGCTCTTAGGAGTGAAATTGCTGAGTTCAAGAGACTCTCAATGCCGTTTGGTTTAAGGTTGCCAAATTGCCTTTTCATAACTGCCATTCCGGTTGATTATCCCACCAAAACTGAAAGAAATGCTTTTATAAAAATGGCTCAAATGTTTCATTTCCACTAAAAACATTGTGGTTCCTTTATCCCAAAATTACATTTTTTTTCTTTTTCATGTATTTGTTGTCTGTCTGATTTGAGGGTGGCAAATTATTCTCAGAGACAGTGACAGTGTGCTGATATTTTATTTAACACAGGTTTACTGTGGGACTTACAATAATTTCACAAGCTAGTAGTATACAGAATAGTGTCTTAACAAGCCAATAAAGAAATAACATACTCGAAATCAATGATAGTTTAATTAAACTATTGTTACTTACAAGGGGAGATGAGGGGATAAAAGTCCAAATTTAGCTCGAGGTGTACTTTATCGAGTCGGTTCCTGGGGAGAGATTGCTTAACCATCCACCAGGCAAACAAAAGTGCAAACTTCCCAGTTGCTAGGGCACGTTGCTAGGGAATGATGTGGTGGTGTTAGTGGGCAAGATGATTGTCTTCGTGGGACTGCTACACCGGCTTTCGCCAATGCCAGTACAAGAGTCACCTTTACCATGGCAGGAGCTAATGCCCCAAGCTCTTTGTAGAACTATTTAGATCAGGGAAGAGTGGCCTTATCCAAACCAAACCCTCGAATAGTCCTCACAAACTGTGGACATTTATAGTCTAAATGTCCTCTCACCATAGTTGCTTTTTCATATGTTCTTTTTTTTTTTAACATCTCTATTGGAGTATAATTGCTTTACAATGGTGTGTTGGTTTCTGCTGTATCACATAGTGAATCAGCTGTACGAATACCTATACCACCATATCCCCTTCCTCTTACATCTCCCTCTCACCCTCCCTATCCCACCCCTCTAGGTGGAAACAAAGCACAGAGCTGATCTCCCTGTGCTATGCAGCTTATTCCCACTAGCTAGCTATTTTACATTTGGTAGTGTATATATGTCCATGCCACTCTCTCACTTCGTCCCAGCTTACCCTTCCCCCCTCCATGTCCTCAAGTCCATTCTCTACGCCTGCATCTTTATTCCTGTCCTGCATGAAGGTTCATGACAACAATATTTTTTTTAAGATTCCATATATACGTGTTAGCATACAGTATTTGTTTTTCTCTTTTTGACTTACTTCACTCTGTATGACTGACTCTAGGTCCATCCACCTCACGACAAATAAACTCAATTTCATTTCTTTTTATAGCTGAGTAATATTCCATTGTATATATGTGCCACATCTTCTTTATCCATTATCTTTCCATGGACACTTGGGTTGCTTCCATGTCCAGGCTATTGTAAATAGTGCTATAATGAATATTGTGGTACATGACTCTTTTTGAATGATGGTTTTCTCAGGTATATGCTCAGCAGTGAGTTGCTGGGTTATATGGTAGTTCTATTTTTAGGTTTGTAAGGAACCTTCATACTGTTCTCCATAGTGGCTGTATCAATTTACATTCCCACCAACAGTGCAAGAGGGTTCCCTTATCTCCACACCCTCTCCAGCATTTCTTGTTTGTAGAGTTTTTGATGATGGCCATTCTGAGTAGTGTGAGGTGATACCTCATTGTAGTTTTGATTTGCATTTCTCTAATGATTAATGATGTTGAGCATCCTTTTATGTGTTTGTTGGCAATCTGTATATCTTCTTTGGAGAAATGTCTATTTAGGTCTTCTGCCCATTTTTTGATTAGGTTGTTTGTTTTTTTGATATTGAATTGCATGAGCTGCTTGTATATTTTGGAGATTAATCCTTTATCAGTTGCTTCATTTGCAAATATTTTCTCCCATTCTGAGGGTTGTCTTTTCTTCCTGTTTATGGTTTCCTTTGCTCTGCAAAAGCTTTTAAATTTCATTAGGTCCCATTTTTTTATTTTTGTTTTTATTTCCATTTCTCTTGGAGGTGGGTCAAAAAGGATCTTGCTGTGATTTATGTCATAGAGTATTCTTCCTATGCTTTCCTTTAAGAGTTTTATAGTGTCTGGCCTTACATTTAGGTCTTTAATCCATTTTGAGTTTATTTTTGTGTATGGTGTTAGGGAGTATTCCAATTTCATTCTTTTACATGTAGCTGTCCAGTTTTCCCAGCACCACTTATTGAAGAGGCTGTCTTTCCTTCCATTGTATATTCTTGCCTCCTTTATCAAAGATATGGTGAGCATATGTGTGTGAGTTTATCTCTGGGCTTTCTATCCTATTCCATTGATCTATGTTTATGTTTTTGTGCCAGTACCATACTGTCTTGATTACTGAAGCTTTGTAGTATAGTCTGATGTCAGGGAGACTGATTCCTCTGGCTCCATATTTCATTCTCATGATTGATTTGGCTATTTGGGCTCTTTTGTGTTTCCATACAAATTGTGAAATTTTTTGTTCTAGTTCTGTGAAAAATGCCGTTGGTAATTTCATATGGATTGCATTGAATCTGTAGATTGCTTTGTGTAGTATAGTCATTTTCACAATGTTGATTCTTCCAGTTCGAGATCATGGTATATCTCTCCATCTGTTTGTATCATCTTTAATTTCTTTCATCAGTGTCTTATAGTTTTCTGAATACAGGTCTTTTGTCTCCTCAGATACATTTATTCCTAGGTATTTTATTCTTTGTGTTGCAATGGTAAATGGGAGTTTTTCCTTAATTTCTCTTTCAGATTTTTCATCATTAGTGTATAGGAATGCAAGAGATTTCTGTACATTAATTTTGTATCCTGCTACTTCACCAAATTCATTGATTAGCTCTAATTGCTTTCTGGAGCATCTTTAAGATTCTGTATGTATAGTATCAAGTCATCTGCTAAGAGTGAGAGTTTTACTTCTTCTTTTCCAATTTGGATTCCTTTTATTTTTTTTCTTCTCTGATGGCTGTGGCTAAAACTTCCAAAATGATGTTGAAAAATAGTGGTGAGAGTGGGCACCCTTGTCTTGTTCCTGATCTTAGTGAAAATGTTTTCTGTTTTTCACCATTGAGAATGATGTTGGCTGTGGGTTTGTCATACATGCCCATTATTATGTTGAGGTAAGTTCCCTTTATGCCTACTTTCTGGAGGGTTTTTATCATTAATGGGTGTTGAATTTTGTTGAAAGCTTTTTCTGCATCTATTGAGAAGGTTTTGTCCTTCAGTTTATTAATATGGTGTATCACATTGATTGATTTGCATATATTGAAGAATCCTTGCATTCCTGGGTTAAACCCCACTTGGTCATGGTGTATGATCCTTTTAATGTGCTGTTGGATTCTGTTTGCTAGTATTTTGTTGAGGATTTTTGCATCTATGTTCATCAGTGATATTGGCCTGTAGTTTTCTTTTTGTGTGACATCTTTGTCTGGTTTTGGTATCAGGGTGTTGGTGGCCTTGTAGAACGAGTTTGAGAATGTTCCTCCATCTGCTATATTTTGGAAGAGTTTGAGAAGGATAGGTGTTAGCTCTTCTCTAAATGTTTGGTAGAATTCACGTGTGAAGCCATCTGGTCCTGGGCTTTTGTGTGTTGGAAGATTTTTAATCACTGTTTCAATTTCAGTGCTTGTGATTGGTCTGTTTATATTTTCTATTTCTTCCTGGTTCAGTCTCGGAACGTTGTGCTTTTCTAAGAGTTTGTCCATTTCTTTCAGGTTGTCCATTTTATTGGCATAGAGTTGCTTGTAGTAATCTCTCATGATCCTTTGTATTTCTGCAGTGTCAATTGTTACTTCTCCTTTTTCATTTGTAATTCTATTGATTTGAGTCTTTTCCCTTTTTTTCTTGATGAGTCTGGCTAATGGTTTATCAATTTTGTTTATCTTCTCAAAGAACCAGCTTTTAGTTTTATTGATCTTTGCTATTGTTTCCTTCAGTTTTTTCTTCATTTATTTCTGATCTGATCTTTATGATTTCTTTCCTTCTGATAACTTTGGATTTTTTTTTCTTCTTCTTTCTCTAATTGCTCTAAGTGTAAGGTTAGGCTGTTTCAGATTTTTCTTGTTTCTTGAGGTAGGATTGTATTGCTATAAACTTCCCTCTTAGAACTGCTTTTGCTGCATCCCATAGGTTTTGGGTCATCGTGTTTTCATTTTCATTTTTTTCTAGGTATTTTTTGATTTCCTATTTGATTTTGTCAGTGATCTCTTGGTTATTTAGTAGTGTATTGTTTAGCTTCCATGTGTTTGTATATTTTATAGATTTTTTCCTGTAATTGATATCTAGTCTTATAGTGTTGTGGTAGGAAAGGATAGTTGATATGATTTCAGTTATCTTAAATTTACCAAGGCTTGATTTGTGACCCAAGATATTATCTATTCTGGAGAATGTTCCATGAGCACTTGACAACAAAGTATATTCTGTTGTTTTTGGATGGAATGTCCTATAAATATCAATTAAGTCCATCTTGTTTAATGTGTCTTTTAAAGCTTGTGTTTCCTTATTTATTTTCATTTTGGATGATCTGTCCATTGGTGTAAGTGGGGTGTTAAAGTCCCCTGCTATTATTGTGTTATTCTTGATTTCTCCTTTTATGGCTGTTAGCATTTGCCTTTTGTATTGAGGTGCTCCTATGTTTGGTGCATAAATATTTACAATTGTTATATCTTTTTCTTGGGTTGATCTCTTGATCATTATGCAGTGTCCTTCTTTGTCTCTTGTAATAGTCTATATTTTAAAGTCAGTTCTGATTGATATGAGAACTGCTACTCCAGCTTTCTTTGACTTCCATTTGCATGGAATATCTTTTTCCATCCCCTCACTTTCAGTCTATATGTGTCCTTAAGTCTGAAGCGGGTCTCTTGTAGACAGCATATATATGGGTCTTGTTTTTGTATCCATTCAGCCACTCTGTGTCTTTTGGTTGGAGCATTTAATCCAGTTACATTTAAGGTAATTATTGTTATGTATGTTCCTATTCCCATTTTCTTAATTGTTTTGGGTTTGTTATTGTAGGTCTTTTCCTTCTCTTGTGTTTCCTGCCTAGAGAAGTTCCTTTAACTTTTGTTGTAAGCTGGTTTGGTGGTGCTGAATTCTCTTAGCTTTTGCTTGTCTGTAAAGGTTTTTTTTGTGTGTGTGTGTGTGTGGTACACGGGCCTCTCACTGCTGTGGCCTCTCCCGTTGCGGAGCACAGGCTCCGGACGTGCAGGCTCAGCGGCCATGGCTCACGGGCCCAGACACTCTGCGACATGTGGGATCCTCCCGGACCGGGGCACGAACCCGTGCCCCTGCATGAGCAGGCGGACTCTCAACCATTGCACCACCAGGGAAGCCCTCCTTTGAAGAAAGTTTTTAATAGTCACTTTGAATTTTTTACTAGACAAGGGGCTTTTCAGGTTTTTACACTCTTCTGTGTATTTTATCAGTTAAAAATTTCAAGGAATTTGTCCAGTGCATGTTTTCATTAAATTTATTAACATAATTTTTCCTATGTTCCTTCATTATCCTTTTTGAACTTTTTATTTTGAAATTCAGACTTAAATGACAGTCACAAAAATAATACAAATAATATCTGCATACCCTTTCATTATATTCCCTAAATGTTAATATTTTAATACATATGCTTTGTTTTCTCTTTTGCTCCCTTTTATACATGTATATTTATAAAATGTAATAAATATATAATGTAACACAAATACAAATTTCTGAACTCAGTACTGTGTACTGAGTAAATTACAGATGTAATAACCCTTTACCCCTAAACACATCAGTATGTATTTCCTAAAAACAAAGATATTGTTTTATAACCACAATACAGTTTTCAAAATCAGGAAGTTAACATTGGTACGATACTATTACCCAATATACAGACCTCATTCAAATTTTACCAATTGTTTCACTAAATATTCTTCCTAGCAAAAGGAAAAAAAATCAACAAAAAACAAAAGCTCTCTCTTCCAATTTCCAATCCACATTTCATTTAATTGTCAAGTCTCTTCAGTCTTCTTTAATCTGATAGTTTCTCAGTCTTTTTCTCTCACAACCTTGAGGTTTTGTAGAATGTCCTTCAATTTCTGTCTTCATAAAAATAATTTTCTTGTTACGAGATTTGAGTTACGAGTTTCTGTCAAGAATATCTGGGAAGCTGGACTTCCCTGGTAGTGCAGTGGTTAGGAATCTGCCTGCCAATTCAGGGCACACGGGTTTGAGCCCTGTTCTGGGAAGATCCCACATGCTGCGGAGCAACTAAGCCTGTGCACCACAACTACCTAGCCTGTGCTCTAGAGCCCATGAGCCACAACTACTGAGACCATGTGCCACAACTACTGAAACCTGTGCACCTAGAGCCTGTGCTCTGCAACAAGAGAAGCCTCCATGATGAGAAGCCCGCACGCCACAATGAAGAGTAGTCCCTGCTCGCCACAACTAGAGAAAGCCTGCGCACAACAACAAAGACCCCCCACACAACAACAAAGACCCAATGCAGCCAAAGATAAAATAAAATAAATTAAAAATAAAAGAATATCTCAGAAATGTTGTGTCCTTTCCAGTAAATCAAATCAGTAGGCATATGATATCTATTGGAATATTTTATGGTGCTGTCAACTTTGAACACTTGGCTTTGCTGGTGTCTACGAGTTTTTTCCACCATAAAGTTTCCACTTTACCCTTTGTAATTAGAAAAGTATTAATACTTGGAGACTATGAAAATAACCGGTTCTCATTAAACACTCACCTATTAGTTTTAGCATCAATCAATGGTTCTAGCCTGAAACAATTATTACTATGGTAATTAACAAATGGTGACTTTTTAATCTCATCATTCCCTTCTACATTTTAGTTGGCATTGTCCTGTAGGAAGGGTTTTTGCATATCTCCCATTTAATTTTCTCATTTATGTAATGGTCTCTTGGATTCTTATTTATTGGATAAAATTTGTTGATATATGTATTATTTTTGCTAAAATATTCCTAGTGTTGGCCATGCGGACTCACTTTCAACTGTGTCTGTGTCCTTTGATGAATAGTAATCATTTTTTGAGCACTTTCTTACTGGAAGTCTCCAGATTCATATGTCGCTTGGTCTGCCCCAGCCCTGGAGTCAGTCTTTTTTCCAAGGAACTATTGAGAATCATATTTAGAAACCATGATCTGGGCATGACATGTTACTGGGTGTCATTGCTTGTAAGTGCCCTAAGTAGACTGATATAAGAACTATATAAATATGTGTATGTATGTACATAGACATATACACATCTATATCTAGAACTATGACTTCATACTGATACTTCCAATGTAATAGGATTCTCTCTAGCCTTCCCCCTTTCCCCATTTGTAATTCTCTTCTTTGACATTGAGAAACTTGAGCCTCATTATCCAAAATATACTTAATTCATCAATCCTAGAGTATATATAATATTTGTATTTTTTAATGCTAAATTTGGTCAATTTAGTTTTGCTAAAACTGAAAAACGCATCTATTGCCTAGAGTTTAACATTTGTTTACTGTTCTTGTTTTCAGCTTGAGGGTATAGAGCAAAAGTAAGGTATTCAAAAGTTGACTTGGAATGGTTCATTTTTCTTCTTCATTATGATTATGTTATTCATTTGAATTTGTTGTGTTCTTCTGTTTCTGTTTCTATTTCATTTTATTCTCCCCCATCCTTGTTGATTTTATTTATATTTTTATGTATATTAAAATAATGTTTCAATAGCTCGGACTATACAAAATTTATACTTGAAAGCGTCACTCCTCCAACCTCTGCCATTCCTTTTGTCCAGTTCCCATTTTGCCATCCCTTTCACCCTAAACGTATGCCAAAGGTAACCCATCTCTTTCTAGTTTATCCTTTCTATGTTTCTTCTTGTGCAAATGAGGAGATTTCTACAAGTTTTATTTCCCCTTCTTTCTTAAGTAAAGGTAGCCTGTAGCTTCTTTTTTTGCACTTGGATTTTTTTTTTTTTTCACTTAACACTGTATTCTTATTATCCTTTCTAACAGCAATTGGATTTGTAGTGATGTTCCCTCTTTCATTCCTGATGTTGATAATTGTGCTTTCTTGCTCTCTCTTTTATTTTTTTCATATCGTTTTTGTGAGGAGCTGATCATTTTTATTAAACTTTTCAAAGAAACGGCTTGGGCTTTAATTTTATCTACTATTTGTTTTTTTATCTCACTTATTTCCGCTCTTATCTATAGAATTTCCTTCTACTTATGATGGATTTAATTTGCTTAACTTCTTAGGATGGAAGCAGATTGTTGATTAAAAATAGATCTCCCTTTCTAAAATAAGCATTTAAGGCTATACATTTCTCACTAACTACTATTTGACTACATTCAACATGTTTCTATGTGTTGTGTTTTCACTGTCACTCAGTTTGAAATACTTTTTAATATCCCTGTAACTTCTTTGATCCATGCATTACTTCTACGTATACTGTTTAATTTCCAAATATATAGGGTTTTATAGACTTTTTTATTGATTTCTTATTTAATTCCACTGTGGGCAAAGAATACAGACCCTAATATAAAAATCTTTTAAAACATTTTGAGAATTTTTTTAACATCTTTATTGGAGTATAATTGCTTTACAATGGTGTGTTAGTTTCTGCTTTATAACAAAGTGAATCAGTTATACATATACATATGTTCCCAAGAATTTTTTTAATGGCTCAGCATATAGTCTGTATTTTTTTAACATTCTATGTACACTTGAAAAGAATGTGTATTCTTATAATTGCTGTTTGCTGAGTGTAGTGCTCTGTAAATGTTATCTAGGTCAAGGTGGTTAATAATGTTCCTATTTTCTATGTTCTTACTGATTTTTTTTTCTGGATCGTCTGTAATTTACTCAGAGAAGAATGTTGAAGATGCTAATGAGTATTTTGGATTTGTCTGTTTCTCCCTTTAGGTCTTTCAATTTTGCTTGATGTTTTTCAAAGATCTCTTAATAGGCACATACATTTCTGATTGTTGTATTCCTGGAAAATGAACAGTTTTGTCAGTATGAAATCTTCTTTATTATCTCTTATAATAATCCTTGCCTTAAATTCTATTTACTATTAATATAAGTCGCTCCAGTTTTATTATGTTTATTATATATATGATAAATCATCTTTCATTCTTTTACTTTTAGGTTTTCTTTACCTTAAATTTACATGCCATCATTTTTAGAAAACATATAGTTCTGGCTTTTTATTTGCAGTCCAGTCATCTTTCACTTTTAATTGAAGTATTCAATCCATTTTTTTATAATGTAGTTATTAATCTGTTAGCTTTAAGTCTATCATTTTTCTATTTGTTTTTATTCAGATTGGCTGGCTTGTTTATTTATTTATGGTTTCCCTATATCTTCTTTCATGCCATATTTTAGGTTTATCAGATAGTTTAGTAGTCCATTTTATTGGCTTTTTAACTATATTTTGTTTTGTTGATTGTCCTAGAGATTATAATATGCACTTTTCCCCTCGTTCCCTAGTATCTTTATTTATTTTTATTTTATTGAGGTAGAGTTGATGTACAATATTATATAAGTTACAGGGTACAAGATAGAAATTCACAATTTTAAAGGTTGTACTCCATTTATAGTTATTATAAAATATGGCTATATCCCCTGCATTGTACAATATAGCCTTGTAGCTTATTTTAAACATAATAGTTAATACCTCTTAATCCCCTACCCCATATGTTGCCCCTCCCCTCTTCCTTCTCCCCACTGGTAACCACTAGTTTGTTTTCTGTGAGTCTGTTTCTTTTTTGTTATATTCACTAGTTTGTGGTAATTTTTAGATTTCACGTGTAAATGATATCATACAGTATTTGTCTTTCTCTGTCTGACTTATTTTACTTAGCATAATGCCCTCTAGGTATTTACCTATACATTTATGACTTTCTATGCTCTGCATTAGCTTATAGAATCCCAATCTATCATCATTTTCTTTAAGTTTGAATAACATGCTTTAGCATTTCTTAAAGTGCTGGTCTGCTGCCTATAAATTCTTGCACTTCCTATTTAACTGAAAATATCTTTGTTTTGCCCTCATTTTAAGGTTATTTTCACTGGACGTAGGATTCAGGGTAAAAGAGTTTTTCTTTTAACAATTTAATCATCATTCCATAGTCTTCTAGCCTCTTTTGTTTTCAGTATCAGTTGTCATTTTTATTGACAGGAGACTATAATTTTCCCTATATGTAGTTTTTTGCCTCTGTCTGGTTTCATGATGTTCTGCTTATTTTTGGTTTTCAGAAATTGGACTATAATATGCCTAAGTTTGTTTTTCTTTGTAATTATCATAACTGGGATTTGATGAGCTTCTTGGATCTGCACATTTGTTTCCCCCCCACCAAGTTTAAGGAATATTCGACTACTTCCACTCCCCCTCTTTCTTTTTTTCTGTTTTGTTTTATCTCTTCTCTCTCTACCATATATATTATATTGCTTTATAAAATTAAAATATATATTTATATTATTGTCTTCATACTGAAATAAAAGACGAAGCTAGAAGTAGATCGCTTGTCCCTTTCTCTCATCTCCTCCCAGCTCACAATGCTTGCATCTCTTAATAGCCCACATTATCTTGGATCTACAGTCTCAGTGCATTCAAGTCTCAGAACAATCTCCTTTGGAGTTCTAGACTTTTTCTAGAAAATCTTAGCCCACCACAGCCACTCTGCTTTCTGTCATAATGTCATTTGCCCTGGGCATGTACGGAATCCTTGCACTTCTTGTACTATGTCATTTTGTGAAGGTGGTGTTTGCCATGTGATTTTCAAAAAAGCCAGCGGGCTTTAGGAATGTTCACAAATGTTTTAGTTGTGTTATCGGTATGGATGCCATTAGATATATTTTATATCACTTGATATTTTCACATGAGTCTCAGAAGTTCTGTTCATTTAGTTTTAATCTTTATTTTCTCCATTCTTCACATTGGATAATATATTGATATTCTATCTTCAGAAAATAATATTTAGAAGATAATCTATCTTCAGTTTCACATATCCCTCCTTTCTCCTATCTCCAGTCTGTTTCTAGAGACTTTTCAAGGAAATTTTCATTTCAAATATTTTACTTTTCAGTTTTAAATGTTTTATTATATTCTTTCATTCAGTTTTCATTTTTCTGCCATTTACTTTCTTTTCATTCATTATGATACATTATCCTTTATAGTCTGAAACATAGATTTAGTAGATGTTTTCAAGTCTTTGCCTGCTAATTCCAACATCTTGAATATTTCAGGCTCAGTAACAATTGACTGTTTTTCCTCTTGACTCAGGATTAAATTTTCTTGTTTCTTTGTGAGTCTACTAATTTACTATTTTATGCTGCATATTCTGAGTGAAACATTGTTACAGCTAATGTTTCATACTGTGAATCTTGGTATTTCATTATTGAAATAATTAAATTATACCAGTTGTTCACAAGTAAGCCAAGGATTTGATTGGTATTTTTATGCAGATTTAAGGATTTCCTCCTTTCCTAGATTTCCCCCTTCACTTTCTAGCTGCTCTGGCAGCCCTAAACTCCATCATCTGACTTCTTAATTCATTATGACTATGATAATTCTGCTTATATTTTCTCCATCCAATTCCCTGCACATTAGAAAATGCCCACAGGTACGAAGTTTAATAAATGTGAATCTTATCCTGGGAAGTTTCCTTCTGTCGAGGGCCAACTTCCCTCCTTCTTTTTTTTTTTTCTTTCCCTGCTTTTTGTTGCCCTCCAGACCTATTTTGTCCAGTGTTTACAAATGTTAGATGTGACAGAGTTAGTAACATATAAGCATCACTACCATTACAGGAAGTAGCATTTGAGTAGGTAGATATTTTCAACTTGCAAGATCAGTACTGTTCTGTAGAAATATAATATTAACTACCTTCATAATAAAAATTTTTCTAGTAGTCACATTAAAAAAAGTAAAAAGAAATAGGGAAATATAATTTTAATACTATATTTTATTTAACCCAGCATATCCAAACATTACCATTTCAGCAAATAATCAACATAAAATTAATAATGATATTTTCTATTTTTGTTTACTAAGTCTTTGAAATCTGGTGCGTTTATACTTTCGGTACAGCTCCATACAGATGCTAAATTTATAAGAGTTAAAGAGGAATGTAGTATTACTCAAATCATAAAGTTAGGTTAAATGGAAAATATTTTACATTGCTTTAGTTTATAAATTGACCGCAATAAAATGAAATTGTGCACTGTTGGTAGGAATGTACATTGGCGCAGCCCCTGTGGAAAATGGTACGGAGGTTTCTCAAAAAACTAAAAGTAGAACTACCATATGACCCAGCAATCCCACTCCTGGGCATATATCTGAAAAAAACAAAAACACCAATTCGAAAAGATACATGGACCTCAATGTTCATAGCAGCATTATTTACAATTGCCAAGATCTGGAAGCAGTCTAAGTGTCCATCAACAGAGGAATGGATAAAAAAGATGTGGAATACCTCTCAGCCATAAAAAAGAATGAGATTTTTCCATTTACAGCAACATGGATGGACTTGAGGGCATTATGCTAAGTGAAATAAGTCAGACAGAAAGACAAATACTGTATGATATCACTTATAAGTAGAATTTAAAAAAAACAACAAAGTAGTGAATATAACAAAATAGAAGCAGACCCACAGATATAGAGAACAGACTAGTGGTTACCAGTGGGGGTGAGGAAGGGCAATACAGGGATGGGGGAGTCAGAGATACAAACTGTTGTGTATCAGATAGGCTACAGGGATGTATTATACAGCACAGGGAATATAGCCAATATTTTGTAATAACTAAATGGAAAGTAACCTTTAAAATTATATTAAAAAGTTTGAAAATTAAATATAAACTACTATGTGTAAACTAGATAAATGATGATATATTGCATAGCACAGGGAATTATAGTCACTATCTCATAATAACATTTAATTGAGTAGAACGTGTAAAAATACTAAATCAGTATGCTGTGCACCTGAAACTAATATAATATTGTAAATCAACTATTAAAAAAACCCAACCAAACAAACAAACAAAAAATAAAATTCAAAATTCAGTTCCTTGGTCTTGCTAGCCACATGTCAAGTGCCCAGTGGTTACAAGTGGCTAATGGCTATTACATTGAGCAGCATACATAGGTCAAGATGATAAAGTACATCTGTATTTTCACTAAAGGAATTGACCATAATGTTAGCTATCAGTACAAGTACAATTTTATAGGAATTAAAAATAATATAAACAATTTCAATTCTATTTTGGAAAAAATTAAAGAAATAGACTTGGTCAATGTTTTCAATGATATGAAACAAATTCTAAAGTTTTGCAAAAAGATTTTGGAAAGAGCAAAGCCAAATTAGTTTGCATAATGTCCATTATTTATGTGCAGAATTTGTCAACAAATTGCTATTTTTTAGTAGAACACATTGTTCATTCTTCTATGAAATTATCTTTTTGGGATTCGTATTTAACAATATCCTGGCTACAAAAGTCTCCTACTTTGAAAGTGTCCCTTTTTGTTGGCCAAATAATTATAATGATGATGTTGATTATTTAAAAAGTGATCTTTTGGTATTATGGTTATAACTGTCTTGATTCCCAAGGCAGAAATGTGTGTAAATTGGCTTGTGTAAAACTCCAGCTCTGTAAACCAGCATAAAAATCTCATAGTGATTGGCCAGGTAGAAAATATATCTACAAACTGAGTGTACTAAGAACAGAGCTGATAGTATCTAGAGAGCCTATGTCCTAATTCTAATGACTTACCAAATTTCTTATAGGTTTTTAGTACATATCTGGTTGATATGACCTGTGCTAAATTCTATCAGTATCCAAATAAAATGAAGAATCTACTTAACCACCCCACCATCCCCGCAAAACAAAGCAAAATCATAAAATTCCATGATCATAAGACAGGAAACTTTGAATATGACCAAGAACAGTGATGTCAGTTTGCACTCGTTTCGGGCCCAGTGGCCATGCATATGCAATAAATATGGTTAAACTGCATAAAGTGAGTTGTCGAATAAAAGAGGTAGGAAAAGAACAGTGCTACTGTGCTACTGTCTTTCTTGTTGATCTACAGGTCAAAAGAGAGATTGAGTAATTGGAGAAGAGGGTCAGGAAGTTTCCTTCATGCTGGACAGCTCAGTAGATAGACCTTTGGGCATGTGGCATCATTTATATGAAATTTTCTTAAGCACTTATTATGTACCATATAAAGACTATCTTCTGAGTATACTGTTGAATAAGATAACTGTAGTCTCTACCCTCAGATAGGTATGAGTCCAGTGGGTAAATTGCCAGGCAAAGTGCTAAGAATTTTATAATTATAACTTATTTAATTGTCAATGATAAAAAAATAGAAACAGTGGGATGGGTTTATTTTCAAGGAAAGAATGTGAGGCCTGGAAATGACTTCTTCCAAGTAACCAAAAATGTGTGTAGCATGGCTTCGATTTAAACTCAGGTTTGAGTCACTCTAGATGCCATAGTCTTAACCACTCTCCATAGTACCCAGTAGAGATCATCAGGCATCTCTTGGTTCTGTATAAACACAGCCTTGTCCCCACCCTAGAATGTAACTCTTCTGAGACTTAAAGGCCCTGATACCCTTACTCATGGCTGCATTGCTTTTGTGAAAAGGGATTATTTCTATCTGCATACAAAAGTTTACTATCTATGTCAAATGACAATGTTATATGTTCTGAATTCCTTAGGATATTATTCTAGATCCTATACCCTGGGCTTCAGTAGCTTTCAAACTTGTAGGAGTGATCCAGGCTTCTAATGAGAGGGTTGTTTTACTTCCTTGAATTAAAATAATAGGATTCTGAACCTGGAAGGATCCTTAGTTTATCTTCCCAAGCCCCCTTGTATTTTAGACATGGATACAAATTCTAAAGAGGTGCCAATGTGTTCAAGATCTGAAAATCAGAGAGTGTCAGTCATTAGACCAGAACTCACGTATCTTGACTCGCAAGTATTAGTTATTTCCTCTGTGTCACAGATACCGCTTGCCTCACAGACACCCCTTACTCTCTCAAAGTTTTAGACCAGATAATAGTCTAAATAGGAAAACTTTGCTGGCAGAACTTCTGGGTTGTCCAGGAGTTACAATGCTCCCATCCAACAAGCATGCTTCAGTGTTCTGAGCTTCCTGTGAGTGTGGAATGAGAGGTGGGAGTGAGTGAGGGTCACTCAGTTTAATTATCCATGAAACATCTGGCACTCACAGAGGGAGAAATGATTTGCTTACTTTGTTAGCCAAGCTTTTTCATTAAGCAACATGGTTATATGTTGCTGAAAGGGAAATAAACATTTCAGAATCACAGAATTGCAGGACTGTTAATCTGGACCATTGTTCACTCTCTCCAATGATTAAACCCTACTTTACTATGCCCACCAAATAGGGTTATCTAGCATCTTCACTGGGCAGTCACATGTATTTTCTCTTTTGTTATTTACAATCCTGTTAGATAAATATGAAGAATAACTCCATTTTGCAAATGAAGACTTAGCTCATCAATATTAAGAAACAGCAACGGATAATTACCAGAGCAAGAATTAGGACTTAGTTCAGTCAGAATCCTCAAATTTTTTCTGTATTTTCCCACGTCAAGTTTTCCTTGTCCTTTCCAGTGACAGGGGACTCATTAGTACCCAGGGTATTTCTGCTTGTCTTTTGGTTATTGTGATTATGAGAAAGCTTATCCTTTAATGAGGCTGAAATTTGTTCCTATTGGGCTTCTTCAAAGTAACTTTATTTATTGACATTTATATATAAATATGTGGGAACAAGTGTGATAATTTTCTTACATAATGATCCTTAAAGAATATAAAGAGAAATCCTACTGGTATCTCCTTTTCTTTTCTTCCTCAAGTTATGTATTCCCATGTCTTTCAAATAGTCTCTCTTGGGACAGGATTTCTAGTTACCTTGCTATCCCGTTCCTCTCTTCTGAACTCATTTCATTTTAAGTCAGCCTTAAAGTGAGGCTCCTAATTGACTGAAATCTGGAGCTGGAAAAAGGGATCACCTGATACAGTGGCTTAGATAAAACGGAAGTTTCTTTCTATAGCATGTAAAAGTTCAGAGGTGAGTGGTCTGAGGCTAGTTGCATTGCTCTGTGATCTTGAGCACAGGCTTCCAGGATTTCTACAATCCTCATTTCCCAGCCAGCAGTGTGGGAGACGAACATGCAGGGAAAGCAGCTCTATCTCTAAGAACATGATTGGAGGTTTTGCATATCACTTCCAAAATTATTTAGTGGCTACACCTAGCTGTCAGGGAGATGGGAAATATCATGTCAATCTGGGCAGCCATATTTCTGGTGAAAATTCAGTATGTTCTATAACTAGAAGGAGGAAAGAAAAAATGGACCCTGGAGGACCATTGCAGATTCTGCCACCTAGAGTAAGGTGAAGATAAAAAGGAAAGGAAAAGACAATGTATCTTGTTGGCCAGAGCATGGAAATAGGAGCCAAGAAGTTTTAGTTTTCTGATTTATCTGGCCTATACCAAGTCACTTAATTGTTAACTTTACCTTTAGTTCTAAAACAAAATTAATTATATACCATTTTCTCTATTTCACAAAAATATTTTGATTTAGTTATAAAAGTGATTTGGATTGCTGAATTAAGTGATTTTACAATGGAATTATAGCCAATGTGACTATTCTTTAAGTGATCTCTTTGGAATGAACATATGATTAGGACCCAAGAAGGTGGAATTTTAGAAGACAGAAGATTCCCAAATTAGAGAAATGGCAAGGAAGTTATTTAGAAAAAGTTTTTGTATGTTAAGGCTCTTCAGCAATTATTTTCCTTAAGGTTTAATATACCTTTGTCGGGGGAAAAAGTTTGGAGTTAACATCTTTGTTTTGTATGGTTTATCAGAACTGTAATGTGATTATTTCCCCCATTGAGTGATTTTGGAAGATGTAAACTGGTTCTGATAATTCTTTCAGAGATGTCACTGATATGATCATTGGTTGTACCACAGATGAATCTAAACATTTAGAAGTTGCACCATAAATGAACTCTGAGCTCTGTGGAGCTCTGGGCATTTTTCTTAAGCCTTGGTACTGCAACTTCTGCTCATAGACTAGAGGATATAACCAGAGAGGGAGAAAATGTGTCTTCTTAAGGAAGGATTCAGGATCAAAAAATGTCAACCCACTCTGTATCCCCCAGGGTTCTCTAAAGATTTGAATATGTGAACATGTGAATAGGCCCCAGACTGCCCCTGAATAATATGTGTATTGTTACTAGTTTACTTCTAAGAAGCATAGGTATATCTATGCTTCTTCACATACTTCTTGCTCAGTTTTGCCTCTGGTGAGGTGGTCTATGAGAGATTCCTGTTGTAGAAGGTTTGGATCCCCTTTTCAAGCCCAACTGTCATAGTCGGGACCTGTAGAAGAGACTGCTAGAATCTCTCCCCTTCCTTCTTCCTTTCTAACAGACATTGATCCTGGGTGTGACATCATGCCCAGCCAAACGTCAGCATTTCCCAGTGTCTCTTACACACAGGGATTGGGGGGGCCGCTGGCATGGATAAAAGTCACTGGATAGTCCCTCCATGATAGCGTTGAGTCAGGACTAAGCACAGTGAGGTGTACTATTATGCTGGTATCCCTTCTTTATCTCTTCTCTCTGCAATGTGAATGTGATGGCAGTAGCCAGGAGCTCACGATGAAAGGGGAGAAGACAGAAGGAGCCTGTGTCTCTGATGACTTGGGAGCTGCCGTACCAGCCTGGGATTGCCTGTTCCCTGATTTCATCTATATAAGACCCCACCCCCCAAATTGTTTATACTACTGCTGTGTCTCAGGATGAGTTTTATAGAAACAGAGCTTCAGACAGGGATTCAGGGGCAAACTTATGAGGAAGGGAGTGAAGCAGGATAAGGAAAGGTGAAGCAGGAGAACGACAATGTGGTCTCAGGTAAAGTCTAATCTCTGCTCTAATCTCAATGTGGTCTGAGGTAAAGTCTAATCTCTGCTCTGTGGAGATGTGGGGAATCTCTGGAGCATAAACTGCCCTGTAGAGTTGTCCCGCTTTAAGGCAAAGGGGACAGCCTTTTGTACCACATGTAAGGTAGTCTCTTGCTGTGAGCTATCCCCAGAAGGGTGTGTGTGCATAATTTCCTGGACAAGGTCATGGTTGTCAATGGAGAACAGTTTTCCAGGGAAGAGGGACAGCGTGAACCATGAGCTGATGCCTCAGAGAGTCTGGGGTCTGGGTCCTGGACAGCCGAGGAAAGTGGTCCAGGCAGAGCATTGCAGTGTCTTGTATAGTCTACTTCTTGCATTGCTCATAACCACTTACTTCTCACATGTTCATTCCATCCAACCACATCTTCTCCAGGATTCTAGGTTCAAATTTCCTGGGGAAATTTTCAAGAGAAGGGTTAGTGGGATGAACTCCAGAGCTGCTGCTTTCAGTCCTGAGGCTGTGACTGATTCTCATCATCTCCCTTCTCTATAGCCCACGCTAGACAATTCTCTTTCAGCCAGTACTTCTTAAGTGTTGGATGATCCAGACCCTCATCCCTAAGAGGTCTGAGGCCCCTGGTTAATAAGCCCTTATCAGGCAGTGATTGCTCTACTTTCCCATTTAGAGTTGAAATTGAACATGAGACTATCAAGAGATGCCCCAGTAGATTATCTGGGTGTCAAATTCCTTCCTGTCTCCCTTAAGTGACGGCCATCCTATCACCTCACGACCATCAGGATTAATTCTTCCTGATAGTATGAAAACTTTTTTTCTGTGACTGTTGGTCAATTGACACAACCTTAAAGTAACCAAGTGGCACCTTTACTTTAAATTTAGTGTCTTTCTTACTATGTCTACTGCTGGAAGTGTCCCCCTTTGAGCATCAGCACCTCTAGAACCACAGAGCCTAAAGTTGTGGATATAGGAAGCACATATTCTCCTCCTGGTCCCTGAGAGTGACAGGGAGAAGGCTCACTTCTACTTTCATTCCTTGGTTGCTAGAATATTTACTGCATTCTTTTTTCCCTCTTTCACAGAAAAACTGTGATTCCGAATGCTGCTATAGCTATAAAAGTGCTTTTTAACCTGTTGAACAGAATGGTATTTTAATGTCAGTTTAGTCGATGTTGGTATTCCTCAAGTGATCTGTTTGGAATGAGCCTACATAAAATGACTATTGGTTTAAGAGTAGAATGTCTCCTCAAGGAAGGCACCCCATCCTCAGGGTGTCATCTCTACTTGGCTTTCTGTTCACTGGACGTACAGGCAGGTTCCTGTCCCAAGGCATTTATTCTCGCCGTTTCCTCTGTCTACAGTGTTCTTCCCGTAGACGTCTGCATGGCTCACTCTGTCCTTTCAGGTCTTTGCTCAACCATCACCATCTCAGTCATGCCTTCCTTGGCCTTCTACGTAAAATTTTAATCCTGTTCAGAGCACTCTTCATTTGCTTTCCATGCTCTATTTTGTGTCCTTAGCACCCAACATTATCTATTTATTGCACATTTTACTTCTGTATCTTATTTTCTATATCTGTCTCATAAACTAGAATAACAAAAGCTCTATCAGGACAAAACAGTGTCTGGTTCTACATGCTCAGTAATTATTAGAATTAATGAAAAGAAATCTATTCCATAATTGTTGGTTACTTCTCCACTTTAACCTAGGAACTTCCTGGTTTATGTTGTAAATGTGATGAAATGGGACTTTTCTTCCTGAGTCCCCCAAAAGAGAGTGTATCACTGAAAGTTAAAGAAGATGGAAATTATAATCAAACCTCTGCCTTCAGCAATCAGGATGCAAAGGCTTCAATGGGTCTTGAATATAACTTGGTCACTCTTGTATTTTACATATGAGGAACTTGAGCCTCAGAGCTAAGAAGCGACTTGCCTCGGATCACGGAAAGCAAGTGGTGTGTGTTGATGGAGAACTCAGTCTCCTCAGTTGCAGTGCAGTGCGCTGTCAATCACGCCTTTCTTGATCTGTTGTTTACAAACTAACATATTCTGATAACTTTTGAACTGAGATGTTCTTAATAATTGTAATTTTTGAGAAGAAAAATATTTCAGATGTTAGCAAAACCTTGTTTAGCTTTTCATACGTAATTGTTTATACCCAGTAAATGACCGTTAAAATATTTGTATATATTAATATACATATTTTTACTACATATAAGCAAAATAAACTATGTTCAATTTTGGCACGGTGCTCATGTTCTAAGAACCCTGAATGGCAAAGAGTTGTTATTGTATTCATTCATTTATTTAACAAGTATCTATTGAATACCTACTGTGTGCCAGAAATTATCCTAGGTACTGAAACTTGAGGAATTAATATCACATCTGAAGCCCTTGTAGAGGAGACAGATGGTAAACAATTAACAAAAATAATTTCAAATAATATTACGTACTTTGAAGAAAATAAAATAGGGGCATGAAATAGAGATTGGACCAGGAAAAGTTTCTAAGAAACTGACATCTTGAAGAGACTGAAGGGAAAGAACCAATCAGCCACTGATGATGTGGGGACAGAGGGGTGTAGACAGACCCCAGCAGGGGCAGAGGTCCGTATGCTAGAATAGGTTTCTCATGTTCAAGCAGGAAAGAAAAGGACACGTTGATTGCGGCGTTGAAAACAAAAGCAAGGTGGGTAGAATATGAGGTCAGAAAAGAAGCAGGAGTTTGATCATCGAATCTCATAGTCCTGGTGAAGATCTTGGGGAGCCATCGTGGGAAGTGGTTTAAAGGGGGGTAAGAGTTTTAAAATTCCACAATGGTTAATTAGTAGAGAACATGTCTCAGAGGAACGAAAGTAGAAAAAGGAAAGCCAGTAAAATTACAGAAAAAAATTAGTCAACAGATGAAGGTGGCCTGGAGAAAGGAGGTTACCATGGAGATGGAGAGATCACATCATATATCTGTAGGTACCATACCAACCATTGCTTAAGCAACCAGATGGTATGAAGTGTTTGGGTACATGCAAACTCTTGCTGGTATGACAAGGTTAAAATGGCTGGTAGATTGTGAGGATTCCATCAAAAGAGAATACATGTGTTGCAAATCTAGTTCACTGCATGGATTACTGGTTTAAGAAGATGTTATTTAAAAAAAAAAGATGCAGGGAGGATTGTTCTGTGGTCAAAGAAGTGTAGAGAACAAACCCAATATACTCCCATTTAGAGATTTACAGTGCAGAGTAGCATATTAAAAATTCTGAGGAGTCTAGCAGTAAAGAAAAACATTTAACTTTATCTTTCCCACACTTCCTTAGATCCACTGTTCAAGAAACCCTGCCTCTTTTGCTTGCTTACAGAATGCTCACTTGTAAGCTGAGGGGACATGGTTTTTGAAAAATCTGATACAGTGGAAAGAGAACCAGAATAAGAGATCATTATGCTGTACCGCCATCAGTGCCTTTGTTTTGTGTGCTATTGGACATAACACTTTTCTTGTTGTAACCTTAGTTTCCTCATCAGTCAAATACACGGTCACAAGAACTGGTCACTAACTTCTCTTTCTTTTATCCAGTTGTTTTGTGTAAACCTGTTTTTACATAAATCCTCCAAGGCCAGTTGCTTTACGTGAAGCTGCCAACTCAGCTGAAATGATAGTGTGGTGGTACTGCTTCAACCCCTTCTCTGTCTCTCTCAGCTGATGACTTTCTCTCTTTATACTATCTGAGCATTTTTACCATCTTCACTTGGAAATAAGACAATTAGTAGCTGGATTAGAATTGCCGCTGGCCCAAGGTCTGAATCTCCTAGGAGAAGAGTTATAATACTGGGAATGTGGGACAGATGCCAATCGGATTTAGAGTAGAGCTGGTATACTCACTTAGCGGTTACTAGGCAACTGCGCAGGGCAGGATGGAATGAATGTTGATACCCAGACTGTGTCTTGTGAGCTGTTTGCTTCACGTCTCAAGGGCTACTTTTCCTAGCTAAAAAAGGTTGAGTGTTGAGAAAACATTCTCTTGTTGTTCAGAACATTTTCTGGAAACAATGAAAATACAAGCCATGTTTCTGCACGTTGAAGGCTCTGTTAACTCTATTGACCAAAAGATCTATCCTCCCTCCCTTCCTCCCTCTCTTCCTTCCTTGCTTTTCTTTTTCCTTTCTCATTTTGAGAAATGGGTAATCATTCTCTATTTCTCAGGGCCTTGAACATTCCTTAGCTGTGCCTTTGGGAACCACCAGCCACCCTGAGAAATAGACAGAACAAAGGAAGACCATCAGGAGGCTGGTAGAGGAAATGGGGTTAAAAAGCCATGAAACTGGGCTTCCCTGGTGGCGCAGTGGTTGAGAGTCCGCCTGCCGATGCAGGGGACACGGGTTCATCTCCCGGTCCGGGAAGATCCCACATGCCGCGGAGTGGCTGGGCCCATGAGCCATGGCCGCTGAGCCTGCGCATCCGGAGCCTGTGCTCTGCAACGGGAGAGGCCACAACAATGAGAGGCCCGTGTACTGGGGGGAAAAAAAAAAAAAGAAGCCTTGAAAGTGTAGAGGTAGAAGAGAGAATGAGAGAAAGGTTAAGAGAAAAATTGATGGAGAAGTCCTTAATTCGTAGAAGGTAAGTTGGGAAGAAGAAGCAGTTTCAAACTGGTGTTAATGCTTTCAGTTCAAAGAGATATAACGGCTGCTAAGCCAAGTCTATTGGGGTCTCTATCCCTTTCCTTGTTACCGGATATGGTAGTAATAGAAGAAAATGTATTAAACAATCTATCTCCATACGAGAGAACTTTGTCTTTGGTAGCTCATTCTGTGAGCTTTTCCTCAGATCCTGGTAATCCATTTTAGGGAGGGAGGTGGGTATAGCATGAGAAGCAGGAGAGGGTAGAGTGAATTGGAGAGGGAAAGCCTCACCCGGGATAGGAGAAACTAATAGGTTGGAGATGTAAGGAGAAGGACGGGGCAAAAAGAATAGAGAGTCATGAGGGGAGTTAATGATGGCAAGAATTTTAGTGAGGTTGAGAGTGAATTGGGACAGAAAAAGCCTTTGGAGCAGGTGTGGGGTGATGACAGGGGAAAGATGATTTGAAAGAATATTTCTATGCACTGTGAGTTGGAGCTCCTTGTCCGTTATTGAGGAACTTAAGTGAAGATTGTCATTGCTTGTAATTGCTTCTGATTGCTGTCTATTTGACATGACACAGAGCAGAGACTAGGTGACCTGCAGTCACAGTTTATATGAAGATTACACAAAAGTTGGCAAGCAGTGGAAAAGCAGAATGGGGAAAATGGGAACAGTATATATATATATATATATATATATATATATATATATATATATATATATATATATATATATGTAAGTGCATAGTAAAGGAACTGTGAAGTGTTTACTCTTTTCACCAAACACTTAAAATTCTAAGCAAGAAAATATAGATCTACATGCAGTTTTGGATTATAGAAGTGTACTATGAAAATATTTTGACATTCACATAACCCGACAAATCCAATTCCTCATTTTTAAGAACGTGTTGACTGTGGAATCTTTCTGGCTTACTGTAAGAACACATCTCCCGAGGGAGAAGAATAAATGGAGCAGATTTCCTGGTCTTGGTGTTTGTGAGTTAATGATTCAGTACCTCTGAAACAAATTTTAAAATACTTAATACCAATTATCCACCCTTATCCCAACACACTGTTTTCACTGGCTTTGCCTTCCTGACATTTACTTTCCATCAATGTTTTTCACATCGCTTGCTGTCTTACTTCCTAGGCTGCATCTGAAGAGGCTGGACATAATGAAATCATTATCTTATTTCTGTTTACGTCAATGTCCACCAGGGCTTTGCACTGCCAGCAATAATTACCCCAGAACTCTGGTGAAAGTTCAGTACTGTTTGAAGAAAAGTACCGGTATAGGGAATTGTTTCACACACGTGTTCCACAGGACACTGAGCATGCAAAATACTGTTCGGTAAAAAGATTCCGTAGTCACATCTATTTGATACATACTTGAAGCAGTGCTGGTATAAGATAAAAAACATTGGGTTAAGCATGAAGGGACTTGATTTCTAGTACTAATCATGCACTTAGCCCTCTGTATGTTCTTGGCAAGCCACTGCCTCTCTGTAGGACTGTAAAATGGAGGTCACATTATTTGTCTTCCCTGTGAGAGAGGGTTGTAGCCTACCATTTGGTTATAGTTTATAGGTTAAAGTCCTGGCTCTGTGGTCAGAGAGGCTTTATTGGTATTCCGGCTCTACTTCCTAAAGCTATGTGACTAGGTCAAGTTACTAAACTTACCTGAGCTTTAGTTCATCCTTAGGTGTGAATAATATATTTATCTCATAGGGCTGTTAGACTTAGATATAAAAGAATTAATTACCATCATAGTACTACTTAAATACTTATTAGAACAGTCATAATTAATAGCAATACTATAATTAGCAGCAAGAATGATTATAATTATTAAGTTTATCATTTAAAGAAAAAACACTGATAATAGTAGCAGTAACAACAGAGTAACTATGGTTTATTGAGCACCTTTTTCCAGGGAGTATTCTAAGAGCTTTACTTCATTATCTTATTTAATTCCCAGAAAATCCTATAAGGTAGGTGTCTAATCATCCCCATTTTATGGAGAAGGATGCTGTGGTTCATAAAAGTTAAAGTTGCTCAGTCTCAGTCAGTAAGCGGCAGAGTGAGATATGCAGCTGTTCTGTCCAGTGCCAGAGGGTTTAAACCTAACCTCTCCCCAGGTTCAATGTCCTTTTAACCCGCCCTTTGGTGCTCTTAGCCTCTCTGCCCTCCACCTAGGTAAGGGCTCTGAAGGGAGCAAACTTGCAGTTCTCTTTAGAGTTCATTAGCAAATCATTACAAATGAAAATTAAAGACGTGTGGACAGGATAAGAAGTGCTAGAAGTACTTAGATTTCCCTACTGATTTTTTTTTTCTTTCTCAATGGCAGTATTTATTTAAATGTCTAACTGTAATTGAGAAGATAGTGCTGTAACTTGAATGTAAAGAGAGAATTAAAGTACTGATTACTGATTTAAAAAAAATAAATAAAGTGGGTAGCGCTGAGGTCTCAGAGAGGTTATTGCACTGTGAAGTCCGTGAAGGCAGGAGCTGAGACCTCTTTGACGAGTAGTACATGTTTTGGAAATGTTGGAAAGAGGGTTTGAAGCTTTGTAATTCTTGGAAGAAAAATGGGCAAGATTGCCATCTAGTGGACTCTGAGTCAACTTCAGCTCAAAAAATACTAGGTTCGGGCTTCCCTGGTGGCGCAGTGGTTGGGAGCCCGCCTGCCGATGCGGGGCACACGGGTTCGTGCCCTGGTCTGGCAGGGTCCCGCGTGCCACGGAGCGGCTGGGCCCCTGAGCCATGGCTGCTGGGCCTGCGCGTCCGGGGCCTGTGCTCCGCAGCGGGAGAGGCCGCAACAGTGAGAGGCCCGCGTACTGCAAAAAAAAAAAATACTAGCACTGTTTGAGTGAAATTTATCTAAAGTGGTAAGTAACACTAATGGGTAATTTATTCAGATACACAACAGAGAAATATTACCTGGGTCAGACCAATACTCACGCTGAATTGTGAGTTGGCAAAATCAGAAGACGAAGGAGCATTTTAGCGGTTCAGATGCATAGGACGTTAGCGCAAAAGAGAATCTGAGATCAACGTATTTAATCTCCTCCTTTTATGGCCCAGGGAAGGACAGCAGCTCATTTAGGTTCACCCGAGCGTGATGACTAGTCAGCAGGCTTCTTAATTTCATGTCCAGTGCTTAGACTTTTATATCTATCCCAAATTTATAAGTTCTCCCAGTTAGCCACTATAGATTCAGTTACAAAAGAAGATAGATGTGATAAGTGGTAAATTCTCCCAACTCTTTTGGAAACATCTCTGTGCATACCATGGCATAGTATTGAAACATATCAGTATCTTACTGACGGGTCAGAAGTGTTTTTCTGTATCTGCTGTTTAGGGATTTGCTAAGTACACACATCTGAAGAGTGTATTATGGGACTGTTGTGATTTTGTTGACTTTCATTCTATCCCCACACAGCCATTAACTTTTGACTCTTGTGCCTATGTTTTTCATAGAGAGAAGCTGGAGGGGAGAGAAATGACAAAAAGAGTATTACCACATTTAAATGTCATATTTAAGATACAGAGGAGGAATGTAACCCCTGTTATGAATCATGGCTGTGTTCCTTCCAGGCTGTATTATATGGAGTTGTTTTCTTTGTTTCTCCATCTCTAGAATGGAGATGGTGATAATGTGTACTTCAGCTCAGGGTCCTCTTGAGATTTAAGAGATGAAGCACAATACTCTATCATCATAATTCCCAATCAGCTGATCTCTGTTTGTCTCTCTGTGTCTCGCTTTCTATCCCCCTCACCCCTCCCTGTGAAAAGAAAGTTTTCATTTTTAAAATTGTCTTTCATGCCTTTTCTCCTTAAATGCCAAACCTCTAGAACAGTTGAAAAAATAATTTATACCCAAATACCCTTCTCCTAGGTTCACCAGTTGTTACGAGTGGAAGGTGTAATATACACAACTTCCAAATATTAAGTTCTTCTGCATGCATCACCTAAAAATAAGGACATTTTTCAATATAACCATACCACCATTAACATAACTAAAAAGTTGCTAATAATTATGTAATATTGTCTAATATTATTTATGTTCAAATTCCTTTAATTGTCCCATGAATGTTTTTACGTCATTATTTTTCAATCCAGGATCCAACCAAGGTTACTGTATTACATTTGGTTCTTATGTCTCTTCGGTTTCTTATAATCTAGTATGGTACCCCTCAAACTAAATGTTTTGTTTTCCATGATGTTGACTTTTTGAAGATTCAGCAGGCAGATTATAACTCCTGGTGAAACTAAATGTGATCACTTGATGCAGCTGGAAACTGCAAGTTACTTCTGTTGTAAAGGTATATTCTTCTGGTTATATTAAATATATATGGGGTGATACTTCAGGCCTGTGTGAACATTCTGTTTTCAGATATATTTTGACATCAAAGTTTTATGCACCCATTGGTGAACTGTAGCTGAATCATTATTACAATGGAGGTGGACAAATGGTAATTTTCTTCGTTTTTTCTACATTGATTATCTGGCATTCTTTTAAAAAGATGAACTTTTTTCCCCCTTCTCTCTCTCTCTCTCTCGGGTACAATTATGGACTCATTTTTTTAAATTCAAACTGTTTTAATACATTGCCACTATTTTCCGTTTATTAAGGCCCACAATGTTGCAAATTTGGTCAATGAGAGCTTCTTGAAGCTGGCTCCTCTGTTCTTTCAGGTACTTAATTACCTCCTTACTTCTGGCACAAAGTGTTCCAGGCTCATCTTGTACTTTCCCTAACCCAACCTGGAATTAGCACTAAAAAGAACGGAGAATATATTTAGAAACTGAGGTCTGAATACTAGATGAAGCACTATGCAAATGTTTTTAAAACCCTGGTATTAAAAGAAGATGTAGAGAAAAATGCAGCCAGCTTTGTGAACTTTGTCAGATGATCCCTCTGCCTGGTTGAATCATCCCTCAACTTATTTTAATTATTATTTCCTCAGAAGATACCAGAAAAATCTGAGGTCCATCTGGTTTACGATCATTTCCCTGTAACAAACAAGCCTTTGGAGTCCTAAAGTTCTCAATATTCATCGCACCTCAAAATATTCAAAAATCTCTCTCATCTGAAAACTCAACTAGGGAGGAATCTTCTTCTACGCTTCTGTGGTTGTTGACCACATCCAATTCCTCACAGGCTGCCAGACCGAGGGCCTCAGTTTCTTGCTGGCTGTTGGCCAGAGTCCACCCTCAGTTCCTTGACATGTGGTGCTCTCCAAAGGGCATCTTAACACATGGCAGCGTGCTTCGTCAAAGTCTGCAGGGAAGAGAGCGTATACATTATAATGTGCAAGGAGTACATTAGAATAAGTTATGTCATCAAGAAATTGACATCTAACTATCTTTGCTGTATTCTAATAGGGATATGTGCAACTCACATTCAAGGAGGAGGGGATTTAAAAAGAAAATTCTTCCTTTTAAAAGACTGCCAGATAATCAACGTAGAAAAAAAGAAAAAAATTACCAGTTTTCCATCTCCACTGTAATAATGATTTAGCTAAAGTTCATCAATGGGTGCATAAAACTTTGATGTCAAAATATACATGAAAACAGAATGTTCACACAGGCTCAAAGTATCAGCCCACAAATATTTAATAGTACCAGAAAACATACCTTTATAACAGAAATACCTAGCAGTTACCAACTTAATCAAGTGATCAAACTTAGTATCACCAATAGTTATAATCTGCCTCCTGAAATCTTCAAAAACTCAACATCATGGAAAACAAAATATTTAGTTTGAGGGGTACCATACTAGATTATAAGAAACCAAAGAGTTCTCTCTCTTGCGAGAGCACTGGAATCACAACTAACTGCTGAACAGTCATCAACAGGAAGACACTGGAACTCACCAAAAAAGACACCCCACATCCAAAGACAAAGGAGAAGCCACAAGGAGACAGTAGGAGGGTCACAATCACAATAAAATCAAATCCCATAACTTCTGGGTGGTTGACTCACAAACTGGAGAACACTTATACTACAGAAGTCCACCTACTGGAGTGAAGGTTCTGAGCCCCACGTCAGGATTCCCAACCTGTGGGTCCAGCAACGGGAGGAGGAATTCCCAAAGAATCAGCTTTGAAGACTAGCGGAATTTGATTGCAGGACTTCGACAGGACTGGGGGAAACAGAGACTCCACTCTTGGAGGGTACACAGAAAGTAGTGTGCATATCAGGACCCAGGGGAAAGGAGTAGTGACCCCATAGGAGACTGAACCAGACCTACCTGGTAGTGTTGGAGGGTCTCCTGTAGAGGCAGCGGCGGATCTGGCACACCGGGGTGACAAGGACACTGGCAGAAAAAGTTCCGGGAAGTACTCCTTGGTGCGAGCCCTCCCAGAGTCCGCCATTAGCCCCACCAAAGAGCCTGGGTAGGCTCCAGTGTTTGGTCGCCTCAGGCCAAACAACCAACAGGGAGGGAACTCAGCCCGACCCACCAGCAGACAAGATGATTAAAGTTTTACTGACAATCCAAAACCTATGGGATGCAGCAAAAGTAGTTCTAAGAGGGAAGTTTATAGCCATTCACTCCTACCTCAAGAAACAAGAGAAATCTCAAATACACAATCTAACCTTACACCTGAAGGAACTAGAGAAAGAAGAACAAACAAAACCCAAAGTTAGTAGAAGGCAAGGAATCGTAAAGATTAGAGCAGAAATAAATGAAATAGAAACAAAGAAAACAATAACAAAGATCAATAAAACTAAAAGCTGGTTTTTTGAGAAGATAAACAAAATTGATAAACCTTTAGCCAGACTCATCAAGAAACAGAGGAAGAGGACTCGAATCAATAAAATTAGAAATAAAAAAGAAGTTACAATGAAATACAAAGCATCATAACAGACTACTACAAGAAACTCTACACCAATAAAATGGACAACCTGGAAGAAATGGACAAATTCTTAGAAAGGTATAACCTTCCAAGACTGAACCAGGAAGAAATAGAAAACATAAACAGACTGATCACAAGTAATGAAATTGAAACTGTGATTAAAAATCTTCCAACAAACAAAAGTCCAGGACCAGATGGCTTCACAAGTGAATTCTATCAACCATTTAGAGAAGAGATAACACCCATCCTTCTCAAACTCTCCAAAAAATTACAGAGGAAGGAACACTCCCAAACTCATTCTATGAGGCCACCATCACCCTGAAACCAAAACAAGACAAAGTTACTACAAGAAAAGAAAATTACAGACCAATATCACTGATGAACATAGATGCAAAAATCCTCAACAAAATACTAGCAAACAGAATTCAACAACACATTAAAAGAACCATATACCATGATCAAATGGGATTTATTCCAGGGATGCAAGGATTCTTCAATATATGCAAATCAATCAGTGTGATACACCATATTAACAAATTGAAGAATAACCATATGATCATCTCAACAGATGCAGAAAAAACTTTTGACAAAATTCAACACCCATTTATGATAAAAACTCTCCACAAAGTGGGCATAGAGGGAACCTATGTCAACATAATAAAGGCCATCTATGACAAACCCACAGCAGACATTCTCAATGGTGAAAAACTGAAAGCATTTCCTCTAAGATCAGGAGCAAGACAAGGATGTCCACACTCACCACTGTTATTCAACAGAGTTGTGGAAGTCCTAGCTATGGCAATCAGGGAAGAAAAAGAAATAAAAGGAATCCAAATTGGAAAAGAAGAAGTAAAACTGTCACTGTTTGCAGATGACATGATACTATAAGTAGAGAATCCTAAAGATATCAGCAGAAAACTTCTAGAGCTAATCAATCACTTTGGTAAAGTTGCAGGATACAAAATTAATGCACAGAAATATCTTTCATTCCTATACACTAATGACAAAAGATCAGAAAGAGAAATTAAGGAAACTATCCCATTCACCACTGCAATAAAAAGAATAAAATACTTAGGAATAAACCTACCTAAGGAGGTAAAAGACCTGTACTCAGAAAACTATAAGACACTGATGAAAGAAATCAAAGATGACACAAACAGATGGAGAGTTATACCATGTTCTTGGATTAGGAGAATCAATATTGTGAAAATGACTGCATTACCCAAAGCAATCTACAGATTCAATGCAGTCCCTATCATATTACCAATGGCATTTTTTATGGAACTAGAACAAAAAATCTTAAAATTTGTATGGAGACACAAAAGTTCCCTAATAGCTAAAGCAATGTTAAGGGAAGAAAACGAAGCTGGAGGAATCAGACTCCCTGACTTCAGACTATACTACAAAGCTACAGTAATTAGGGCAATATGGTACTGGCACAAAAACAGAAATATCGATCAATGGAACAGGATAGAAAGCCCAGAGACAAACCCACACACCTAAGGTCAACTAACCTATGACAAAGGAGGCAAGGATATACAATGGAGAAAAGACAGTCTCTTCAAGAAGTGGTGCTGGGAAACATGGATAGCTACATATAAAAAAAATGAAATTAGAACACTTCCTAACATCACACACAAAAATAAACTCAAAATGGATTAAAGACCTAAATGTAAGACTGGACACTGTAAAATTCTTAGAGGAAAAAATAGGAAGAACACTCTTACATAAATCACAGCAAGATCTTTTTTGACGCACCTCCTAGTGTAATGGAAATAAAGACAAAAGTAAACAAATGGGACCTAATGAAACTTAAAACTTTTGCCCAGCAAAGGAAACCGTAAACAAGGTGAAAAGACAACCCTCGGAATGGGAGAAAATATTTGCAAATGAAGGTGACAAAGGATTAAATCTCCAAAACTTACAAGCAGCTCATGCAGCTCAATATCAAAAAAACAAACAACCAAATTAAAAAATGGGCAGACGACCTAAATAGACATTTCTCCAAAGAAGACATACAGATGGCAAAGAGGCAAATGAAAAGCTGCTCAACATCACTAATAATTAAAAAAATGCAAATCAATACAATGAGGTATCACCTCACACCAGTTAGAATGGGAATCATCAGAAAATCTACAAGCAACAAATGCTGGAGAGGGTGTGCCGAAAAGGGAACCCTCTTGCACTGTAGGTGGGGATGTAAATTGATACAGCCACTATTGAGAACAATACGGAGGTTCCTTAAAAAACTAAAAATAGAATTAAGATATGACCCAACAATCCCCCTACTGGGCATTTAGCCTGAGAAAACCATAATTCAAAAAGACAGATGCACCTCAATGTTCATTGCAGCACTGTTTACAATACCCAGGTCATGGAAGCAACCTAAATGCCCATCAACACACAAATGGATAAGGAAGATGTGGTACATATATACAATGGAATATTACTCAGCCGTAAAAAGGAACGAAATTGGGTCATTTGTAGAGACGTGGATGGAACTAGAGACTGTCATACAGAGTGAAGTTAAGTCAGAAAGAGGAAAACAAATATTGTATATTAACATATATGTGGAATCTAGAAAAATGGTACAGATGAACCAGTCTGCAAGGCAGAAGTAGAGACACAGATGTAGAGAACAAACATATGGACACCAAGTTGGGGAAAGTGGGGTAGGGGAGCGGTGGGATGAACTGGGAAATTGGGATTGACATATATACACTAATATGTATAGATAACTAAAAAAGAAAAAAAAAATGAAACCAAAGAGAGTACCAGAAAGTGGGAATTATGGAAGCCCCCTTAGAGTCTGTCCATCACACTGATGGATATGACATTTTACTGTGGGGAATGAGATGATACACACATGAAGTGCAATATCAGATGGTTATAACTCTACAAAGTGCACAGAGTAATAAGATGGAGAATCGTTGGATGGGGCACCTTACCTAGTGTGTAAAGATGAGACCTCTGGGTAAGGTAAAATTGGCTAAGACCTAAATCATGAGAAAGGCTAAGTCGTGTGAAGATGTGTAAAGGGCAAAAGAGTGAATAAATGCAAAGACTCTGTGATAGAAATAAATTGGTCATAGAAGGAGGCCAGGAAGCCTAGGGGAACTACACAAATTGGTTTAGAGAGACAGGCATTTACAAGACCGTATGGGATTTGTTGGGCATAGAGTAAAGAGTTCAGATTTTACTTAATTATAATTTGAAGCCAGTGAAGCAGCTCTACACTAGAGAGTGAGATGGTCTATTTTCTGCTCTTACAGGATTCATTCTGACTCCTGTTTTTTTGAATGGACCAAAGAGAGAGAGTGGAAGTAAGGGGGACCAGTTTAGAGGCTGTTGTAACAATCCAGTTGAGAGATGATGATGATTTAGACCAGGATGAGGGTAATGGATTGAATGAGAGGTGGTCAGATTCGGAGTATATGGTTGAAGGCAGGGGCTGTGGGATTTCCTAATGGGTGAAATAAGTGACTGAGAGAAGTCGTGATGTGATCAATCGATTGGGCTGAGCATTTGGGTTGATAGTACTGGAGGGAGGATGGATACAAAGAATCAATGTCTTAGAGCATTTTCTTTTTAATAGACTATTTTTTAGAGGAAATTTGAGGTTCATAGCAAAATTGAGAAGAAAATACAAAGAGTACCCATATATACCTCCCTAAACATATGCACAGATTCCCCTGCTATCAACATTTCATGGCAGCGGCAGATTGTTACAGTCTATGACACGTGATTATCACCCAAAGTCCATAGTTTACATCAGGGTTCACTTATGGTGTTACATAATCTGCAGGTTTTGACAAATACAAATGACATATATCCAGCTTCACAGTATCACACAGAATAGTTTCTGCCCTAAAATTCTCTGTGCTCTACCCTATTCATCCTTCCTCCCTGTAACCCTTGGTAACCAATGACCCTACTGTCTCCATAGTTATTTGTTTATTTTTTTCAGAATGTCATATAATTGGAATCATACAATATGTAGCCTCTTAATAATTTGTTTCTTTTAGTAATATGTGTTTAAAGTTTTTTCATGGCTTGATAACTTCCTTTTAATGCTTAAAAGTACTCAGTTGTCTGAATGTCCCATAGTTTGTTTATCCATCACCTACTGAAAGGCATCTTGGTGGCTTTCAAGTTTTGGCAATTGTGAATAAAGCTGCTGTAAACATCCATATGTTGGTTTTGGTGTAGACATAAATTTCCAGGTCATTTGGGTAAAAACCAAGGAGCACGATCACTGGATTGTATGGTAAAACTATGTTTAGTCTTGTAAAAAACTTGGAGCATTTTTTATTGTATTAAATTCCATACACACATCCTCTTATTACCTCCTCTATGTCAGATATATGCTACCACATCTAATTGGTTGTAGGCTACTGCCACTTCTATATCAAGCCTTTTTGTCATTGCCTTACAAATTTTTTTGGTTCTCCAAGACTAATGTAATGATGTGGGTGCCATCTAGTGGACATAAAGAAAATGTGTTTTGATAGAACAAGAACAACCACAGAAAGATTGATTAAAAATGACTAAATCGAAATCTTATTCAATTGTGCTAAATAAGAAAAACGTTTCAGTGCTTTGGACCTTGAACCCATGTTTGGACTACAGTGGAGTCCAAAACTGGGCAAGGCATGGTAGAGAAAAGAAATAAGCAAAGATTAGTCAGCAAGTTAATACCCTGAATATCTGAATTTGTTCACGAAAATGATTTGGAGTCTGCATACATATACAGAGATTTTTCGTGTGTGTGTGTGTGTGTGTGTGAGAGAGAGAGAGAGAGAAGAGAGAATATTAAAGAATAAAACATGGCGATTGTCTTCAAGAAAAAGTGCAAGATGTAATGATTCAATATTTAAATTGTAAATTATAAATGGAAGGAGAGGGAAACCCAGAGGGCAGAGGGCTCAGGGAAGGTGTCGCTAAAACACTGTGAACTGACATGGTTCTTAAAATATGAAGAAGATATGAATAGGTATCAGGGAGAACTATCATGAGGAGAGGATAAATTCAGAGCAGTAGAAAACAAAGTTTGAATTCTAGACATCCATCCAGAATACCAGTATCTATTTGTTTTAACCCATTTGGACTTAAAGAAGAGGTAGAAAGCGTAAGTGAATTAATTCAACAATTTCTATAGGAGACTCTAACGAAGAGTAATTGTAATAGTAATAAAAGGTGATGCTAGTATTAACAACCATGGTGAAAGTACGAGCTAACCCTGATGTATTGCAGTTACTCATATATGTAGTCATTGTTCTAATTACTTTTACATATATTATCTCATTTAAACTTTATAACAATCCTGTGAGGTAGTTATTATAATATTTCTCATTTTAATTTGAGGAAACTGAGACAGCAATTTTTTTTATAACTTTCACTAAACCACAAAGTTAATAAGTAGAGGAGTCTGGATTCAGACCCCAAAGTCGGCTTTCTAAGACTTATGATCACTTGAATTCTGCTAGATAGAGTGAAGCAGTTGGGATGGACAGATTTAGGAACCTGAACTGTGGGTCTTGTTCTGTGATTTACATACCTTGGGTAAATCCCATCCTGTTCCTGGGCATCAGTCTCTTCATCTACTTAGTAAGCATATCAAACCATGTTGCCTCTGACGTGTTGCTGAGTTCTAAAATATGTGATTATATTTAACTGGGATGTTCAGTGTTTTGTTCTGATAGCTGAAAAAATCCCAACCCTTGAGAATTTATGTTCAAATATAGGGATAATATAATGTACTCCTAATTGATCACACCTCTTTCCTGACTTACATGTGAGGTAGGGGTTTAGACTGCCCTACGTGGACAAGTCTATTGCTATTTTTGGGGCGAGGATGGTGCTGTGGATTGGAATAGTGTCGGAGAGTCAGCTCAATGAGAAGGGCAGCCATGGAAGGCTCTCCATCCTTGGCTCGCTTCTCCTTCACCACTCGAATCTATGGAGTCCTATTGACAGAACTCACAAAGCTCTCTTGAATCCATCTGAAGCTCTATCGAATCTCTACAAACTTCTCTTGAGTCTGCTCAGAGCACTCCCTCTCTTTATCCTGACTCAGGACATCATCCTTGTCTCCTAACGGGTCTTCTGGCCTCCAGTATGGCTCCTTTCCATCCGTTTTTTCACTCTGTGGGCCGAGTTAGCCAACTGGATGATTCTTCTGCTGACACTCCTCCAGTGGCTTTTCACAGTGCACTTGGGTTGAGTACCTAGAATTCTCATTTCTTTCATGTGGTTTAGGAGGCATTTCCTGTTTGGAACACTGCTTGCATTCCAGCCCAGGCTACGCCACTCCCTGTTGAATTTTACCTTTTATCCATTTCTTTCTGCCTATTCTTTGACCTCCAGGCTTCTACAACAGGCTGTTCTGGAATAGGCTCCCTCCACAGCCCTCACCCCAACACCACCCCAAGGCACTGCGTTTGGCACTAGGTTTCAGCTGAGTTTCACCATCATTGAAAAGCTCCCCTAACTTCCATCCTTGCCGTAGCTGACCCTTCTGTATGTGGCCATGACATCCTTCAGTGCACTGGTCCTAGCACCTACCATATGATGAGGCTGTTGCCTGAAGGACCATATGCTGTTACCGTCATTGCCTACTGGACTATAAGAACCGCAGAGGCAAGAACTGAACCTGCCTTGTTCACACCAGTTCTTCCCGTTTGAGAATAGTGCTTACTACAAAGCAGATGGCTAATGAGTGAATGAATGAGCGCGGGAAGGAACCAATCAAATGAAAAATCAACATTTAAATACCTCAAAGGTTTATGGAAGGCCAGGGTTATGTGGGGACTTCAGATCATATAGCTGAACTCCCATATAGAGTCTGCTTGCTTTGCACACACTGTGCAAAGCACCCAGCATCAGCTAGTCATAGACACGATAAACCCCAGAGCTACAGAAACCTTCAGCCTCTGCTGCTCTTTGGAATGTTCTGACCCAGAGACTCCCCTGAGTCTCCCCTGACTCAGACTGAGCTGCTGAGTAACATCACCTAGACATGTGAGCCCCTTCTGATTCCCTCCCCCAGGAATATCTTGCCTTCTTCCCCTGTGGTTGGTGACCCCCTCTTGTGGTGCCCACTGGAAGGTCTCATGCTTTGAGGGACTTGCCTCCAATCCCTTCCCCTCATTTAAACTCTCAGAGCATTACCCAAATAAAGCTGGTTGTGCTACTGCCACCTTGTGGTCACTTTTTTCCCATCATCGATGGCAAAATGCCTTGAACTCCTTAACAGTCTTAAAAATGAAGTTGAGTTTTATCTTAAGAGTAATGGGAAGTAATTGAAGGGTTGTAATCATAGGGATGACATGATCTTACATTCTAAAAGATGTCTCAGTTGGAGAGGACCAAGAGGGGAACAAGACCAGTTAAGAGGCTGCTGTTGTAATCTGGGTGAGTGGAGATGGGGCTAGATTAGGACAGCACTAATGGAGATGGGGAGAAGGAGATGGAGGTAAGATAAATTTCAGAGATGGAGTCAGTAGGACTTCCTGATGGATTAGAAGAGGGAAAATAAAGAATCAAGGATAAATATTTGAGCAACTAGATGGATGTCATCATGCCCATTTAAAAGGTGAACAAGATGAGGAGGAACAGATCTGTGGATTGAAGGGGAAGTAACTTAAAAAGCCAGTCTTTGATGTATTAAGCTTAAAAACATAATAGTGACACACCCCCCCTTCCTGTCTCTGGAAGCTTGTAGAATCTACTCTCAGCAGCGTCCTACAATGTCACTGGGTGAGGGTGACTTGGAATGAGTTTGTTTCATCTGTTGTTCTGAGAATTTGATCTGTCACTACATGCCCTTTGAGTCTAAAACATTTTTTTGGAATAATTTTATCAATTTACTTCTCTAAATTTACTTTTCTTTTTTCCTTTTTAGAATTCTTTTTATTTGGAATGGAATGCCTAGGCTGGTTCCATAATTTAAAAAGAAAAAAAAATTTTTTTTGACCTAGAGAAGTGAATTTTGCCAAAGTGGTTTTATTTATTTATTTAAAAAATTTTTGATTTTATATTGGAGTATAGTTGATTAACAATGTTGTGTTACTTTCAGGCGTACAGCAAAGTGACTCAGTTATACATGTATCCTTTTTCAGATTCTTTTCCCATTTAGGTTATTACAAAATATTGAGCAGAGTTCCGTATGCTATACAGTAGGTCCTTGTTGGTTATCTATTTTAAATAGAGCAGTGGGTACATGTCACTACTTTCTATGTTCTCTCTCTGTCTCTTTGCTCTACTTTCTAGTTTCCCTAAGCTTTATTTTCTAGTCCTTTTGTGAGAATGAAATTTCTGCTGACATTTTTAATATGTAAGAACTCTGTTGGTTTTCAGAAACATACCAATTTTCGCATCCTATTCATGTTTTATTGATGAGAAATCTGCTATTAATGCTCTGAAAGTTTTGGGGGACATCATCATGATTTTATTTAAGCTTCTTCTCATTTCTTGGCTTTCTATCAGTTGCATGTTATACTGGGGCCTTGATCTTTTCTAAAAATGATTTTGTAAGATATTTGTGTTCCTTGATGTTTTTTTCTTATTTAAGACCAGGACACTTGAAATCAAGTGGAATTTGCGGTGTGAGATTGGTGCTCCTCAGCAATGGGTTTTACTGAGGGTAATCTGGAGGGACCATTTTCTTGGCAGGGTATCCTCACAATGTGAATATCTTTAGGTTTCTCCTCTTACACTCATCAGATTTCCAGAGCAGATTCCCCTAAAGTCCTGCCTGAAGGGATAGGCCAGGCTGCTAGTTTTCTGAGACCAAGAAGGAGCAGAGGATGCCAGGACTCAACATTCAATAGTAACTATGGGCAGAGTCTGGAAAAGAAGAAACATCCATAAAGGAAAGAGAAAAAGAACCTAGTGCCCCATCATTCATAACCAAAAAGCAGTCAGCCTACAGTTGAATCCGGAAGGGGAAAGGAAGCTCACTTTTACATAAAGATTAAAATGTTAATCAATACATTTGACTGGACACTGCTTGTTACTGAATTGAGACAAAGTTTCATATGTTAAAGATTGCCTGACTTTTTGTTATCTAAAAGTGACAAGAAAAGTCTTGGGAACTACAAGAGTTTTCATTAAGGGATAGAGAAAGGTCACCCACTGAGCAGGGTAAAAGAGGAAATTGCAACTTTTATGATAAATCCTCATGGTTCCTATTTATTTCAATGCCTCAGTAATGCATAATTAAAAATCTAACGTTAACTAGCATATTAACCTTTTCTACTAAAATTACAAGGGTTTAGAGTATTTTATCTCTTACCGCTCCCAATTTACGTGCAATTTTTCTATAGTGTTTATCACTTTTTGAAGCCCACAATTGATACTTTTTTCATACAATGTTTATATTTTCACATTTATCAACTTCTTTGCTCCCTTTTAAAATATTTCAGAACTTCTATCTAGGTCATCTTTTAATTTTTCATCATCGTGAAATACATCCTTTAGGAATTTCAGAAGGTTCTGCTGGTGGCAATCTCTCAGAATTTATTTGCTGAAAACATTATTTTTAGATAGCTTTATTGGGTTCCTGTTTCTAGGTTGGCATTTACTCTAGCTTCCATTTTTGCTGTTAGGAAGCCTACTGTTAGTCGAATTGTTCTTTCTTGCAGGAAATCCATCTCTTCCCCCGGACTGATATTTATTTATTTATTTATTATTTTATATTGGAGTATAGTTGATTTACAATGTTGTAGTAGTTTCAGGTGTACAACAAAGTGATTCATTTATACATATACATATATCCATTCTTTTTCAGATTATTTTCCCATATAGGTTATTACAGAATACTGAGTAGAGTTCCCTGTGCTATACAGTAGCTTCTTGTTGATTATCTCTTTTATATATAGTACTGTGTATATGTTATTCCCAAACTCCTAATTTATCTCTCCCCCAAACCTTTCCCCTTTGGTAACTATAAGCTTATTTTCGAAGTCTATGGGTCTGTTTCTGTTTTGTAATTAAGTCCATTTGTATCATTTTTAAGATTCCACATATAAGTGATATCATATGATATTTGTCTTTCTCTGACTTCATTTAGTTTGAGAATCTCTGGATCCATCCATGTTGCTGCAAATGGCATTATTTCATTCTTTTTTGTGGATGAGTAGTATTCTGTTGTATATATGTGCCACATCTTCTTTATCCATTTATCTGTCGATGGACACTTAGGTTGCTTCCATGTCCTGGCTATTGTAAATAGAGCTGCAGTGAACATTGTGGTACGCAACTCTTTTTTTTTTTTTTACATCTTTATTGGAGTATAATTGCTTTACAATGGTGTGTTAGTTTCTGCTTTATAACGAAGTGAATCAGTTATACATATACATATGTTCCCATATCTCTTCCCTCTTGCGTCTCCCTCCCTCCCTCCCTCCCGCTCTCCCTATCCCACCCCTCTAGGTGGTCACAAAGCACCAAGCTGATCTCCCTGTGCTATGTGGCTGCTTCCCACTATCTATTTTACATTTGGTAGTGTATATATGTCCCACTAACTATCTATTTTACATTTGGTAGTGTATATATGTCCATGCCTCTCTCTCGCTTTGTCACAGCTTACCCTTACCCTCCCCATATCCTCAAGTCCATTCTCTAGTAGGTCTGTGTCTTTATTCCTGTCTTACCCCTAGGTTCTTAATGACCTTTTTTTTTTCCCCTTAGATTCCATATATATGTGTTAGCGTACGGTATTTGTTTTTCTCTTTCTTACTTACTTCACTCTGTATCACAGACCCTAGGTCCATCCACCTCACTACAAATAACTCAATTTTGTTTCTTTTTATGGCTGAGTAATATTCCATTGTATATATGTGCCACATATTCTTTATCCATTCATCCGATGATGGACACTTACGTTGCTTCCATCTCCTGGCTATTGTAAATAGTGCTGCAATGAACATTTTGGTACCTGACTCTTTTTGAATTATGGTTTTCTCAGGGTATATGCCTAGTAGTGGGATTGCTGGGGCATATGGTAGTTCTATTTGTAGTTTTTTAAGGAACCTCCATACTGTTCTCCATAGTGGATGTATCAATTTACATCCCCACCAACAGTGCAAGAGGGTTCCCTTTTCTCCACACCCTCTCCAGCATTTATTATTTGTAGACTTTTTGAAGATGGCCATTCTGACCCGTGTGAGGTGATACCTCATTGTAGTTTTGATTTGCATTTCTCTAATAATTAGCAATTTTGAGCATCTTTTCTCATGCTTTTTGGCCACCTATATGTCTGACTGATGTTTTAAATCCTTTTCTTTGAATTAATCCTTTGCAGTTACACAACACAGTGCCTAGCTGTGCCATTTCTTGTGATTTTTCGTACTTTGACATACATCGTGCTTAATCCTCCTGTTTGGGTTGTGGTAGTGCTGCTTCTAACTGTGCCTGGTGTTTAGCAACCTTCTTTTTACCCTCCCGGGGGATAAACCTCTAATGCTCTGGCAGAATGGGCGGAGGGGAGGAACACTTGCCTGAATTTGTGGAATAAGAAAGGGGATTGGTTTAATTGCTGGAGACAACAGGCTCTGGGCCTTGAGTCGTGCCTGCGAAAGAGAAAGTGGTCTAGGTCTAACTGAAGTCCCCTCTGAGAATACAAAGGCATGGATCCTTGGGTCTAAACACAAAACCCATGATAGACATGGAAGCATGGAGTCAGTTTTTAAAAAGATGCTGCCCAAGAGGATAGCCTGGCAGGATACAGGAAACCCAGCATTAAAAGCCTGTGGGGGGCCTCCCTGGTGGCGCAGTGGTTGAGAGTCCGCCTGCCGATGCAGGGGATACGGGTTCGTGCCCCGGTCTGGGAGGATCCCATATGCCGCGGAGCGGCTGGGCCCGTGAGCCATGGCTGCTGAGCCTGCGCATCCGGAGCCTGTGCTCCGCAACGGGAGAGGCCACAACAGTGAGAGGCCCGCGTACCACAAAAAAAAAAAAAAAAAAAAAAAAAAAAAAAAAAAAAAGCCTGTGGGGTGTATTTCTGGGAGTAGAAGATGGAAAGTGGGGTTGGGAGCAGCCAAGAATGGAGAAGCACTGATGCTACTGGAGAGGAGCTGGGATGGAGGGGCCGGTGTGGGAGACTGGAGCACTCCAGGAAGTATACGCCCTCCTCTGTGTATGTGTTGTCACCTCTCCTGTTCTGTTTGTTCTTGTGGCTTGAGTCACACCTTTAACAATATTTAAAAGATTTTATGAGGCTTTAGGAAGAAACAATGAAATGTGTATGTGCACAAAGATTCTTAAATATTTTTTAAGTATTTAAGTTGTATTTCATGCAATATTTGAAATAAAGATTATTTGTAATATTGAATTGTGTTATGGTGCATAATAATAACCAAACACCTGTGACCCCACTCCACAACCTAACAAAGGGAACAGTATCCATTTTGTTAAGATGCCTGTGTGGGCTCCTATGGCATCCTCTTCCCACTCTATTCTAAGAATCTTCCTCCTAAATTTGCATTTTCTTGTTCATTTTTACTTCATCTCATAGTTCTGAAAAATTACTATATTAAGATTTATCTGGTGTGTCGATTGGTAATTCCAGTAATTAAATCCTCTGGGGTCAAAATCTGCTGACACTCATTTATGGTTTCTTTTCTTCCTTCCTTCCTTCCTTCCTTCCTTCCTTCCTTCCTTCCTTCTTTCCTTCCTTCCTTCCTTCCTTTCTTTTCTTTCTCTTTCTTCCTTTCTTTCGTTCTTTCTTTCTCTCGCTCTTGCTCTCGCTCTCTTTTTATTTTTTTATTTTTTTTTATTTTAATGAGCACATTTAGGGTTGAACTTGATCGTGGGATAACACAGGCCCTAAGTTAGCGAGGCTTTGGTTCATGTCATACTTCTATTTGCTTCTGCTGGACCCCAGGAAGTGCTGCCAAGCAGGGACTCCTTTATTTTCTTGGCTTGGGCTTTGCCTGACCAGACAGGTGTTCTCCATTTTGACTCCAGACACAGGTGAGAGCAGGTTAAGAGTGGATCATCTCAGAGGATGCTGGATGTGAAGGCTTTTGCAGCCAGGATTCCTGGAAGGTTCCCTTTGTTGGTAGGCAGACTCTTCCAGCGTATAGTCCCACTTAGGGGTTCCTGGCTTAATGTGGGAGTCCAAGTTCAGCTCCAAAGCTATACAGGGATCTAGAGTTTCCCATTACCCTCTGTCAGCATTTGCCTTGAGGGCTGCCCTGGTTCTTACATTAGCTTAGGGCTCTGATTTCGGCTCACTGTTGCTGTTTATGTGCCCTTAATTTCTTGAATGCTTAACAATGAACTAAAAATATGTTGGTTATCATTTATCCAGGTCTTTATAAAGAATTTAGTGCACCACATTGCTAGATGCAAAGTCTATACTTGAAATTTTATTTCCTTTGTGATATGAGAGCCGTTAGGAGATAGAGATTTGCATCTCTAAGTTGTTCAGTTACATTTTGTAAGCTGCCAGTGTTACTGCTGCTGTTTTTTCCTGTTTGGCTTTTGCTTTTTATTATTTATATCTGGTTTTATTGCAGAGATTAAAAATAAAGTTGGGGGCTTCCCTGGTGGCGCAGTGGTTGAGAGTCCGCCTGCAGATGCAGGGGACACGGGTTCATGCCCCTGTCCGGGAAGATCCCACATGCCGCAGAGCGGCTGGGCCCGTGAGCCGTGGCCGCTGAGCCTGCGCGTCCGGAGCCTGTGCTCCGCAACAGGAGAGGCCACAACAGTGAGAGGCCAGCGTACCGCCAAAAAAAAGAAAAAAAGAAAGAAAGTTGCTATTTTTCCTGCTTTATAGCTTTTAAAAAAAGATTTTCCTTGTGCCATATTAGGCAGTCAATTTTTTTAAGTTATATTGGTGCTTTAAGGAGTATATTTTGTCTTATTTACTATATTGTTAAGGTCCTCTTAATAATAATTTACTTTTACTCCCTTGAAATGTCAAGTTTTATGAGATAAGTAGTTTCCCACTGCTTTTTGTAGATTTCTCCTTCACTGTCTCCAGATGTTACTTTATATGTGTGAATACTATATCTTTGAGTGCTAAAAGATTGATAGATGGCAATTTATCTTTTTAGTAGATTATAACCTGTATCATTATAAAGAGAGCCTCTTTTATCAACACATTTATGATATAAATTGCATGTTGACCACTTTAATAACAAAAGTTATATTTTGGTTTATTCTTTTTATTTCAGACTTTCTTAATATATATTTCATTTAAATGTTATAGTTTATACTTATCGCTCTGTTTTAGCCATATTTCCATCATGTATGTTTCTATCTTTAAGCAATATATTGTTTTACAAATTTTGAAATGTATAGAAATGAAGTGATATTCATTCACTCAGCAAATATGAATTGAGCACCTATCCTGCGCTAGGCTCTTGAAAGATTGAATACACTAATGGACAATGGCCTGACCATATATGAAAGCAGAACTCTGACCCTCCATGTACAGCAATCTGTCCAGGAACTCAACCCCCTTGTCTACATTAACGACCAAAAAGCCAGCCAGCTGTAAGTCAGACTTACAGGAAGTCAGACTGCTATCTCCAGGAAGCCAACAAAAACTTATCTAACAATTGGCCCCAAATGCCCAAGACTAGACTAATAACTGATGGTTTCCCTACTGTTTGTCCCCTCTTCCAGCTTGGGATCAACAGAGAAAGCCTAGTACGTATTCCTAACCAATCATATAGATGACCACTTCTAGTTAGCCTACTTTTAGCTTCCCCAGGCTGACAGCCTCCAATCAGGGAACGTGTCAAACCTTCTTTCTTTTCCACTATAAAGCTTCCCCACTCCTCTGCCTGTCTTTAAGTCTCTGTGAAAAGACAATGATGGTGGCTAAGTCACTTGCTCTAGCAAGCTCAGAGTAAATAGCCTTTTCTTCTTCTCATTTAGTTGGTATTTATTTCCATTTCCTGCTGTATCATGAGTACCAGATCAGAGAAAGAGCAAAAACAAACAAAAATGCTGCCTTCATGGAACTTACATTCTAATGGGACAGTGATGGGAGGAGACAGAAAAACATGATAAATGTTACGTAGAATACGTGTAAGTTATAAGCGCTCTAAAAATGAACAAGGGAAGGGACATGGGAGGGCCAAGAGTGGAAGGGATTGAGGGAGTAAATCATATAGATGTAATGCAGCAGGACAAAGCCTTCCAGGCAGCAGGAACCTCAAGGCAAAGGTTCTGATGCAGAAATATGCCTGGCACTTTCTAGAAAAAGCAGGAACTTGGGGCTGAAGAAAAGGAGTAAGGAGAAAAGGAGGAGATGCAGTCAGAGGCCTCGAGGAGCTGGATCATGGAAAGCTCTGGGGGCCGTTGGAAGGACTGTGGCTTCTTCAACAAGGGAGCCGAGAAGTCTCTGAGCAGAGGAGTGACAGGGTCTGACTTTTGTTTTAAAAAGACTTCTTGGCTGCCGTGTTAAAATGAAATAGGGTGACCACATGCCCTGGCTTGTGCAGGACAGTCTTAGTTTATGCCTGTTGTCCTGGCCCCTTTCACTTTCACAGTGTCCTAAGTTAGACAATGAAGCATGGGATCACCCTAAGCACAGACAATAAGGGGGCAAGGATAAAAGCAGAGAGACGGTGGGAAGCTGTTCTAATAATTCTGTTAAGAAATGATAGTGCCATGGAAATGGTGACAGCAGTGGAGGTAGTAAGAAGTGTTTAATTTGGGCTGTGTTTTCAAAGTAGAGCCTGTGTGTTTTCCAAACAGAGAGAGAGAGAGAGAGAGATGTGAGTGCGTGTGTGTGTGTGTGCGTGCGTGCGTGCATGCGTGCGTGTGTGAAATCTAAGGTAACTCCACTATTTTTGTCTGAGTAACTAGAAAATGCGTTCTTCATTAACCTAAATGGAAAAACTGGAACCTAGTTTTCAAGGGAAGATTGGGAGTTTGGTTTTAAAAATTGTACTTTTGAATTGTCTATTAGATAATCATGGAGAGATACAGGGTAGAACTTGAATGAGTTTGGAATTCAGGAAAGAAGTGCAGGGTAAATACATAAATGTGTGGGTATATATATATATATACATATACACATATATATAAAATATATAAATATATAAACATATATTAAAAAACTTGCTGGGTGGAATATTCTGTAAATATGTAGTTCCCTGTCCAAACTATGTTGCAACAGCTCTGTTAACTGCTTGCATGTAAACTGTGAAGTCAGGGCCTAATATATTGGCTTGGACAAAAAGTTCATTCAGGTTTTTGAAAGATGTTGCAGGAAAATCCGAATGAACTTTTTGGCCAACCCAATTTTCTTTTCCCGTGTTTCAGTAGCCACTCCTTCTGTACCCTATTCTTAGAAGATAGTTTTCATTTTGAAGCATAACAACTCAATCAGAATATATTTGTGACAGTATTTATTAAAATTTCCTGGAAAACAGGAAACTCATTGGACCTTCAGATAAACTGCCTTCTCTCCTCAATTACATTTCTTCAGTATATTTGAATGATTTTTTTCTGTTGCAATTATTTCTTTTCCCTTCTTCAGGGAGAACAATTTTTAATATAATGGTCCTCTATGATCTCCCCCAAAATATATATTAGATTTTCTCTAAACACCTTAGTCTTTTTTTTTTCTCTTCAGCATTATGTGATTTTTCTCAAGCCTGCCCTCATGTCACCAACTCATTATTTTTCATGAATGCCAATTCTGCTGTGGGTAACTCCTCATCCTTTTATAGTGTTCATGTAATACCTGCATTCCTTTATTCTTCTAGTTTTCCTTTCACTGTGTGTTATAGATTTATTTCCTGTTTCAGAGCATTTATGTTTAATTTCTTTGACAGCAGCAAGCAGCTAGAGAGTACTGTTTTCTTGTATTTCATGTCTCTTCCATTCTTTCAGAGGTTTTGTGCTGGGCTGTTTCTTTTGCTTAGTTGTCTTTCAAAATCGACAATTCTGTTGAATCCAAAGAGTAAATATGGTTTAGTGAATGAACTGGATTGGGTAAACCTCCCTTAAACAGAAAACAGCTTTATTCTTTTTCGCCATCACTGTCCCTCTGTACTATGTCAAACCTCTTTTTGATGTCCCTGACAATACCTTGGGCATGTTTTATAGCTTTTACTGTCACTTTTAACAACAACAATAAATAGTCTAATTTTCCAGGCACAAAAAAATCCATTCATTCTAATATCAGAGCATCAATATTCCTTCCAGTTACCCCTCTTCCAGTAAGCCTGATTCAGTCTTGGGTGCCTCCAGTGGAAAAGCTGGGAAATGGTGGGTCAGCTCTGCCACCTATTCCTCTCTCTTTCCATTCCTGGTCTTTCACTTACAAGGATGTTTCTCGCTCCTGTGTGACTACAGAAGGGCTGCGGAGAATGGGAAGCACAGTCAAGCGAGGGCAGGCAGGATTTGTAACCCAATGTTGATGCCCTCGGCTATGGTGCATGTCCCAGTCGGGGGCTTTTGTGTGGTCCCCTTGTCTTTCCCAGTGGCTCCTGGACCAGAATAGGCATTCTGTGACTGACTGCCTATTGGTGATGCCTTCTAACCGTCTACAGCCAATGGTATGAGGTAACACATAGAAAAATACTTAGCACGGCTTGTGTTGGCTCCTACTACTCTTAAAGAGTATGAGTGGTACTATTCCTACTACTTTTATGAGTGTACTTTTAGCCTCTTTATTTTGGTTCATTTTTTAAGGACTAATGTTAAGAGAAGCGATATTTAAATAGGAGATCATAACTACCAGCTTTCCTTGGCTCTGGGAATTTAGGAGGACTTTTTGTATGTATTTATTTATAGATGATACTCTATTTTGTAGAGAGAAAAATACTTAGAGTTTAATCCCTATACTGTAAAAAAATAGGCAACTGAGGCCCAGAGAGGGAATGAATCCTGCCTGTTCTGTAGGGGCAAACAGCCAGGACTGGAATATGGGACTTTACCTTCTGTCTTTTAATTTGGGCCTTAGGACCCAAGGTATCTCCTCTTGAGGGGAGGTGCTCCATGCTTTTATGACTGAGTATAGAGGGATTTCTGTTCACCTAATCTCACCTTATTCTTCCTGCTATCCTGATGGGTAGCCCAGTAGTGACATATATTTTGATAGATGATGTACCTTTCTCTTAAGGAACAAACCTTGCCTATAAGGAACATTGAATATTTGTGACCTTTTGAGAAATAACCACCAGATGTCACTGTAGGCTATGTTTTGTCAAATGAGACTACTGTATCTATAGTTCTCAAATATGCTCAGAGGAAAAAACTGAGACCCAGTGTGTGCCATGCATCCTAATGTTTCGAGTCATACAGAGTTTTCTGAGGCTATGAGTTACTCCCTTTTCTGGTCTCCCCGAGTGCAATACGCTGTTCCTTGTTTAGAGAGCTCCTCTTTGTATTATAATCTGTTCTGCCATCTGTCTCCCCAGTCAGAAGGCCTGTTTCTAATGGCAGAACCAAGGGGGAGGCGGGGTCAGGGGATGTCATCTTTAAATTTCTTTCAACTCCACCAAATTTAGCCTTCAACAAATGATACCATCTAACAATGATTTCACTATGCAAACTCAAATTCAAGGTAAGTCACTTAACTCCTCCCAGGTCCCCATTCATCCCGATTGTTCCCCTAATTGTCCTGTGTACAGAAATTCAGTAGCTGCCACTGACAGCCCTTCAAGTCCTGTGACAAAGTGTTTTGGTTTCTCTCCTCTACCGAAGTGCCTGTTATAGAGTAGACAGACTCTCAGCTCACTCAACAAGAAGCAGTCCTTCCCTACATGAAGGAGAAAAGAGCTGTTTGTGCTTGCTTTGTTTGTTTGTTGCTAGCATTTTTATCTGGGATAAAAGAGCCTGGGATCGTGTGAACTCTGGTTGTGTTACAGAGGTCTCTGCTGTTCAGGCTTTTATTCACGAACAGGAGCTAAGGGGTAGAGTGGAAACCTGCCTGGGGAGTATAGCATTTAATCCAAAATGTGAGTGGACATGGTTTTCCCAAACTGTATTCCTTGGGTCACTTGGATCAGTTATTCTAATACGTGTTTGGGCAATAGGTTTGGGGAGTAAAATACAGTCTCTTCCATTCTGAATGTCATGGAGAACAATTGACATAGTAAAACCACCAAGGTTCACTAGTATAAGAAAGGAAAATACTTAAACATGCTGGAAGGATGTTTTCCAAACTTATTGACAGTATGGAACACCTATTACTAAATGCCTTACAGGAGTACTGCTTCATGGAGAGCTGTGTAGGAAATGCTAGTTGAATTGAAAGAGCGTGAATTTGGTATCTGGGAACTACTTGCCAATCCTGACTTTGTAAACTACTTAGCTGCAGTCGATACTACTCAAAATAAGGGACTGCAAGTTCACAAACTTCTTACTGCTAGACCGCACTACAAAAGGAATATGTATAGAATATTGGTCAATTACGATACTAAGCATACTGTTTGGTTCAGCTGATTTTTATTTTTTGGTAGCAAAACTTTCTTGATGAAGGAAGCCATATATGCTGATTTATATTCTATTACAAGTCTGACACTGAATAGTGTTAGCTGCAGTGATTATAAGTAAACCACTTTACCTTTCTGTTCTCAATTTCACTTTCAAATTACCAGGTTGGAAAATAAACTGATTTCTATAATTTTAAACCTGGTAGTTTTCCAGGAGCCCAGGGTTTTGGAACAAATTGAGTGTCTGTTGTAAACCTCTGACATAACCCATGAGAAACATAAGGATTTGACCTTCATCTCCAACTTGTAAAATACTAGAAGCATTTAATCTTCTCTTACTTTGTCCTAATTGTATGACCAGTAATAAGTGACCCCATAGTCTTTCCCTTATTGTTTTTCAAAGTCCACAGCTACTATGGAGAGATACAGAGGCTGATGGTGAGTGTTAGTAATGTTGAGTAGCATTTGGATGGTGCCTGCAATAATGGTGTATCTTTCTTGGATGATGAACAGATTGCATTATAGGCCTTTATGGCACACTCATCATCTGAAGTACAGAATGAAGATAATTGCAAGGTGGATGAGGATTCGAAGCACAGCATGGCACTGTGGAAGGAGTATGAGCCTCTGAGTCATGTAGACCTGGACTTAAATTCCGTCTCTGCTACATCCTATCTCTGTGATCTTGGACAGTTTTATTAGCCTTTATGGGTGTTCATTCTCTCATTTACAAACCTCATAGGTTTGTTAGGAGGATTAAATGAGATAATGCTTCTGATGTGCCTCTTATTTTTGTAATTTTTAAAAAATTAGAAAAAATATGAGTGAGAAAAAGAATACAAAGTTAGGACATAATTATTCAGGAATAGCAATGTGAAGATCATAAAGTGATGGTTACAAAAATATTGGTTTAGATGCAAAGATGGAGCCCACTGAAATTGCTCAGATAAATCAGTGGAAGAGGAGCATCGTTAGAGGTTTGAGGAGTTTGGAGCCTGTGTTTACAGGCCAAGGATAGAGGCAACAGTGGAAACCTGGGCAGGAATGAGGAGAATATCAGATTAATGGGATAGAAAATTATAAAATGAATAGGTTCTAATCTAGTAGAGGGTCAAGACAGACCAAAGGGGAGCTCATAAAGAGAGTTCTAACTGGCCTGGAGGGAGGCTTGAATAATGTTCAACAGGGTGACAAGGCTGAAGGCATCAGGTGAGTCAGCATAATAGTTCTCACCAGGGTTATCACCCTGTGTGGTGGAATTGAGTTTACTTAACCATAATTGAAATTGATAGACCTTAAGGGGCCTGTAATTGCAAAAGATCTCTCGATGTTACAGAGTGAGCTCTGCAGAATTCTTTCTCTTAGTAATAACTCCTATTCATAGCACTTGTACATTATATAGCACTTCTCATTATCCAAACCACTTTTACGTACATTATTCCAATAGGGCATCTGCACAGCTAACAGGTCTCTCCGTGATACAGGTGAAGAACCTGAAGCTCAGAAAGGTCAACTGATTAACACAAGGATGCACAGCCAGTACTTAGAAGGATGCACAGCCAATACTTAGAAGAAGAGGGATTCGTACCCAAAATTTTTAACTGATATAACAGCTTTTCCCAGAATGAAACAGTGTCTCTCCCTAAGTGTGAAGGTTATCAGTTGACATCCATCCTTTGCACTTGTACTAGATGGAAATAGTGAAAGAGAAGGTTCCCTGGAAATGACAGTGGAGGTACAGTTGATAGAAACAGCCAAAACAGCTTAAGGGTTATTTCTCAAAATAAGCCAATTAGTTATTTAGCTCAAAAATAGTGGCCAAATGCCAGTGTGATGATTTCTTAGAGGGTATTTACAGGAGGTTGTGCAAGTTGAAAAATACAGCTGCAGCCCTTTATTAGCTGTGGATGATCTAAATTAGAGTGGATATGTAAATTGCACTCAAACTACACTTTCCCTTTCCATGACCATGATGGACATCAATCATCCATCATGACACCCTTTCCCACTGTATCAAGATGGGACTTCATCATTCTTCTCAATTTGGCATCCCAAAAGGCACTGCTAAATATTCAGAATTGGCCTAAAATTCTGCCTTAACCTTTCAGTCCAAAACCATATTTGAAACTCCATTTTCTTTTCTAGGTAATACTCAAAAAGAATTTGTCACTCCCTTTATTATGCCTGAAACCTACTAACAAGATAGCCTGCATTTTTACAATTCGTGCAAAATTATGTAAACATCCCAAACAACATGAGATTTGTACAGGAGCTGACAGATCCGGTACTGTGTTTGTTCTACATCTTGAGGATATTGTCATTTCTGCTTGTGAGAAGAAAAAGGGGCCCTCCAGTAGTCACTGGTGAATTTCGTTCCTCAAAAGCATGATTGTTATGTGCTTATTTCCAGCAATTCTAAAAAGTAATTTTATTTCAGGGACCCAGAGAAGTCAATCGTTTCCTTTTAGGAAGGGATTTTTCTAGTACATTGTTCATTGTTACTAGCTCAGAAAACAGTTATTTGATTCATAAGACATAAGGCAGTGCTTTAAATCAGTTTCACTTCTACACCATAATTGAGCCCTTGGCACTCAGTGTTGTTTTAGAACTAAAGATGTGTCAGTCACTGGAGGGCCTTTCTCAAAATATATTTGCCTATATTTTTGCCTCCATTTTCCTTCTACACCCTCCACACACCCTTTTGTTTTCTTTATTCTGGTTTCCTTGGGGGCAGAAGTGTTGAGGGCAAATGTCTATTTTTGAAAAGTTCCTCCACCTACCATTCTCCCCCATGCCACCACCAAATGAGAACCTCTGATATAATAGAAAGAAAACTTAAAATTTAAGTTAAGAGACTGTTGGATTTAAGTCTTGCTCCTGCTAATTTTCCTAGGTAATCTGGGTTATTATTCAGGTCTTATTTGGCTGCAATACCAAGTCAAACTGGTTTTAGCCAAAAAAAAAAAAAAAAAAAAAAAGGTTGGTGAAGCTTTTCTGGCTCACATGCTTAAAATGTGCCAGGTTGATTCTGGCTAGAATACAAGCAGTATCATAAGGACCTATATTTCTCCATCTCTTTAGTTCTTCTTCCCTCTGTGTTGGTGCTTCTCTCAGAGTTTTTGTGGTGGCCCTCAATCCCTTTACTATTACTTCACTCTGATCATTCAGCAAAACCCCAAAGAGGGAGAAAATTTCTTTCCCCAGTAAGTCCCATAAGGCCTCAGCTCCATTCTGTGGCTTGACTTTTCTCTTGTGACCATTCCTGAACTAGTCACCTGTCACTATAGCCAGTGAGAATGGAACAGCCTGATTTGTTTACTCCTAGGCGGAGAAGATACTGCCCAGTACTTATCTGGGCAGTTACGGTTGTCTGTGGCTGATATGTATGCTGTTCCAGATGTTAAATATTTTGTATATTCCCCTGTTCTTGGATTACAGTCCTGTTCTTAGTGTTGAGAAGAGATGTGATTTCTCTTGAGTCTCAAAAGTCTGGAATTGTGAAAGTGACATGTTCCTCATAGGAAAGTTACACTAGAAGAAAAGGAAATGAATAACCATTTTCTAGGAAAAGATGTCAGTGCTTTGGGTCACAACTTCCCCATATGTAAAATAGAAAATTTAAATCAGTTGGTCTTATATGTTGCCTAATCATTTTAATTTTCTATGAAAAGAACGGTCTTTTGTAGCCTTTACTAGTACCTATTACCCATTTTATATTGAATGTACCTATATAAAATAGATGTGTCTGCACATCCATATATCCATGTGTGTGTGTGTACATATAGTTCTAATTTTGCATACAAGGCAACTGAGGAGAAGCCACCAGGGTTCCCCCAACAAATGTGACAGAGCCAGTTGTATAATTATGTTTCTTAGTGGACAGCTTTTTTTTTATTTGACTATATTCATATTCATGTCTTAATCTTGGTGTGTTAACCATTTAAGAGGATTTTACAATTTGTGAGAGTCTCTTAGAAATAAAAAGTAAAAACTAAGAGGTATGTGTCTCAAATGCTGGAATTTTAGTTACTATAACCAGAAGTAGGTCATAACATTGAGGAAAAGGAACATTGGAGCAATGACAGGGTCTGTGCCATCATTTGGGGAAAGAGTAATTAGTTGAAAAAACATCTATTTGCCTTTGACTGCTTTTCTATCTGCCTTGCCATACCCTTGTTTTCATGAATGCCCTCTTCATCACATTCTTCACAATATCTTCATTCTAACCTATTATCAAACAATAAAAATGAGCGACTTTTCTAGAACATGGCATCTCCTCCCTCCCTGGCTATTGCCCTTACAATGATATGTCAGTATGAGTGAAAATTTAGATGAGAGTGGAGTGTTTGATCATTTTAAAATCATAGCATTTTAGACCTTGTGTATTCCATGTAAAGTTCCTTTGTTGCTGTTGTTATTGTCTGTTCATAGGGCTGAAAGCCCATTTCTCTTCTCCACATCTTGCAAAGGTTTCAAACAGAAATTATTAGGTAAGATGATTTTTTTTTTTTAGCCTCTCACTGTTGTGGCCTCCCCCGCTGCGAAGCACAGGCTCCGGACGTGCAGGCTCAGCGGCCATGGCTCATGGGCCCAGCCGCTCCGTGGCATGTGGGATCTGGACCGGGGCATGAACCCGCATCCCCTGCATCGTCAGGCGGACTCTCAACCACTGCGCCACCAGGGAAACCCTAGGTAAGAATTTGAAATCCAAACCACGGGCCCAGCACAAGACACTCCATCTCATTCATGTGAAAATCACTTTTTGAATGCTTATTCTATGTAAGGCTGGGTGGTATGTAAAGATGAATTGCTGCCTTATAGAGATAAGACCTGGACATAAATCATTACAAAACAAGACAGATAGTAATATATGTCATCAGAGAGGAATAGATAAATTGCTATGAGAGATGGGAGGATAAAGAAATTACTTTGTTGGAGAGGAGATATGTAGTGCTGTAGTTTGGCATTTTTTGGCTACAAGTAAATGACTTCCTTCAAATGTGCTCAGGCTAAAGGCAAAAGCATGTTCACATCTGATTCTGGAAGGAAGGGAAGTTTTCATGAAGGAGAAGAGTTCTAAGCTCAGCCCCTGAAAGACGAGTAAGGTTCAGAATTAACTCAACTGCAAGAAATTCTGCTCAGCACTCCTATCACCTTGGAGAAGGAACATGTGGAACTATTTACAGCCATTAGATGTTTAGCTGGAGGGTGGCAGCTATTTGTCAGAATTGAAAGTAGACACCCCAGTATGGATGCAGATGGAAAGAGGAAAGCCTGAGCACAAGCCACTGTCTGAAAATGCAGGTCACACTGAGGAGTGGAGAAAGACAGCTGGGGGTCAGGGAGGGAATCCTGCATCTGCTTCCAGGGAGTTATCGAACAGCTACCAAGAGCAGAGGCGGTGTGGGGGGGCTGTGGATTTAAAAAACAAAAAGAATTGACAAAATTGGGCAGGCATTTTGAAGAACAGTGATGCAAGTGGGATATGTGGGGAATGGATGCAATTTCCCTAAAAATGAAATTGTCATTTCATTTCTCTATGTGAAAATAAGTATATGAAAAGGAACTAGATGGTCTCTATTTTCTCACCACACATAGGCTCTGTTCTGGGTGTTGAGAATACAGCAGCAAACAAGGAAAGTCCCTGACCCGAGAGAGCTTATATTCTAGTGTGGGGAGGGGATAAGTCAACAAGTTATATATGATGTGTGTTTTATGGCAAACTGTGTATCAGGCTGGGGTTGAATCATTTCCAAATAATCTACCCCAACTATCTATTCTGGTTCTTACACTTAATTTAAGATTGTCTTACTAGTAGTCATTTAGTAATCCTTTTATTTATTTAGTTCATGCCTTTATTCAACAAATATTTGAGCGCCTACCATGTTCCAGGCATTGTGTTGGGCACCAGAGTGCAACAGCAAACAAGATGGATGGTGAACTCTGCCTTAAAGGAACTTATATTCTAGAACAATGTCACCTAATAGAATTTTCTGTTGTCCTATATCCACTGCCCACTGTGGTACCACCAGCTACTTATGGCTACTGAACGTTGTAGCATGACTAGCATGACTAAGAAGCTGAACTTTTAATTTTATGTCATTTAAATTCATTTAAATTAATGTGGCTACTGAATTGCACAGCATAGTTCTAGGAGGTATGATAATCTATAAATAAATAAATTTAAATAAGTAAATCAATAATACATTTTAAATAAATAATTATGAATTATTTTAGGTGCTGTGAAAGAAACACATGAGATCCTAAGTTAAAGAAAAAATGGCAAAGGGTGTATTTCAAAAGGTGATGTGATAAAACTTGTCACCACATTCAAGTTGAGACCTGAAGGATGGGAAAGAGCCACTTAGAGAAAGATTCTTGGGGAACAGAGAGGAGAAGAAGTCCACAAAGAGGAATTCCTTGGCATGTGGGAGGGACTGAAGAAGAATAGCTGGCGTTTGCTAAGTGAGAAGCAGTGTGGACAAGTGGAAGCTGGAGGTTAGGGAGAGGCAAGAGCCATATCATGCAGAAAGCAGGCAGTGTGTATGCCAGTTCCATGAAGGGTACCATGCTGTCTCCTGAGGCCTGCCTGGTCCTTGTTTTCCAGCCCAGTGGTCACTTCCTAATGAATACTTTTTAACAGAACTGGAGCAAATTGCTGGAGCACCTCACAGTATCAACCCATTACATTTGATCATCTGCCTATTTTGCTATGTGATTCACTAGGAAAATATCATTGCCTACCATGGAACAAAAAGTTAAGTTAGACAAGGCCCATACTTGCAAGAAGTATAAGAGACTAACTACTAATTAAGAACTGATTTTTTATTTTGTTTTGTTTTGTTTTGCGGTACGCGGGCCTCTCACTACTGTGGCCTCTCCTGTTGAGGAGCACAGGCTCCAGATGCGCAGGCTCAGCGGCCATGGCTCACAGGCCCAGCCGCTCCAGGGCATGTGGGATCTTCCCAGACTGGGGCATGAACCCGTGTCCCCTGCATGGGCAGGCGGACTCTCAACCACTGTGCCACCAGGGAAGCCCAGAACTCATGTTTTAATAAGAGTAATTAATTATGAATGATTAGAAATAGGATGAAGCTATTTTTTTTCTTTTAATATTGCTAGAAGGAAGCTAGCTGATGAGGTCTGAGTCCCTTACTTCCTGAAAGCTTTTGGGAGGAAACATGGGGGAGGTAAAGAAGAGGATGGAAATTGACTTTAAAATAACCTATTTTTAAAGCTATCAATCCTTGATTTGGATTTTCTTCTCTGAATGTATAGATATTCAGGCTTTAGAGATAAGTGATTTATGCAGGAGATAGTCATTATGCAGATGAAATGCCCATGGGAGGGGTGCTGGCAAATAGCTGTGTTTTTCAGCTGTCACTTCTGTCAGCTTCATTGATTTTAAAAATTGTCAGGAAGTTGCATTTTAGAATGTAGATTCCTCTGGGGGCAATGTTTATATATATATTTTTCTCTGTACAATCATGGTACATTGGTAGGGTTCTAGAACCCAGGGACTCACCTCTGATGAAGAAAACATGTAAAATGTCATCATATGCTTTGTTCTGCAAAAAATAGAACTTTTATTATATATTTGTTTGATATTTGTCTTTCTCTGTATCTGTGAGTCTGCTTCATTTTTGTTATATTCACTGGTCTGTTTTATTTTTTAGATTCCACATATAATAAATATTGTATCAATAATATGCTGTACTTGATTAAATTAATTAAAATAAATCAATTCACTAAATTGATTAAAATAACACTGTCTTAAAAATAACTCTTCGTCTAACCTGAGGTCATAAAAAAATCTACATTTTCTTCTACAATATATATAGTTTTGTAATATATATCTATAGCAATAGTCCATTTTGGGTTAATTTCTGTATAATTTCTGTATAAGGTGTAAACTTGAAGTTGAGGTCATTATTTTTGCTGTTATTGTTAGTTGGCTGCCTAGTTGTTCCAACACCATTTGTTGAAAGGACTACCTTCCTCTTTTGATTTGCCTTCATACCTTTGTCAAGAATCATTTAGCCATATTTGTGTTGGTGTATTTCAGGACTCTCTTCTGCTCTGCTGGTCTGTACGTTTACCAGTACCACACTGGCTTGATTACTGTAGCTCTATAGTAAGCTTGACATCTAGCAGTGTTGTTTCTCAACTTCATTTTTCTGATTCAAGTTTCTTTTGGCTAGTCTTGTTACTATACCTTTCCACATAAATTTTAGAATAAATCTGTCTATATCTACAAACAAAATCCTGGGATTTTGTTTGGAATTGTGTTAAATCTATAGATCAGTTTGGAGAGGATTAACATTTTTATAGGATCAGTCTTCCAATCCATGAATATCCTATCTCTTGCCATTTATCTAAGTCTTTTTTGATTTATGTCATCATTGTGTACTGTTCAGTATGCAGATACTATGCATGTTTTGTTAGATTTATATTTAAGTATTTCATTATTTTTGAACTCTTAGACATTTTTTAAAAATTCTGTTTTAAAAGTTTTCTGTTCATTGTGAATATACAGAAACACAATTGATTTTTGTGTGTTAACATTGTATTCTATGACCTAACTAAAATCAATAATTCCTTCTTAAGAAGTTTTTGTGGCTTATTGGGATTTTCTACCATCATTTTCCTTTTCAATCTCTATCACTTATATTTCTTATTTTAAGCTTACTTCACTGGCAAGAACTTCCAGTATGATGTTGAATAGGAGTGGTGAGAGTACATAGCCATGTCATATTCACAGTCTTAGGGGGAAAACATTCTGTCTTTCACTTTTAAATATGATGTTAGCTATAGTCTTTTATTTTTAATTGAAGTTTGGTTGATATACAATATTATATAAGTTATAGGTGTACAATATAGTGATTCACAATTTTTCAAGGTTATACTCTATTTATAGTTATTACAATATGTGGACTATATTCCTCATGTTGTACAGTATATTTTTGTAGCTTATTTTATGCATAATAATTTGTACCTCTTAATCTCCTCTATTGCCCCTCCCCCTTCCCTCTCCCCATGGGTAACTACTAGTTTGTTCTCTGTATCTGTGAGTCTGCTTCATTTTTGTTATATTCACTGGTCTGTTTTATTTTTTAGATTCCACATATAATGATATCATACAGTATTTGTCTTTCTCTGTCTTCTTTCACTTAACATAATACCCTCCAAGTCCATCAGTGTTGCTGCAAATGGCAAAATTTCATTCCTTTTTATGGCTGAATAGTATTCCATTCTATGTACATACCACATCTTCTTTATCCATTCTTCTGCTGATAGACACTTAGGTTGCTTCCCTGTCTTGACTATTGTAAGTAAAGCTGCCTTGAACATTGGTGTGCATGTATCTTTTCGAATTAGTGTTTCTGTTTTTTTTTCAATTTATACCCAGGAGTGGAATTGCTGGGCCATATGGTAGTTCCCTTTCTAGTTTTTTTGAGAATCCTCCATACCATTTTCCACAGTAGCTGCACCACTTTACATTCGTACCAACAGTTTTTGAGGGTTCCCTTTTCTCCACATCCTAGCCAACATTTATTATCTGTGTTCTTTTTGATAGTAGCCATTCTGACAGGTGTGAGATTTTCTCATTATGGTTTTGGTTTGCTTTTCCCTGATGATTAGCAATGTTGAGCATCTTTTCATGGCCATTTGCATTTCTTTGGAAAAATGTCTGTTCAGTTCTTCTGCCCATTTTTTGATTTGGTTGTTTGGTTTTTTGATGTTGAGTTGTATGAGCTATTTGGGTATGTTGGATATTAACCACTTATCGTTCATAATATTTGCAGGTATTTCTCCCATTCGGTAGATTGTCTTTTCATTTGGTCAATGGTTTCCTTTACTGTGCAAAAGCTTTTAAGTTTGATTAGGTCCCATTTGTTTATTTTTGCTTTTATTTCCTTTGCTTTAGAAGGAAGATTCAGAAAAATCTTTCTACGATTTATGTCAGAGTGTTCTGCCTATGTTTTCCTATAGGAGTTTTATGGTTTCCAGTCTTACATTTAGGTCTTTAACACCATATACAAAAATAAACTCAAAATGGATTATAAACTTAAATTTAAGACTGGGAACTGTAGTCTTTTAAAAAAATATACCTTCTTTAGGTTGAGGAAGTTCCCAACCATCCCTACCTTGCTGAGAGTATTATCATGAATGGTTTTTGTTTTGTTAAAACACTTTTTCTGTGTCAATTTATGTTACCCTGTAGCTTTTATTCATTAGACTCTTAATATACTGGATTAAATTGATTTTCAAATACTGAACCAACAGTGCATTCCTGTGATAAGTCTCACTTCATTGTGTTGTATCATTCTTTATATATATTGTTGGATTATATTTGCTAATATTTGGTAAAAGATTTTTATGTTTATGAGGGAAATTGGTTTTAAGGTTTCATTTCTTGGGCTGTCATCTGTTTTTAAATTTTAATTTTATTTATTAATAAGTTAGTTAATACAAGTAAAATAGGCAGAAAATATGATTTCCAAATTTTGAATAGTATAGATCCTAAGTATTGTGGAGTTCATGGTGGAAGGTGATCAATGTCATTGATTATCTTTGATATTAGGGTAACTCAGTCTTATACAATGAGTAGAGAATTGTTTCCTTATCTTCAGTTTTCTAGAAATATTTGGTAGAATCAATGTTATTTGTTCTTTTAATATTTGGTTGAATTCACCAGAGAAATCATTTGGCCTTGGGAATTTTTTTTTCCTAAAGATTTTTAACTATGAATACAATTTCTTTAATAATTGTAGAACTATTCATGTTATCTATTTCATGGCTTTTTCAGTTTGCAGCTTTTTAGCAAGTTGTCAATTTTATTCAAGTTGTTAAACTTATGTGCATGGAGTTCTTTGTAATATATCCTTATTTTAATGTCTTCAGAATCTGTACAGGAATCCCCCTCTTTCATTCCTGCTGTGGTAGTTTGTCTGTCTCTCCATCTGTCTCTCTTGTGTTATCTTCAGTTTTATCAGAGGTTTATCAATTTTGAAGATCTTTCCAAAGCACTAGCTTTCGGTGTCATTGATTTTCTCTGTTACATATGCTTTATATTTTATTGACTTATCTTACTTGTTATTTCCTTCCTTATGCTTGCTGTTATTTTTCTACTTTCTTCAGATGAAAGTTTGGATTACTTACTTGAGATCATTTTCTTTTTCTAGTATAAGCATTTAGCTGCTAGCAGTAATTTAGCTGAATTCCACAGCTTTTGCAATGTTGTATTCTCATTTTTGTTTAGTTCACAATATTTTCTAATTTTCTTGGAGATTTTTCTGTTTGACCTGTGGATTAGTTAGAAATATGTTCTTTAATTTTCAAGTGTTTAGAGATTTTATTACTGTCCTTCTGTAATTTAGTTCTAGTTTACTTTCATTATGGGCATAGAAATTGCTTTGAATGATTTAACTTTAAAATTTCCTAAGGTTTGTTTTCTAAGCAGAGATATGGTCTATCTTGGTGAGTATTCTATGTGCACTTGGAAAGAATGTGTATTCTGTTGTTGGGTCAAGTGTTCTAAAATTGTCAGATCCAATTGCTTGATGGTATAGTCCAATTATTCTACATCTTAATGATTTATTGTCTCTTAGTTTTGTCTATTACTGAGAAAGGAGTGTTGAAGCCTCCACCTATAATTGTGGATTTTGTATGTCTATCATTTTCTCTTCATTTTTTAAGCTCTACTATTAGGTGTTCATGCAATTAAGATTGTTATTTTTATTCTTTATGGATGTTTTGATCCTGTTATCATTATTGCTCTTTTCTTTTCCTTGTTAATTTTCTTTGCTCCGATGTCTAATTTCTCTTACATTAATATAGCTACTAAAGCCTATTTCGGTTAATATGTATATGATATATTTCTTTTCAATCATTTGGTTTTTAACCTACCTGTATTATTACATTAGAAGTAAGTTTCTCAGAGATATAGTTGGTTCACTTACATACATTATGAAAATCTTTGATTTTCGATTTCTTTGGTTGGGCCATTTAAAGTTAGTGTAAGTACTGACATGTTTGGATTTAGGACTATTATTTTATTGTTTTCTGTTTTCTCTGTTTTTGATTTCTTTGTGTTCTCTATTCCCTGTTTTCTCTGGTGTAATTTGAATATTTTGAAAAAATACTCTACTTTATCTGCTGTGTTTTTAAACTTTACCTCATCCTATAATTTTGGTAGTGAATTCTCTTGGGATTACAAGTGATTCCTGTAGAATCAATATTTTACCACTTCAAATAAAAAGTTCAAACCATGTAGGTTTATTCTTCCTACCCCCATTATTTTGCAGTTTTCTTTCATATTGCCTATACATTCATTGAAAACCTCATTAGACTATAATTTTAATGTTCAGGAGTACAACATATTATTTAAAAGTCAGTACCCTCTAGGTCCATCCATATTGTTGCAAATGACAAGATTTCATTGTTTTTTATGCCTGAATTATACATAAATATCTCACCTCTTTGTCCATTCATCTGTCAATAGATATTTATATTGCTTCCATATCTTTTTGTTTGTTTTTTGTTAGTTCATGTTTTATTTGAATTTTATTTATTTTTTTATACAGCGGGTTCTTATTAGTCATCCATTTTATACACATCAGTGTATATATCTTAATCCCAATCTTCCAATTCATCCCAACCCCCAACCCCCACTTTCCCCCCTTGGTGTCCATACATCTGTTCTCTACATCTGTGTCTCTATTTCTGCCCTGCAAACTGGTTCATCTGTACCATTTTTCTAGTTTCCATATATATGCATTAATATACAATATGTGTTTTTCTCTTTCTGACTTATTTCACTCTGTATGACAGTCTCTACATTCATCCATGTCTCTACAAATGACCCTGTTTCGTTCATTTTTACGGCTGAGTAATATTCCATTGCATATATATACCACATCTTCTTTATCCATTTGTCTGTTGATGGGCATTTAGGTTGCTTCCATGACCTGGCTATTGTAAATAGTGATCCAATGAACATTGGGGTGCATGTGTCTTTTTGAATTATGGTTTTCTCTGGGTGGGCTTGCTGGGTCATATGGTAATACTATATTTAGTTTTTTTAGGAACCTCCATACTGTTCTCCATAGTGGCTGTATCAATTTACATTCCCATCAACAGTTCAAGAGGGTACCCTTTTCTCCACACCCTCTCCATCATTTGTTGTTTGTAGATTTTATGATCATGCCCATTCTAACTGGTGTAAGGCGATACCTTATTGTAGTTTTGATTTGCACTTCTGTGATAATTAGTGATGTTGAGCAACTCTTCATGTGCTTCTTGGCCATCTGTATGTCCTCTTTGGAGAAATGTCTATTTAGGTCTTCTGCCCATTTTGGATTGTGTTGTTTGTTTTTTTAATATTGAGATGCATGAGCTGTTTATATATTTTGGAGATTAATCCTTTGTCTGTTGATTCGTTTGCAAATATTTTTCCCATTCTGAGAGTTGTCTTTTTGTCTTGTTTGTTGTTTCTTTTGCTTTGCAAAAGCTTTTAAGTTTCATTAGGTCCCATTTGTATATCTTTATTTCCATTACTCTAGGAGGTGGATCAAAAAAGATCTCGCTGTGATTTATGTCAAAGAGGGATCTTCCTATGTTGTCCTCTAAGAGTTTTATAGTGTCCAGTCTTACATTTAGGTCTCTAATACATTTTGAGTTTATTTTTTTGTATGGTGTTAGGGAGTGTTGTAATTTCATTCTTTTACATGTAGCTGACCAGTTTTCCCAGCACCACTTCTTGAAGAGACTGTCTTTTCTCCATTGTATATCCTTGCCTCCTTTGTCATAGGTTAGTTGACCTTAGGTGTGTGGGTTTATCTCTGGGCTTTCTATCCTGTTCCATTGATCTATATTTCTGTTTTTGTGCCAGTACCATATTGCCTTAATTACTGTAGCTTTGTAGTATAGTCTGAAGTCAAGGAGTCTGATTCCTTCAGCTTCGTTTTCTTCCCTCAAGATTGCTTCAGTTATTAGGGGTCTTTTGTGTCTCCATACAAATTTTAAGATTTTTTGTTCTAGTTCCGTAAAAAATGCCATTGGTAATTTGATAGGGACTGCATTGAATCTGTAGATTGCTTTGGGTAATGCAGTCATTTTCACAATATTGATTCTTCTAATTCAAGAACATGGTATAACTCTCCATCTGTTTGTGTCATCTTTGATTTCTTTCATCAGTGTCTTATAGTTTTCTGAGTACAGGTCTTTTATCTCCTTAGGTAGGTTTATTCCTAAGTATTTTATTCTTTTTATTGCAGTGGTGAATGGGATAGTTTCCTTAATTTCTCTTTCTGATCTTTTGTCATTAGTGTATAGGAATGAAAGATATTTCTGTGCATTAATTTTGTATCCTGCAACTTTACCAAAGTGATTGATTAGCTCTAGAAGTTTTCTGCTGATATCTTTAGGATTCTCTACTTATAGTATCATGTCATCTGCAAACAGTGACAGTTTTACTCTTCTTTTCCAATTTGGATTCCTTTTATTTCTTTTTCTTCCCTGATTGCCATAGCTAGGACTTCCACAACTCTGTTGAATAACAGTGGTGAGTGTGGACATCCTTGTCTTGCTCCTGATCTTAGAGGAAATGCTTTCAGTTTTTCACCATTGAGAATGTCTGCTGTGGGTTTGTCATAGATGGCCTTTATTATGTTGACATAGGTTCCCTCTATGCCCACTTTGTGGAGAGTTTTGATCATAAATGGGTGTTGAATTTTGTCAAAAGTTTTTTCTGCATCTGTTGAGATGATCATATGGTTATTCTTCAATTTGTTAATATGGTGTATCACACTGATTGATTTGCATATATTGAAGAATCCTTGCATCCCTGGGATAAATCCCATTTGATCATGGTATATGATCCTTGTAATGTGTTGGATTCTGTTTGCTAGTATTTTGTTGAGGATATTTGCATCTATGTTCATCAGTGATATTGGTCTGTAATTTTCTTTTTTTGTAGTAACTTTGTCTTGTTTTGGTTTCAGGGTGATGGTGGCCTCATAGAATGAGTTTGGGAGTGTTCCTTCCTCTGTAATTTTTTGGAGAGTTTGAGAAGGTTGGGTGTTATCTCTTCTCTAAAAGGTTGATAGAACTCACTTGTGAAGCCATCTGGTCCTGGACTGTTGTTTGTTGGAAGATTTTTAATCACAGTTTCAATTTCATTACTTGTGATCAGTCTGTTTATGTTTTCTATTTCTTCCTGGTTCAGTCTTGGAAGGTTATACCTTTCTAAGAATTTGTCCATTTCTTCCAGGTTGTCCATTTTATTGGTGTAGAGTTTCTTGTAGTAGTCTGTTATGATGCTTTGTATTTCATTGTAACTTCTTTTTTGTTTCTAATTTTATTGATTCGAGTCCTCTCCCTCTTTTTCATGATGAGTCTGGCTAAAGGTTTATCAATTTTGTTTATCTTCTGAAAGAACCAGCTTTTAGTTTTATTGATCTTTGTTATTGTTTTCTTTGTTTCTATTTCATTTATTTCTGCTCTGATCTTTATGATTTCTTGCCTTCTACTAACTTTGGGTTTTGTTTGTTCTTCTTTCTCTAGTTCCTTCAGGTGTAAGGTTAGATTGTGTATTTGAGATTTTTCTTGTTTCTTGAGGTAGGATTGTATGGCTATAAACTTCCCTCTTAGAACTACTTTTGCTGCATCCCATAGGTTTTGGATTGTCAGTAAAACTTTAATCATCTTGTCTGCTGGTGGGTGGGTCTGAGTTCCCTCCCTGTTGGTGGTTTGGCCTGAGGCGAGCCAACACTGGAGCCTACCCAGGCTTTTTGGTGGGGCTAATTGCGGACTCTGGGAGGGTTCGCACCAAGGAGTACTTCCCGGAACTTTTCCTGCTAGTGTCCTTGTCACCCCGGTGCACCAGAGCCGCCCCTACCTCTGCAGGAGACCCTCCAACAATACCAGGTAGGTCTGGTTCAGTCTCCTATGGGGTCACTGCTCCTTCCCCCTGGATCCTGATATGCACACTACTTTCTGTGTACCCTCCAAGAGTGGAGTCTCTGTTTCCCCCAGTCCTGTCGAAGTCCTGCAATCAAATTCCGCTAGTCTTCAAAGTCTGATTCTTTGGGAATTCCTCCTCCTGTTGCTGGACCCACAGGTTGGGATGCCTGACATGGGGCTCAGAACCTTCACTCCAGTAGGTGGACTTCTGTAGTATAAGTGTTCTCCAGTTTGTGAGTCAACCACCCAGAAGTTATGGGATTTGATTTTATTGTGATTGTGCCGCTCCTACTGTCTCACTGTGGCGTCTCCATTGTCTTTGGATGTTGGGTATCTTTTTTGGTGAGTTCCAGTGTCTTCCTGTTGATGACTGTTCAGCAGTTAGTTGTGATACCAGTGCTCTCGCAAGAGGGAGAACTCTTTGGTTTCTTATAATCTAGCATGGTACCCCTCAAACTAAATATTTTGTTTTCCATGATGTTGAGTTTTTGAAGATTTCAGGAGGCAGACTATAACTATTGGTGATACTAGGTTTGATCACATGATTAAGTTGGTAACTGCTAGGTATTTCTGTTGTAAAGTTATGTTTTCTGGTACTATTAAATATTTGTGGGTTGATACTTTGAGCCTGTGTGAACATTCTGTTTTCAGATATATTTTGACATCAAAGTTTTATGCACCCATTGATGAACTTTAGCTAAATCATTATTACAGTGGAGATGGAAAAATGGTAATTTTCTTCTTTTTTTCTACATTGATTATCTGGCAGTCTTTTAAAAAGAATTTTCTTTTTAAATCCCCTCCCCTTCAATGTGAGTTGCACATATCCCTATTAGAATACAGCAAAGATAGTTAGATGTCAATTTCTTGATGACATAACTTATTCTAATGTACCCCTTGCACATTATAATGTATACGCTCTCTTCCCTGCAGACTTTGACGAAGCACGCTGCCATGTGTTAAGATGCCCTTTGGAGAGCACCACATGTCAAGGAACTGAGGGTGGACTCTGGCCAACAGCCAGCAAGAAACTGAGGCCCTCGGTCTGGCAGCCTGTGAGGAATTGGATGTGGTCAACAACCACAGAAGCGTAGAAGAAGATTCCTCCCTAGTTGAGTTTTCAGATGAGAGAGATTTTTGAATATTTTGAGGTGCAATGAATATTGAGAACTTTAGGACTCCAAAGGCTTGTTTGTTACAGGGAAATGATCGTAAACCAGATGGACCTCAGATTTTTCTGGTATCTTCTGAGGAAATAATAATTAAAATAAGTTGAGGGATGATTCAACCAGGCAGAGGGATCATCTGACAAAGTTCACAAAGCTGGCTGCATTTTTCTCTACATCTTCTTTTAATACCAGGGTTTTAAAAACATTTGCATAGTGCTTCATCTAGTATTCAGACCTCAGTTTCTAAATATATTCTCCGTTCTTTTTAGTGCTAATTCCAGGTTGGGTTAGGGAAAGTACAAGATGAGCCTGGAACACTTTGTGCCAGAAGTAAGGAGGTAATTAAGTACCTGAAAGAACAGAGGAGCCAGCTTCAAGAAGCTCTCATTGACCAAATTTGCAACATTGTGGGCCTTAATAAACGGAAAATAGTGGCAATGTATTAAAACAGTTTGAATTTAAAAAAATGAGTCCATAGTTGTACCCGAGAGAGAGAGAGAGAGAAGGGGGAAAAAAGTTCATCTTTTTAAAAGAATGCCAGATAATCAATGTAGAAAAAACGAAGAAAATTACCATTTGTCCACCTCCATTGTAATAATGATTCAGCTACAGTTCACCAATGGGTGCATAAAACTTTGATGTCAAAATATATCTGAAAACAGAATGTTCACACAGGCCTGAAGTATCACCCCATATATATTTAATATAACCAGAAGAATATACCTTTACAACAGAAGTAACTTGCAGTTTCCAGCTGCATCAAGTGATCACATTTAGTTTCACCAGGAGTTATAATCTGCCTGCTGAATCTTCAAAAAGTCAACATCATGGAAAACAAAACATTTAGTTTGAGGGGTACCATACTAGATTATAAGAAACCGAAGAGACATAAGAACCAAATGTAATACAGTAACCTTGGTTGGATCCTGGATTGAAAAATAATGACGTAAAAACATTCATGGGACAATTAAAGGAATTTGAACATAAATAATATTAGACAATATTACATAATTATTAGCAACTTTTTAGTTATGTTAATGGTGGTATGGTTATATTGAAAAATGTCCTTATTTTTAGGTGATGCATGCAGAAGAACTTAATATTTGGAAGTTGTGTATATTACACCTTCCACTCGTAACAACTGGTGAACCTAGGAGAAGGGTATTTGGGTATAAATTATTTTTTCAACTGTTCTAGAGGTTTGGCATTTAAGGAGAAAAGGCATGAAAGACAATTTTAAAAATGAAAACTTTCTTTTCACAGGGAGGGGTGAGGGGGATAGAAAGCGAGACACAGAGAGACAAACAGAGATCAGCTGATTGGGAATTATGATGATAGAGTATTGTGCTTCATCTCTTAAATCTCAAGAGGACCCTGAGCTGAAGTACACATTATCACCATCTCCATTCTAGAGATGGAGAAACAAAGAAAACAACTCCATATAATACAGCCTGGAAGGAACACAGCCATGATTCATAACAGGGGTTACATTCCTCCTCTGTATCTTAAATATGACATTTAAATGTGGTAATACTCTTTTTGTCATTTCTCTCCCCTCCAGCTTCTCTCTATGAAAAACATAGGCACAAGAGTCAAAAGTTAATGGCTGTGTGGGGATAGAATGAAAGTCAACAAAATCACAACAGTCCCATAATACACTCTTCAGATGTGTGTACTTAGCAAATCCCTAAACAGCAGATACAGAAAAACACTTCTGACCCGTCAGTAAGATACTGATATGTTTCAATACTATGCCATGGTATGCACAGAGATGTTTCCAAAAGAGTTGGGAGAATTTACCACTTATCACATCTATCTTCTTTTGTAACTGAATCTATAGTGGCTAACTGGGAGAACTTATAAATTTGGGATAGATATAAAAGTCTAAGCACTGGACATGAAATTAAGAAGCCTGCTGACTAGTCATCACGCTCGGGTGAACCTAAATGAGCTGCTGTCCTTCCCTGGGCCATAAAAGGAGGAGATTAAATACGTTGATCTCAGATTCTCTTTTGCGCTAACGTCCTATGCATCTGAACCGCTAAAATGCTCCTTCGTCTTCTGATTTTGCCAACTCACAATTCAGCGTGAGTATTGGTCTGACCCAGGTAATATTTCTCTGTTGTGTATCTGAATAAATTACCCATTAGTGTTACTTACCACTTTAGATAAATTTCACTCAAACAGTGCTAGTATTTTTTTTTTTTGCAGTACGCGGGCCTCTCACTGTTGCGGCCTCTCCCGCTGCGGAGCACAGGCCCCGGACGCGCAGGCCCAGCAGCCATGGCTCAGGGGCCCAGCCGCTCCGTGGCACGCGGGACCCTGCCAGACCAGGGCACGAACCCGTGTGCCCCGCATCGGCAGGCGGGCTCCCAACCACTGCGCCACCAGGGAAGCCCGAACCTAGTATTTTTTGAGCTGAAGTTGACTCAGAGTCCACTAGATGGCAATCTTGCCCATTTTTCTTCCAAGAATTACAAAGCTTCAAACCCTCTTTCCAACATTTCCAAAACATGTACTACTCGTCAAAGAGGTCTCAGCTCCTGCCTTCACGGACTTCACAGTGCAATAACCTCTCTGAGACCTCAGCGCTACCCACTTTATTTATTTTTTTTAAATCAGTAATCAGTACTTTAATTCTCTCTTTACATTCAAGTTACAGCACTATCTTCTCAATTACAGTTAGACATTTAAATAAATACTGCCATTGAGAAAGAAAAAAAAAATCAGTAGGGAAATCTAAGTACTTCTAGCACTTCTTATCCTGTCCACACGTCTTTAATTTTCATTTGTAATGATTTGCTAATGAACTCTAAAGAGAACTGCAAGTTTGCTCCCTTCAGAGCCCTTACCTAGGTGGAGGGCAGAGAGGCTAAGAGCACCAAAGGGCGGGTTAAAAGGACATTGAACCTGGGGAGAGGTTAGGTTTAAACCCTCTGGCACTGGACAGAACAGCTGCATATCTCACTCTGCCGCTTACTGACTGAGACTGAGCAACTTTAACTTTTATGAACCACAGCATCCTTCTCCATAAAATGGGGATGATTAGACACCTACCTTATAGGATTTTCTGGGAATTAAATAAGATAATGAAGTAAAGCTCTTAGAATACTCCCTGGAAAAAGGTGCTCAATAAACCATAGTTACTCTGTTGTTACTGCTACTATTATCAGTGTTTTTTCTTTAAATGATAAACTTAATAATTATAATCATTCTTGCTGCTAATTATAGTATTGCTATTAATTATGACTGTTCTAATAAGTATTTAAGTAGTACTATGATGGTAATTAATTCTTTTATATCTAAGTCTAACAGCCCTATGAGATAAATATATTATTCACACCTAAGGATGAACTAAAGCTCAGGTAAGTTTAGTAACTTGACCTAGTCACATAGCTTTAGGAAGTAGAGCCGGAATACCAATAAAGCCTCTCTGACCACAGAGCCAGGACTTTAACCTATAAACTATAACCAAATGGTAGGCTACAACCCTCTCTCACAGGGAAGACAAATAATGTGACCTCCATTTTACAGTCCTACAGAGAGGCAGTGGCTTGCCAAGAACATACAGAGGGCTAAGTGCATGATTAGTACTAGAAATCAAGTCCCTTCATGCTTAACCCAATGTTTTTTATCTTATACCAGCACTGCTTCAAGTATGTATCAAATAGATGTGACTACGGAATCTTTTTACCGAACAGTATTTTGCATGCTCAGTGTCCTGTGGAACACGTGTGTGAAACAATTCCCTATACCGGTACTTTTCTTCAAACAGTACTGAACTTTCACCAGAGTTCTGGGGTAATTATTGCTGGCAGTGCAAAGCCCTGGTGGACATTGACGTAAACAGAAATAAGATAATGATTTCATTATGTCCAGCCTCTTCAGATGCAGCCTAGGAAGTAAGACAGCAAGCGATGTGAAAAACATTGATGGAAAGTAAATGTCAGGAGGGCAAAGCCAGTGAAAACAGTGTGTTGGGATAAGGGTGGATAATTGGTATTAAGTATTTTAAAATTTGTTTCAGAGGTACTGAATCATTAACTCACAAACACCAAGACCAGGAAATCTGCTCCATTTATTCTTCTCCCTCGGGAGATGTGTTCTTACAGTAAGCCAGAAAGATTCCACAGTCAACACGTTCTTAAAAATGAGGAATTGGATTTGTCGGGTTATGTGAATGTCAAAATATTTTCATAGTACACTTCTATAATCCAAAACTGCATGTAGATCTATATTTTCTTGCTTAGAATTTTAAGTGTTTGGTGAAAAGAGTAAACACTTCACAGTTCCTTTACTATGCACTTACATATATATATATATATATATATATATATATATATATATATATATATATATATATATATATATATATATACTGTTCCCATTTTCCCCATTCTGCTTTTCCACTGCTTGCCAACTTTTGTGTAATCTTCATATAAACTGTGACTGCAGGTCACCTAGTCTCTGCTCTGTGTCATGTCAAATAGACAGCAATCAGAAGCAATTACAAGCAATGACAATCTTCACTTAAGTTCCTCAATAACGGACAAGGAGCTCCAACTCACAGTGCATAGAAATATTCTTTCAAATCATCTTTCCCCTGTCATCACCCCACACCTGCTCCAAAGGCTTTTTCTGTCCCAATTCACTCTCAACCTCACTAAAATTCTTGCCATCATTAACTCCCCTCATGACTCTCTATTCTTTTTGCCCCGTCCTTCTCCTTACATCTCCAACCTATTAGTTTCTCCTATCCCGGGTGAGGCTTTCCCTCTCCAATTCACTCTACCCTCTCCTGCTTCTCATGCTATACCCACCTCCCTCCCTAAAATGGATTACCAGGATCTGAGGAAAAGCTCACAGAATGAGCTACCAAAGACAAAGTTCTCTCGTATGGAGATAGATTGTTTAATACATTTTCTTCTATTACTACCATATCCGGTAACAAGGAAAGGGATAGAGACCCCAATAGACTTGGCTTAGCAGCCGTTATATCTCTTTGAACTGAAAGCATTAACACCAGTTTGAAACTGCTTCTTCTTCCCAACTTACCTTCTACGAATTAAGGACTTCTCCATCAATTTTTCTCTTAACCTTTCTCTCATTCTCTCTTCTACCTCTACACTTTCAAGGCTTCTTTTTTTTTTTTTTCCCCCAGTACACGGGCCTCTCATTGTTGTGGCCTCTCCCGTTGCAGAGCACAGGCTCCGGATGCGCAGGCTCAGCGGCCATGGCTCATGGGCCCAGCCACTCCGCGGCATGTGGGATCTTCCCGGACCGGGAGATGAACCCGTGTCCCCTGCATCGGCAGGCGGACTCTCAACCACTGCGCCACCAGGGAAGCCCAGTTTCATGGCTTTTTAACCCCATTTCCTCTACCAGCCTCCTGATGGTCTTCCTTTGTTCTGTCTATTTCTCAGGGTGGCTGGTGGTTCCCAAAGGCACAGCTAAGGAATGTTCAAGGCCCTGAGAAATAGAGAATGATTACCCATTTCTCAAAATGAGAAAGGAAAAAGAAAAGCAAGGAAGGAAGAGAGGGAGGAAGGGAGGGAGGATAGATCTTTTGGTCAATAGAGTTAACAGAGCCTTCAACGTGCAGAAACATGGCTTGTATTTTCATTGTTTCCAGAAAATGTTCTGAACAACAAGAGAATGTTTTCTCAACACTCAACCTTTTTTAGCTAGGAAAAGTAGCCCTTGAGACGTGAAGCAAACAGCTCACAAGACACAGTCTGGGTATCAACATTCATTCCATCCTGCCCTGCGCAGTTGCCTAGTAACCGCTAAGTGAGTATACCAGCTCTACTCTAAATCCGATTGGCATCTGTCCCACATTCCCAGTATTATAACTCTTCTCCTAGGAGATTCAGACCTTGGGCCAGTGGCAATTCTAATCCAGCTACTAATTGTCTTATTTCCAAGTGAAGATGGTAAAAATGCTCAGATAGTATAAAGAGAGAAAGTCATCAGCTGAGAGAGACAGAGAAGGGGTTGAAGCAGTACCACCACACTATCATTTCAGCTGAGTTGGCAGCTTCACGTAAAGCAACTGGCCTTGGAGGATTTATGTAAAAACAGGTTTACACAAAACAACTGGATAAAAGAAAGAGAAGTTAGTGACCAGTTCTTGTGACCCTGTATTTGACTGATGAGGAAACTAAGGTTACAACAAGAAAAGTGTTATGTCCAATAGCACACAAAACAAAGGCACTGATGGCGGTACAGCATAATGATCTCTTATTCTGGTTCTCTTTCCACTGTATCAGATTTTTCAAAAACCATGTCCCCTCAGCTTACAAGTGAGCATTCTGTAAGCAAGCAAAAGAGGCAGGGTTTCTTGAACAGTGGATCTAAGGAAGTGTGGGAAAGATAAAGTTAAATGTTTTTCTTTACTGCTAGACTCCTCAGAATTTTTAATATGCTACTCTGCACTGTAAATCTCTAAATGGGAGTATATTGGGTTTGTTCTCTACACTTCTTTGACCACAGAACAATCCTCCCTGCATCTTTTTTTTTTAAATAACATCTTCTTAAACCAGTAATCCATGCAGTGAACTAGATTTGCAACACATGTATTCTCTTTTGATGGAATCCTCACAATCTACCAGCCATTTTAACCTTGTCATACCAGCAAGAGTTTGCATGTACCCAAACACTTCATACCATCTGGTTGCTTAAGCAATGGTTGGTATGGTACCTACAGATATATGATGTGATCTCTCCATCTCCATGGTAACCTCCTTTCTCCAGGCCACCTTCATCTGTTGACTAATTTTTTTCTGTAATTTTACTGGCTTTCCTTTTTCTACTTTCGTTCCTCTGAGACATGTTCTCTACTAATTAACCATTGTGGAATTTTAAAACTCTTACCCCCCTTTAAACCACTTCCCACGATGGCTCCCCAAGATCTTCACCAGGACTATGAGATTCGATGATCAAACTCCTGCTTCTTTTCTGACCTCATATTCTACCCACCTTGCTTTTGTTTTCAACGCCGCAATCAACGTGTCCTTTTCTTTCCTGCTTGAACATGAGAAACCTATTCTAGCATACGGACCTCTGCCCCTGCTGGGGTCTGTCTACACCCCTCTGTCCCCACATCATCAGTGGCTGATTGGTTCTTTCCCTTCAGTCTCTTCAAGATGTCAGTTTCTTAGAAACTTTTCCTGGTCCAATCTCTATTTCATGCCCCTATTTTATTTTCTTCAAAGTACGTAATATTATTTGAAATTATTTTTGTTAATTGTTTACCATCTGTCTCCTCTACAAGGGCTTCAGATGTGATATTAATTCCTCAAGTTTCAGTACCTAGGATAATTTCTGGCACACAGTAGGTATTCAATAGATACTTGTTAAATAAATGAATGAATACAATAACAACTCTTTGCCATTCAGGGTTCTTAGAACATGAGCACCGTGCCAAAATTGAACATAGTTTATTTTGCTTATATGTAGTAAAAATATGTATATTAATATATACAAATATTTTAACGGTCATTTACTGGGTATAAACAATTACGTATGAAAAGCTAAACAAGGTTTTGCTAACATCTGAAATATTTTTCTTCTCAAAAATTACAATTATTAAGAACATCTCAGTTCAAAAGTTATCAGAATATGTTAGTTTGTAAACAACAGATCAAGAAAGGCGTGATTGACAGCGCACTGCACTGCAACTGAGGAGACTGAGTTCTCCATCAACACACACCACTTGCTTTCCGTGATCCGAGGCAAGTCGCTTCTTAGCTCTGAGGCTCAAGTTCCTCATATGTAAAATACAAGAGTGACCAAGTTATATTCAAGACCCATTGAAGCCTTTGCATCCTGATTGCTGAAGGCAGAGGTTTGATTATAATTTCCATCTTCTTTAACTTTCAGTGATACACTCTCTTTTGGGGGACTCAGGAAGAAAAGTCCCATTTCATCACATTTACAACATAAACCAGGAAGTTCCTAGGTTAAAGTGGAGAAGTAACCAACAATTATGGAATAGATTTCTTTTCATTAATTCTAATAATTACTGAGCATGTAGAACCAGACACTGTTTTGTCCTGATAGAGCTTTTGTTATTCTAGTTTATGAGACAGATATAGAAAATAAGATACAGAAGTAAAATGTGCAATAAATAGATAATGTTGGGTGCTAAGGACACAAAATAGAGCATGGAAAGCAAATGAAGAGTGCTCTGAACAGGATTAAAATTTTACGTAGAAGGCCAAGGAAGGCATGACTGAGGTGGTGATGGTTGAGCAAAGACCTGAAAGGACAGAGTGAGCCATGCAGACGTCTACGGGAAGAACACTGTAGACAGAGGAAACGGCGAGAATAAATGCCTCGGGACAGGAACCTGCCTGTACGTCCAGTGAACAGAAAGCCAAGTAGAGATGACACCCTGAGGATGGGGTGCCTTCCTTGAGGAGACATTCTACTCTTAAACCAATAGTCATTTTATGTAGGCTCATTCCAAACAGATCACTTGAGGAATACCAACATCGACTAAACTGACATTAAAATACCATTCTGTTCAACAGGTTAAAAAGCACTTTTATAGCTATAGCAGCATTCGGAATCACAGTTTTTCTGTGAAAGAGGGAAAAAAGAATGCAGTAAATATTCTAGCAACCAAGGAATGAAAGTAGAAGTGAGCCTTCTCCCTGTCACTCTCAGGGACCAGGAGGAGAATATGTGCTTCCTATATCCACAACTTTAGGCTCTGTGGTTCTAGAGGTGCTGATGCTCAAAGGGGGACACTTCCAGCAGTAGACATAGTAAGAAAGACACTAAATTTAAAGTAAAGGTGCCACTTGGTTACTTTAAGGTTGTGTCAATTGACCAACAGTCACAGAAAAAAAGTTTTCATACTATCAGGAAGAATTAATCCTGATGGTCGTGAGGTGATAGGATGGCCGTCACTTAAGGGAGACAGGAAGGAATTTGACACCCAGATAATCTACTGGGGCATCTCTTGATAGTCTCATGTTCAATTTCAACTCTAAATGGGAAAGTAGAGCAATCACTGCCTGATAAGGGCTTATTAACCAGGGGCCTCAGACCTCTTAGGGATGAGGGTCTGGATCATCCAACACTTAAGAAGTACTGGCTGAAAGAGAATTGTCTAGCGTGGGCTATAGAGAAGGGAGATGATGAGAATCAGTCACAGCCTCAGGACTGAAAGCAGCAGCTCTGGAGTTCATCCCACTAACCCTTCTCTTGAAAATTTCCCCAGGAAATTTGAACCTAGAATCCTGGAGAAGATGTGGTTGGATGGAATGAACATGTGAGAAGTAAGTGGTTATGAGCAATGCAAGAAGTAGACTATACAAGACATTGCAATGCTCTGCCTGGACCACTTTCCTCGGCTGTCCAGGACCCAGACCCCAGACTCTCTGAGGCATCAGCTCATGGTTCACGCTGTCCCTCTTCCCTGGAAAACTGTTCTCCATTGACAACCATGACCTTGTCCAGGAAATTATGCACACACACCCTTCTGGGGGTAGCTCACAGCAAGAGACTACCTTACATGTGGTACAAAAGGCTGTCCCCTTTGCCTTAAAGCGGGACAACTCTACAGGGCAGTTTATGCTCCAGAGATTCCCCACATCTCCACAGAGCAGAGATTAGACTTTACCTCAGACCACATTGAGATTAGAGCAGAGATTAGACTTTACCTGAGACCACATTGTCGTTCTCCTGCTTCACCTTTCCTTATCCTGCTTCACTCCCTTCCTCATAAGTTTGCCCCTGAATCCCTGTCTGAAGCTCTGTTTCTATAAAACTCATCCTGAGACACAGTAGTAGTATAAACAATTTGGGGGGTGGGGTCTTATATAGATGAAATCAGGGAACAGGCAGTCCCAGGCTGGTACGGCAGCTCCCAAGTCATCAGAGACTCAGGTTCCTTCTGTCTTCTCCCCTTTCATTGTCAGCTCATGGCCACTGCCATCAGATCCACATTGCAGAGAGAAGAGATAAAGAAGGGATACCAGCATAATAGTACACCTCACCGTGCTTAGTCCTGACTCAACGCTATCATGGAGGGACTATCCAGTGACTTTTGTCCATTCCAGTGCCCCCCCCCCCCAATCCCTGTCTGTAAGAGACACTGGGAAATGCTGACGTTTGGCTGGGCATGATGTCACACCCAGGATCAAAGTCTGTTAGAAAGGAAGAAGGAAGGGGAGAGATTCTAGCAGTCTCTGCTACAGGTCCCGACTATGACAGTTTGGCTTGAAAGGGGGATCCAAACCTTCTACAACAGGAATCTCTCATAGACCACCTCACCAGAGGCAAAACTGAGCAAGAAGTATGTGAAGAAGCATAGGTATACGTATGCTTTTTAGAAGTAATGTAGTTACAATAAACAGATTATTAAGGGGCAGTCTGAGGCCTATTCACATGTTCACATATTCAAATCTTTAGAGAACCCTGGGGGATACAGAGTGGGTGGGCATTTTTTGATCCTGAATCCTTCCTTAAGAAGACACATTTTCTCCCTCTCTGGTTATATCCTCTAGTCTATGAGTAGAAGTTGCAGTACCAAGGCTTAACAAAAATGCCCAGAGCTCCATAGAGCTTATAGTTCATTTATGGTGCAACTTCTATATGTTTAGATTCATCTGTGGTACAACCAATGATCATATCAGTGACATCTCTGAAAGAATTATCAGAACCAGTTTACATCTTCCAAAATCACTCAATGGGGTAAATAATCACATTAAAGTTCTGATGAACCATACAAAACAAAAATGTTAACTTCAAACTTTTTTCCCCCCAAAGGTATATTAAACCTTAAGGAAAATAATTGCTGGAGAGCCTTAACATACAAAAACTTTTTCTAAATAACTTCCTTGCCATTTCTCTAATTTGGGAATCTTCTGTCCTCTATAATTCCACCTTCTTGGGTCCTAATCATGTGTTCATTCCAAAGAGATCACTTAAAGAATAGTCACACTGGCTATAATTCCATTGTAAAATAACTTAATTCAGCAAGCAAAATCACTTTTCTAACTAAATCACAATATTTTTGTGAAATAGAAAAAATCGAATATAGTTAATTATTTTTAGAACTAAAGGTAAAGTTAACAATTAAGTGACTTGCTAGAGGCCAGATAAATCAGAAAACTAAAACTTCTTGGCTCCTATTTCCATGCTCTGGCCAACAAGATACATTGTCTTTTCCTTTCCTTTTTATCTTCACCTTACTCTAGGTGGCAAAATCTGCAATGGTCCTCCAGGGTCCATTTTTTCTTTCCTCCTTCTAGTTATAGAACATACTGAATTTTCACCAGAAATATGGCTGCCCAGATTGACGTGATATTTCCCATCTCCCTGACAGCTAGGTGTAGCCACTAAATAATTTTGGAAGTGATATGCAAAACCTCCAATCATGTTCTTAGAGATAGAGCTGCTTTCCCTGCATGTTCGTCTCCCACACTGCTGGCCGGGAAATGAGGATTGTAGAAATCCTGGAAGCCTGTGCTCAAGATCACAGAGCAATGCAACTAGCCTCAGACCACTCACCTCTGAACTTTTACGTGCTATAGAAAGAAACTTCCGTTTTATCTAAGCCACTGTATCAGGTGATCCCTTTTTCCAGCTCCAGATTTCAGTCAATTAGGAGCCTCACTTTAAAGCTGATTTAAAATGAAATGAGTTCAGAAGAGAGGAATGGGACAGCAAGGTAACTAGAAATCTTGTCCCAAGAGAGATTACTTGAAAGACATGGGAATACATAACTTGAGGAAGAAAAGAAAAGGAGATACCAGTGGGATTTCTCTTTATATTCTTTAAGGATCATCATGTAAGAAAATTATCACACTTGTTCCCACATATTTATATATAAATGTCAATAAATAAAGTTACTTTGCAGAAGCCCAATAGGAACAAATTTCAGCCTCATTAAAGGATAAGCTTTCTCATAATCACAATAACCAAAAGACAAGCAGAAATACCCTGGGTACTAATGAGTCCCCTGTCACTGGAAAGGACAAGGAAATCTTGACGTGGGAAAATACAGAATAAAGTTGAGGATTCTGACTGAACTAAGTCCTAATTCTTGCTCTGGTAATTATCCATTGCTGTTTCTTAATATTTATGAGCTAAGTCTTCATTTGCAAAATGGGGATTTTCTTCATATTTATCTAACAGGTTGTAAATAGCAAAAGAGAAAATACATGTGACTGCCCAGTGAAGATGCTAGATAACCCTATTTGATGGGCATATTAAAGTAGGGTTTAATCATTGGAGAGAGTGAAGAATGGTCCTGATTAAAAGCCCTGCAATTCTGTGATTCTGAAATGTTTATTTCCCTTTCAGCAACATATAAGCATGTTGCTTAATGAAAAAGCTTGGCTAACAAAGTAAGCAAATCATTTCTCCCTCTGTGAGTGCCAGATGTTTCATGGATAATTAAACTGAGTGACCCTCACTCACTCCCACCTCCCATTCCACACCCACAGGAAGCTCAGACACTGAAGCATGCTTGTTGGATGGGAGCATTGTAACTCCTGGACAACCCAGAATTCTGCCAGCAAAGTTTTCCTATTTAGACTATTATTTGGTGCAAAACTTTGAGAGAGTAAGGGGTATCTGTGAGGCAAGCAGTATCTGTGACACAGAGGAAATAACTAATACTTGCGAGTCAAGATAGGTGAGTTCTGTTCTAATGACTGACACTCTCTGACTTTCAGATCTTGAACACATTGGCACCTCTTTAGAATTTGTATCCATATCTAAAAGACAAGGGGGCTGGGAAAGATAAACTAAGGATCCTTCCAGGTTCAGAATCCTATTATTTTAATTCAAAGAAGTAAAACAACCCTCTCATTAGAAGCCTGGATCACTCCTACAAGTTTGAAAGCTACTGAAGCCCAGGGTATAGGATCTAGAATAATATCCTGAGGAATTCAGAAGGTATAACATTGTCATTTGACATAGATAGTAAACTTTTGTGTGCAGATAGAAATAATCCCTTTTCACAAAAGCAATGCAGCCATGAGTAAGGGTATCAGGGCCTTTAAGTCTCAGAAGAGTTACATTCTAGGGTGGGGACAAGGCTGTGTTCATACAGAACCAAGAGATGCCTGATGATCTCTACTGGGTACTATGGAGAGTGGTTAAGACTATGGCATCTAGAGTGACTCAAACCTGAGTTTAAATCGAAGCCATGCTACACACATTTTTGGTTACTTGGAAGAAGTCATTTCCAGGCCTCACATTCTTTCCTTGAAAATAAACCCATCCCAATGTTTCTATTTTTTATCATTGACAATTAAGTGAGTAATAATTATAAAATTCTTAGCACTTTGCCTGGCAATTTACCCACTGGACTCATACCTATTTGAAGGTAGAGACAACGGTTATCTTATTCAACAGTATACTCAGAAGATAGTCTTTATATGGTACCTAATAAGTGCTTAAGAAAATTTCATATAAATGATGCCACATGCCCAAAGGTCTACTGAGCTGTCCAGCATGAAGGAAACTTCCTGACCCTCTTCTCCAATTACTCGATCTCGCTTTTGACCTGTAGACCAACAAGAAAGACAGTAGCTCCATAGCACTGGTGTTTTCCTACCTCTTTTCTTCAACAGCTCACTTTATGCAGTTTAACCATATTTGTTGCATATGCATGGCCACTGGGCCCCAAACGAGTGCAAACTGACATCACTGTTCTTGGTCATATTCAAAGTTTCCTGTCTTATGATCATGGAATTTTAGGATTTTGATTTGTTTTGCGGGAATGGTGGGGTGGTTAAGTAGATTCTTCATTTTATTTGGATACTGATAGAATTTAGCACAGGTCATATCAACCAGATATGTACTAAAAACCTATAAGAAATTTGATAAGTCATTAGAATTAGGACATAGGCTCTCTAGATACTATCAGCTCTGTTCTTAGTACACTCAGTTTGTAGATATATTTTCTACCTGGCCAATCACTATGAGATTTTTATGCTGGTTTACAGAGCTGGAGTTTTACACAAGCCAATTTACACACATTTCTGCCTTAGGAATCAAGACAGTTATAACCATAATACCAAAAGATTACTTTTTAAATAATCAACATCATCATTATAATTATTTGGCCAACAAAAGGGACACACTCAAAGTCGGGGACTTTTATAGCCAGGATATTGTTAAATATGAATCCCAAAAAGATAATTTCATAGAAGAATGAACAATGTGTTCTACTAAAAAATAGCAATTTGTTGACAAATTCTGCACATAAGTAATGGACATTATGCAAACTAATTTGGCTTTACTCTTTCCAAAATCTTTTTGCAAAACTTTAGAATTTGTTTCATATCATTGAAAATATTGACCAAGTCTATTTCTTTTATTTTTTCCAAAATAGAATTGAAATTGTTTATATTATTTTTAATTCCTATAAAATTGTACTTGTACTGATAGCTAACATTAAGGCCAATTCCTTTAGTGAAAATACAGAAATACTTTATCATCTTGACCTATGTATGCTGCAGTGGATGATGTGGAATGCCCATAGAGAGGATAACATGGTAAAGAACTGTGGGGGCCTAGGAGTTGAGAAGAGCCACTGGCTGACAGTCAGCAAGAAAGCAAGAACCTGTCTTAGAATCAAAAGCAACCACATAAGCTTGGACGAAAACCCTGAGCTCTAGATGAGGATGCAGCCTGGCTGGACTTGATCTTGAATTCAGCCTTGAACAAGGAACCCAGAATTCTAACCTACAGAAACTGAGATAATAGGTGTTATTTTCAGCCACTAAGTTAGTGGTAGTTTTTTACATACCATTAGAAAACTAATATACCTACCAAAGACCACCTGTACCTTTTTCTCTACTATCATGTGTATAAGTCTTTCGTATTACAGAATCTTTGTACAGGCCGACCTCATTTTATTGTACTTCACTTTATTATGCTTAACATTTGCATTTTTTTAAACAAACAGAAGGTCTGTAGCAACCACATGTCCTCGAGCAAGTCTATCAGTAACATTTTTCCAACAGGATTTGCTCTCTTCATTTGTGTCACATTTTAGTAATTCTCACAATATTTCAAATTTTTGTTAATATACTACATACAGTGATCTGTGATCAGTGATCTTTCTTATTACTACTATGACTCACTGAAGGCTCAGGTGACATTTTTTAGCAGTAAAGTAGTTTTTAATTAAGGTACATACATAGTTTTTAGACATAATGCTATTGCACACATAATAGACTTCACAATATAGTGTAAACATAACTTTTAAAACATTTTCATTGGAGTATAGTTGATTTACACTGCTGTGTTATTTTCAGGTGTACAACATATTGAATCAGTTATATCAATATTACATATACATATATCGACTCTTTTTTTAGATTCTTTTCCCATATAGGCCATTACACAGTATTGAGTAGAGTTCCTTGTGCTATAGAGTAGGTCCTTATTAGTTATCTATTTTAAACATAACTTTTATATATATTGTAAAACCAAAAAATATATATAAGTCACTTTATTGTGATATTACCTTTATTGCAGTGATCTGGAACCAAGCCCACAATATCTCCGAGGTCTGCCTATATATACTTAAAATGATGTCTTTTCATTGTGAAACCTCTAATTTATTAGAGAAGAGATCCTCAAAAGAACAAGAATGGATATAAAAAGAAGTATGGGACAATGTGGTATATGTCACTGAATGCATCGATCCTCAGTTATTTTGCCCTCTGAATTACCCAGGGCAATGCTTCCCCCACATTCTCACTCTTCTTCAATCCAGACCTCAGTTCCTGGAAGGAAATACTGGCAGTTAGGACCTAAGCAGATGCCACTGCTATGCTCTCCCTATATAAACAATGATGCTGTGTAGTGGTTTAATATGATTTCAAATGCATTTGTTTATGACAAAAATGATGATTTTTTAAGAGTGAAGATGTTTTCAAGATTAAAGTTATCGGGACTTCCCAGGTGGCGCAGTTTTTAAGAATCCGCCTGCCAATGCAGGGGGCATTTTTTCAAACCCTGGTCCAGGAGGATCACACACGCCGTGGAGCAACTAGGCCTGTGCTCCACAACTACTGAGCCTGCGAGCCAGAAGTATGGAGCCCGTGTGCCACAACTACTGAAGCCCACACACCTGGAGCCTGTACTCTGCAACAGGACAAGCCACCACAAGGAGAGGCCCATGTACCACAACAAAGAATAGCCCCTGCTCACTACAACTAGAGAAAGCCCGTGTGCAGTCAACAAAGACCCAAAGCAGCCAAAAATAAATAAATAAAATAAATAAATTTAAAAAAAAACAAAAAGAATGAAGTTATCATTTTGATATAGTAAAAGGGAAACTCTGTGTCAGGATGTCACCATGCACATCTGTTTTTGCTGATAAGCACTCAGTAGCTCAGCTGCACAGGGTCCCTACCAGGGGCTTATCAATAAGAACATAGGGGCCATGGAAGCACACACTTGGCTTCCTGAGGCACTCCTTTACCCTTCGCGTGTAGAGCCTGGGTACAGAATGTCACCATCCTTTGCCTCATTTCATCCTCTAGGATCTTCTGACATCCTCTAGCTTTCTCCTGGCTTCAGTCCATCTTCTCCAGGATGACCCAGCCATGTGGCTGACAGGGAATTGATGCTCCAGCCAGGTGACAGGCCTGAGCCTCTGAGGTGGGAGAGCTGAGTTCAGGACATTTGTCCACCAGAGCCTTCCCGGTCCCTCGTAATATCAAACGGTGAGAGCTCTCCCAGAGATCTCCATCTCAACGTTAAGACCAAGCGCCATTAAACGGCCAGCAAGCTCCAGTGCTGGACACCCAATGCCAAACAGCTAGCAAGACAGGAACACAACGCCACCCATTATCAGAGTGGCTGCCTAGAATCATAATTTCACAGACACCCCAAAACACACCACCGGATACGGTCCTACCCACCAGAAAGACAAGATCCAGCCTCATACATCAGAACACAAGCACCAGTTCCCTCTACCAGGAAGGCTACAAAACCCATGAACCAACCTTACCCACTGGGGCAGACACCAAAAACAACAGGAACTACGAACCTGCTGCCTATGAAAAGGAGACCTCAAATACAGTAAGTAGAGAAAAGTGAGAAGACAGAGAAAAACACAGCAGATGAAGGAGCAAGGTAAAAACCCACCAGACCAAACAAATGAAGAGGAAATAGGCAGTCTACCTGAAAAAGAATTCAGAGTAATGATAGTAAAGATGATCCAAAATCCTGGAAATAGAATGGAGAAAATACAAGAAACGTTTAACAAGGACCTAGAAAAACTAAAGGGCAAACAATTATGAACAACATAGTAAATGGAATTAAAAATTCTCTAGAAGGAATCAACAGTAGAATAACTGAGGCAAAAGAAAGGATAAGTGACCAGGAGATAACATAGTGGAAATAACTACCACAGAGCAGAATAAAGAAAAAAGAATGAAAAGAATTGAGGACAATCTCAGAGACCACTGGGATAACATTAAATGGGGCAACGTTTGAATTATAGGGTTCCCAGAAAAAGAGAAAAAGAAATGGATTAAGAAAATATTTGAAGATATTATAGTTGAAAACTTCCTTAATATGGGAAAAGAAACAGTCAATCAGGTACAGGAAATGCAGAAACTCCCATAAAGGAAAAATCCAAGGAGAAACAGGCCAAGACAAATACTAATCAAACAATCAAAAATTAAATAAAAAGAAAAAATATTAAAAGCAGTAATGGAAAAGCAAAAAAAAAAAAAAAAAAGAAAAAGAAAAAAACAAGGGAATCCCCATAAGGTTAACATCAGATCTTTCAGCAGAAATTCTGCAAGCCAGAAGGGCCTGGCAGGACATATTTTAAGTGATGAAAGGGAAGAACCTACAACGAAGATTAATCTACCCGGCAAGGATCTCATTCAGATTCGACAGAAAAATTAAAACCTTTACAGAGGGGTTTCCCTGTTAGCGCAGTGGTTGGGAGTCCACCTGCCGATGCAGGGGATAACAGTTTGTGCCCCAGTCTGGGAAGATCCCACATGCGGGGGAGCGGCTGGGCCAGTGAGCCATGGCCTCTGAGTCTGCACATCTGGAGCCTGTGCTCCGCAATGGCAGAGGCCACAGCAGTGAGAGGCCCGTGTACCACACACACACAAAAACCTTTAGAGACAAGCAAAAGCTAAAAGAATTCAGCACCACCAAACCAGCTTTACAACAAATGCTAAAGGAACTTCTCTAGGCAGGAAACACAAGAGAATGAAAAGACCTACAATAACAAACGTAAAACAATTAAGAAAATGGTAATAGGAACATACATAACAATAATTACCTTAAATGTAACTGGATTAAGTGCTCCAACCAAAAGACACAGAGTGGCTGAATGGATACAAAAACAAGAACCATATATATGCTGTCTACAAGAGACGCACTTCAGGCTTAAGGACACATACAGACTGAAAGTGAAGGGATGGAAAAAGATATTCCATGCAAATGGAAGTCAAAAGAAAGCTGGAGTAGCAGTTCTCATATCAAAGAGAACTGACTTTAAAATATAGACTATTACAAGAGACAAAGAAGGACACTGCATAATGATCAAGAGATCAATCCAAGAAAAAGATATAGCAATTGTAAATATTTATGCACCAAACATAGGAGCACCGGGATTCCCTGGTGGGGCAGTGTTTGAGAGTCTGCCTGCCGATGCAGGGGACACAGGTTCGTGCCCTGGTCCGGGAAGATCCCACATGCCACGGAGTGGCTGGGCCCGTGAGCCATGGCCACTGAGCCTGTGTGTCCAGAGCCTGTGCTCCGCAACAGGAGAGGCCACAACAGTGAGAGGCCCGCGTACTGCAAAAAAAAAAAAAGAAGAAGAAAAAAAAAAACAGGAGCACCTCAATACAAAAGGCTAATGCTAACAGCCATAAAAGGGGAAATCAAGAGTAACTCAATAATAGTAGGGGACTTTAACACCCCACTTTGACCAATGGACAGATCATCCAAAATGAAAATAAATAAGGAAACACAAGCTTTAAAAGACACATTAAACAAGATGGACTTAATTGATATTTATAGGACATTCCATCCAAAAACTACAAAATACACTTTGTTCTCAAGTGCTCATGGAACATTCTCCAGAATAGATAATATCTTGGGTCACAAATCAAGCTTTGGTAAATTTAAGATAATTGAAATCACATCAAGTATCCTTTCCTACCACAACACTATAAGACTAGATATCAAATACAGGGAAAAAATCTATAAAATATACAAACACATGGAAGCTAAACAATACACTACTAAATAACCAAGAGATCACTGATGAAATCAAATAGGAAATCAAAAAATACCTAGAAAAAAATGAGAATGGAAACACGATGACCCAAAACCTATGGGATGCAGCAAAAGCAGTTCTAAGAGGGAAGTTTATAGCAATACAATCCTACCTCAAGAAACAAGAAAAATCTGAAATAAACAACCTAACCTTTCAGCTAGAGCAATTAGAGAAAGAAGAAGAAAAAAAAATCCAAAGTTATCAGAAGGAAAGAAATCATAAAGATTAGATCAGAAAAAAATGAAGAAAAAAAGGAAACAATAGCAAAGATCAATAAAACTAAAAGCTAGTTCTTTGAGAAGATAAACAAAATTGATAAACCATTAGCCAGACTCATCAAGAAAAAAAGGGAAAAGACTCAAATCAATAGAATTACAAATGAAAAAGGAGAATTAACAACTGACACTGCAAAAATACAAAGAATCATGAGAGATTACTACAAGCAACTCTATGCCAATAAAATGGACAACCTGAAAGAAATGGACAAACTCTTAGAAAAGCACAACGTTCTGAGACTGAACCAGGAAGAAATCTAAAATATAAACAGACCAATCACAAGCACTGAAATTTAAACTGTGATTAAAAATCTTCCAACAAACAAAAGTCCAGGGTCAGATGGCTTCACAGGTGAATTCTACCAAACATTTAGAGAAGAGCTAACACCTATCCTTCTCAAAATCTTCCAAAATATAGCAGATGGAGGAACATTCTCAAACTCGTTCTACAAGGCCACCAACACCCTGATACCAAAACCAGACAAAGATGTCACACAAAAAGAAAACTACAGGCCAATATCACTGATGAACATAGATGCAAAAATCCTCAACAAAATACTAGCAAACAGAATCCAACAGCACATTAAAAGGATCATACACCATGACCAAGTGGGGTTTAACCCAGGAATGCAAGGATTCTTCAATATATGCAAATCAATCAATGTGATACACCATATTAATAAATTGAAGGATAAAAACATTCTGAATAGATGCAGAAAAAGCTTTCAACAAAATTCAACACCCATTAATGATAAAAACCCTCCAGAAAGTAGGCATAAAGGGAACTTACCTCAATAATGGGCATGTATGACAAACCCACAGCCAACATCATTCTCAATGGTGAAAAACTGAAAGCATTTTCACTAAGATCAGGAACAAGACAAGGGTTCCCACTCTCAGCACTATTATTCAACATCATTTTGGAAGTTTTAGCCACAGCAATCAGAGAAGAAAAAAATAAAAGGAATCCAAATTGGAAAGGAAGAAGTAAAACTGTCACTCTTTGCAGATGACATGATAGTATACATACGGAATCCTAAAGATGCTACCAGAAAGCTGTTAGAGCTAATCAATGAATTTGGTGAAGTAGCAGGATACAAAATTAATGTACAGAAATCTCGTGCATTCCTATACACTAATGATGAAAAATCTGAAAGAGAAATTAAGGAAAAACTCCCATTTACCATTGCAACACAAAGAATAAAGTACCTAGGAATAAATGTATCTGAGGAGACAAAAGACCTGTATTCAGAAAACTATAAGACACTGATGAAAGAAATTAAAGATGATACAAACAGATGGAGAGATATACCATGTTCTCGAATTGGAAGAATCAACATTGTGAAAATGACTATACTACACAAAGCAATCTACAGTTTCAATGCAATCCATATGAAACTACCAATGGCATTTTTCACAGAAGTAGAACAAAAAATTTCACAATTTGTATGGAAACACAAAAGAGCCCAAATAGCCAAATCAATCTTGAGAATGAAATATGGAGCTGGAGGAATCAGTCTCCCTGACATCAGACTATACTACAAAGCTTCAGTAATCAAGACAGTATGGTACTGGCACAAAAACATAAACATAGATCAATGGAATAGGATAGAAAGCCCAGAGATAAACTCACACACATATGCTCACCTTATCTTTGATAAAGGAGGCAAGAATATACAATGGAAGGAAAGACAGCCTCTTCAATAAGTGGTGCTGGGAAAACTGGACAGCTACATGTAAAAGAATGAAATTGGAATAATCCCTAACACCATACACAAAAATAAACTCAAAATGGATTAAAGACCTAAATGTAAGGCCAGACACTATAAAACTCTTAGAGGAAAGCATATGAAGAATATTCTATGACACAAATCACAGCAATATCCTTTTTGACCCACCTCCTAGAGAAAGGGAAATAAAAATAAAAATAAACAAATGGGACCTAATGAAATTTAAAAGCTTTTGCAGAGAAAAGGAAACCATAAACAGGAAGAAAAGACAACCCTCAGAATAGGAGAAAATATTTGCTAACAAAGCAAGTGACAAAGGATTAATCTCCAAAACTTACAAGCAGCTCATGCAGCTCAATATTAAAAAAGCAAAGAGAGCAATCTAAAAGTGGGCAGGAGATCTAAACAGACATTTCTCCAAAGAAGATATACAGATTGCCAACAAACACATAAAAGGATGCTCAACATCATTAATCATTAGAGAAATGCAAATCAAAACTACAATGAGGTATCACCTCACACTACTCAGAGTGGCTATCACCAAAAACTCTATAAACAAGAAATGCTGGAGAGGGTGTGGAGATAAGGGAACCCTCTAGCACTGTTGGTGGGAATGTAAATTGATACAGCCACTATGGAGAACAGTATGGATATTCCTTACAAAACTAAAAATAGAACTACCCTATGACCCAGCAACCCACTGCTGAGCATATACTTGAGAAAACCATAATTCAAAAAGAGTCATGTACCACAATATTCATTGCAGCACTATTTGCAATAGCCTGGACATGTAAGCAACCTAAGTGTCCATGGACAGATAATGGATAAAGAGGATGTGGCACATATATACAATGGAATATTACTCAGCCATAAAAAGAAATGAAATTGAGTTCTTTGTCGTGAGGTGGATGGACCTAGAGTCAGTCATACAGAGTGAAGTAAGTCAAAAAGAGAAAAACAAATACTGTATGCTAACACATATATACAGAATCTAAAAAAAAAAGCATTGTTGTGATGAACCTACATGCAAGACAGGAATAAAGATGCAGACGTAGAGAATAGACTTGAGGACATGGAGGGGGGAAGGGTGAGCTAGGACGAAGTGAGAGAGTGGCATGGACATATATACACTACCAAATGTAAAACAGATAGCTAGTGGGAAGCAGCCACAAAGCACAGGGAGATCAGCTCTGTGCTTTGTGTCCACCTAGAGGGGTGGGATAGGGAGGGTGAGAGGGAGATGTAAGAGGAAGGGGATATGGTGGTATATGTATTCGTACAGCTGATTCACTGTGTGATACAGCAGAAACCAACACACCATTGTAAAGCAATTATACTCCAATAGAGATGTTAAAAAAAAAAGAACATATGAAAAAGCAACTATGGTGAGAGGACATTTAGACTATAAATGTCCACAGTTTGTGAGGACTATTCGAGGGTTTGGTTTGGATAAGGCCACTCTTGCCTGACCTAAATAGTTCTCCAAAGACCTTGGGGCATTAACTCCTGCCATGGTAAAGGCGACTCTTGTACTGACATTGGCAAAAGCCGGTGTAGCAGTCCCACGAAGACAATCATCTTGCCCACTAACACCACAACATCATTCCCTAGCAACGTGCCCTAGCAACTGGGAAGTTTGCACTTTTGTTTGCCTGGTGGATGGTTAAGCAATCTCTCCCCAGGAACCGACTCGATAAAGTACACCTCGAGCTAAATTTGGACTTTTATCCCCTCATCTCCCCTTGCAAGTAACAATAGTTTAATTAAACTATCATTTATTTGGAGTATGTTATTTCTTTATTGGCTTGTTAAGACACTATTCTGTATACTACTAGCTTGTGAAATTATTGTAAGTCCCACAGTAAACCTGTGTTAAATAAAATATCAGCACACTGTCTCTGTCTCTGAGAATAATTTGCCACCCTCAAATCAGACAGACAACAAATACATGAAAAAGAAAAAAAAATGTAATTTTGGGATAAAGGAACCACAATGTTTTTAGTGGGAATGAAACATTTGAGCCATTTTTATAAAAGCATTTCTTTCAGTTTTGGTGGGATAATCAACCGGAATGGCAGTTATGAAAAGGCAATTTGGCAATCTTAAACAAAACGGCATTGAGAGTCTCTTTAACTCAGCAATTCACTTCTAAGAACCCATTCTATAGAAACACTAAATGTTTTGCATATGTAAGTTCTATCAGTGTGCCTGCTTCTGCACCGTCTAAGGATAATCAGATTAGGCATGAAAGGCTTGATCCAGCAGCTCCATGGCATCAATCAATCCCCTCAATACTCTAATTACATAAAATAAAACAAAAATAAATATGTCAAATTCCTACTAATTTTAATGGCATCATTCCTGTTGCTTTTAGCGGCATCATCATTATTTTCAATCATCTTCTCAGGAACCAATAGCCCTGTATCTTTCTTGAGAGCCTGGGTTATCAGGTCCATTTTCTTCTGCTACTATCAAAGTGTGTGTGTACTTTCTAATACAACGGTACAAAGAATTAGCATTAGGGACTTTTCTGTAGTTCAATCTACTAAGAAATATAGGCTGCAGTGATGAGAATATAGCAAACACTGTGAGAACTTACAATATCTTTGAGGAGATTCTCAAAAGAATATAATAGAGTCTCTTGTGAACCTAGTAAATGACAGAGCTCTTAAACACTATAGTATATTGCCTCACTCACCTGGATATTATTTTAAAAGCAGTATACACACACAGAGGTTATTTTACAGGGTCTATAACTATGTTACAGCCAACCTGACAGTTTTTCCTAATTCCTCATCTTTCACATAGAAAACCCATATTTTTCCTTCCAAAAATTTGATTTCTCTTTTTCCTCTCAGCTGAAGACGCCTGCTTTCCCTTGATGCAAAAGGGAAATATTTGTAATGCACCATAAAAATGGATGACAGCTAAAACTCAGATTCTACACCAAAAAAAAAAAAAATTACCAGCTGTGGAAGCATTTCAGAGTCTCCTTATTGGTAAAATGGGCGTAAGTGAGGTATCTGCCTCATAAATGAAAGAGAGGATTAAATGAAGTCATGCACACACGATAGGCCCTCAGGAAGAAATGACTCTTACTGTCATTTTAAGCAGTGTTACTTTAATAGCTTCTCTTGGAGAAAATGCCCTTGCCTCTTTCTTGACTATCTTTTGGTTTACCCAACCCATAGAATTCCTAGAGGGAATAGAGCTGTAAACAATCTGTATTTGTTTCTACTTCTTCCCCCCATTCCCATAATTTCTAAACAAATAAATTGTTTAAACATATTTCAGGAAATGTTGTGGAGGGGGAATGCCCTCTTAAGTAGGGTCAACACCATCTGTGGAGAATGAATAGAAGGAGTTTAGGCCCATGCCAATGTCATGTTCATTGCAGACGTCTAAAGTAGGCTTCTTGTCTGTAGATGGGAAGGTCACCTGCTTGTCTCTTCAACTTCCTGCCACTCACAAACCAGGCACAAGCCAGGCAGCCACCAGACCCTATATAATCCCTCCAAATCCTTATACCTTACCTCCCTGACTACCTGAGGAGTTGCTATTTCTTTGCACAAACTGCTCACAAAAACTTAAATAAGGCAGAGTCATATTCCAAGTTTCATCAGCACAACATTCATACTTTTAAGTATGTCCCAAATATTCAGAAATATTTTATAGGAGAAATATCATCTTTCTTTTTTTAAAATATTTTTTATTAGTTTCTGCTTTATAACAAAGTGAATCAGTCATACATATACATCTGTTCCCACATCCCTTCCCTCATGCATCTCCCTCCCTCCCACCCTCCCCATCCCACCCCTCCAGGCGGTCACAAAGCACCGAGCTGATCTCCCCGTGCTCTGCAGCTGCTTCCCACTATCTATCTACCTCACGTTTGGTAGTGTATACATGTCCATGCCTCTCTTTCGCTTTGTCACAGCTTACACTTCCCCCTCCCCATATCCTCAAGTCCATTCTCAAGTAGGTCTGTGTCTTTATTCCCGTTTTACCCCTAGGTTCTTCATGACATTTTTTTTTAATTCCATATATATGTGTTAGCATACGGTATTTGTCTTTCTATTTCTGACTTACTTCACTCTGTATGACAGACTCTAGGTCTATCCACCTCATTACAAATAGCTCAGTTTCGTTTCTCTTTATGGCTGAGTAATATTCCATTGTATATATGTGCCACATCTTCTTTATCCATTCATCCGATGATGGACATTTAGGTTGTTTCCAGCTCTGGGCTATTGTGAATAGAGCAGCAATGAATATTTTGGTACATGTCTCTTTTTGAATTATGGTTTTCTCAGGGTATATGCCTAGTAGTGGGATTGCTGGGTCATATGGTAGTTCTATTTTTAGCTTTTTAAGGATCCTCCATACTGTTCTCCATAGTGGCTGTACCAATTCACATTCCCACCAGCAGTGCAAGAGTGTTCCCTTTTCTCCACACCCTCTCCAGCATTTATTGTTTCTAGATTTCTTGATGATGGCCATTCTGACTGGTGTGATATGATATCTCATTGTAGTTTTGATTTGCACTTCTCTAATGATTAATGATGTTGAGCATTCTTTCATGTGTTTGTTGGCAGTCTGTATATCTTCTTTGGAGAATTTGTTTGGAAAAACAAAAGACCCCGAATAGCCAAAGCAATCTTGAGAACGAAAAATGGAGCTGGAGGAATCAGGCTCCCTGACTTCAGACTATACTAAAAAGCTACAGTAATCAAGACAGTGTGGTACTGGCATAAAAACAGAAAGATAGATCAATGGAACAGGATAGAAAGCCCAGAGATAAACCCACGCACATATGGTCACCTTATCTTTGATAAAGGAGGCAGGAATGTACAGTGGAGAAAGGACAGCCTCTTCAATAAGTGGTGCTGGGAAAACTGGACAGGGACATGTAAAAGTATGAGATTAGATCATTCCCTAACACCATACACAAAACTAAGCTCAAAATGGATTAAAGACCTAAATGTAAGGCCAGACACTATCAAACTCTTAGAGGAAAACATAGGCAGAACACTCTATGACATAAATCACAGCAAGATCCTTTTGGACCCACCTCCTAGAGAAATGGAAATAAAAACAAAGATAAACAAATGGGACCTAATGAAACTTCAAGGCTTTTGCACAGCAAAGGAAACCATAAACAAGACCAAAAGAGAACCCTCAGAATGGGAGAAAATATTTGCAAATGAAGCAACTGACAAAGGATTAATCTCATCTTTCAAGAATGATTTTCTTTGATCGAGTCCAATGGTCCAATGTAAATATTGTGTATATTTTTTCTTTTTTTTTACATCTTTATTGGAGTATAATTGCTTTATAATGGTGTGCTAGTTTCTGCTCTATAACAAAGTGAATCAGTCACACATATACATATCTTCCCATAAATATGCTGTATTTTTTAATATTCATAGAATATAGTACACTAAGTTAAATACTTAGTGTCCTGTCAAATTCATTCATTTTTTTAAGGTTATTACTACAACTGAGGCAGTCCTCTGCTTATCTCAATTTTTTCTTCCTTCTTCTAACTTTGAATTAAATCCGCATCTCTTCAAAAATTTTGGCTTGTAGAGATATGAACCAATAACCATTTAAACAGCCAGTCTAGCAGGCTCTCACACACTCCTATGTTAATAAATAGGAAACTGAATCTAAGGGAAGGGTCCTGAGTTTGGGGTGGGGAGTGGAAAGTGGCTTCTGGAGTCAGAGATAAAAACCCTGCTTCTATCTGTTGACAAGTTTCTCAACTTCTATGAGCAACATTTTACAGTCTGTACAACATGGCTAATATTTGCATCAATGTTATCAGGCTGTTTTGAGGACTAAATGAGAATGCAAATGTCAATCACTGAGCACCATACCTGGTTTACAATAAGGACTCAATTTATTGTCATCTTCAGCAACTGTGTAGGGTCATGGAAATAGCTGGAAAAAATACTCAAGAGACACTTGTTCTCACTTAGGTTTATCATTGACAACCTCTTTGGGGTTAGCTACTTTCCTTCCCTAGACTTCAATTTCCTTAGTCATACATGTGAATGGATAGACCAATGTTTTTGGAATTTTTAAAACTTGAAGTATAGTTGCTGTATGATAGACCAATTTTTTTGAGTTATTTCAGCTTTAAAATTCTCTCTTCAATTGAATCTTTTCTTACTGATTCTGAGTCAACAGGGTGAACATCAGTGATGATCCTTTTATTCTTTTTACACATTTATTGGAACAAAAACTGTTAAAGACTAGGAAAATCACCCTGAAGAGAATGTCATGTACTTGCCAGTAATGTAGTGGTGACAAATGTAAATAACCAGGGAGTTAGGACGTAATGTGATTCATACTCTAAGAAGGCAACTTCAAGGGATGGTCAGGGGAGACGGCGGAAAGAGTTCAGGGTGGTCTTCTAGCAGAAGTAATATCCAAACTGAGAACTGAGGACTGATATGTAGGAGTTACTCTCAAAACCTGGGGATAGGGACTGTCCTCGTGGCTCAGTGGTTAAGAGTCCACCTGCCAATGCAGGGGACATGAGTTCGATCCCTGGTCTGGGAAGATCCCACATGCCACGGAGCAACTAAGCCCGTGTGTCACAATTACTGAGCCTGCACTCTACAGCCTGCAAGCCACAACTACTGAAGGCTGTGTGTGCTAGGGCCCACATGCTGCAACTACTGAGCCAGTGTGCTGCAACTACTGAAGCCTGCACGCCTAGAGCCCGTGCTCTGCAACGAGAATACACTGCAATGAAAAGCCCACACACTGCAACAAAGAGTAGCCTGCGCTCGCCACAACTAGGGAAAGCCTGTGCACAGCAATGAAGAACCAACGCAGTCACAAAAAAAAAAAAACAAAAAAACCCGGGGATAACCACAGTGTGGATCACTGCTTGTCTCTGCTTTATTTGACTCAAGGTTATTTTCCTTGTGTCTGCTCTACCCCCATCTTTCCTTGATTTTCTCTTCACAGCCGTATTTTGTGAGTGTGAGTGTCTGACTGTACTCCCAATTTGTTGCATTCAATTTGCTGTGGGTAATGAAATCAAATGACTAATTTCCCTGAAATTGTGTATTTTTTAAAAGTGACTTTAAAAAGAATACATTTTGGGGACTATTCAACAACTTTTGTTTTACTTTTAAAAATAGTTTGCACTGTTAGTATACTATAACACTGACTGCCAGATAAGTGATTATTCTTTTTCTTTTTTTTTTAAGACTAGGTGGAGAGACACAGAAAAGAAAATACAGAATTATTACAAGGATTAATTTTTTAGGTAAAAATTAGACATTAAAGAGCCACACTTAATTTTCTTGAAAAAAAAATATTCCTGACACACATTCCCTAATATTCTATAACAATGCCTAGTGGAAGTATTAGGAACTTAACGTCTAAACTAATACAATAAGAAAAAAAGCCTCATAAAAATTCTATCACAGAAGGTCGAATTTTGCTTTTAAAGAGGATAGATGAGAAACATCTACAAGGCCTTTCACAGTAGTCATTTTCACTAAGAATCGGGCAAATCAGAATAGAAACACAGCCAGAGAATTAACAGTAACAAGACAAAGCCAGCCTTGACTGCAAAGTGCACATCATACATTTGGGTTCGAAAAAATAGTTACTTTGGTGAATGTTTTTATTGCTTTCTTTAGCTTTCATTTGATTCAACTTAATTAGCAGACTACCTAAATTTCAGATATTTTCTGCTAGATGAATTACTGGGTTATAATTTTTGAAATAACTATCCAGCATTTTTCTTCAGTCACCTAAGAGAAAATGAGAATGTGATATATTTAACTACTACATACTTTGCTTTTAAAATAAACCCACAGGGGCTTCCCTGGTGGCACAGTGGTTGAGAATCTACCTGCTAATGCAGGGGACACAGGTTCGAGCCCTTGTCTGGGAGGATCCCACAATGCACGAAGCAACTAGGACTGTGAGCCACAACTACTGAGCCTGCGCATCTGGAGCCTGTGCTCCACAACAAGAGAGGCCACCATAGTGAGAGGCCCACGCACCACGATGAAGAGTGGCCCCCGCTTGCCACAACTAGAGAAAGGCTTCGCACAGAAACAAAGACGCAACACAGCAAAAATAAATAAATAAGTTAATAAACTCCTACTCCCAACATCATCTTTAAAAAAAAAATTTAAAAAACGGATATGCCCTTTTTAAAAAAAAAAAAAAGACAAAAAACAAAACCCCCACAAAATTTGTAAAGTAGAGGAAATCGTAGCTATGCATTTCATGTCTACAATATTTAGAACATACAGGACATTTTAAAAAGGAATGTAAAATAAATCAGTACAAATTAATTATCTTGAAGTTTTATATAACTCTAGCTTTATAATGTAATTTTTAAGGGAACAGATTTCAAGATCCACTAATTATTTTGTTACTGGGATCAAAAGTCCTTCAGGAATTCTTCTCAGAATGGACTTGGGACATGCTCAATGAACATCTTTCTTTTTCTACAGCATTAAAGAAGCTTTGGCATCAAAACCTTGGATTTGAGGTTGAAACTTATCAAAGTGTTTCTGAAACCCCCAGGTCAACTCACCAGAAGCCAGTGCAAATACACCATGGACAAACACATAGAAGCCTCAACTGCCCAAGATTCTATCAAACAAAATACCACTGAAACAAGAACATAATAAGAAAGTATAAAATACACAGGGAAACTCTCCATCACTGGTGAGAGTTAGACATAATAGGATGGTTAAAACCCCCAAGAACTTCAGATAACAGGAATTCTAAAGAGAATATAAAATAACTCTAAGGCAATTGAAAACACCAGCCATTATGAAATAGAAAAGAACAAGAAATTGAGAGAAATAGGATACTAAAGAGTAACTAATGGAATACCTAAAGACTAATAATTACTGAAATTTAAAATTTAACAGACAGTTTTATAACCACCAGGTCAGCAAAAATTAGAAAAGCTGCCAATTATAAGTGTTGGTAAGGATGTGGAAGAATGGAGAATGGAAACTCATATACTCCAGGTTAGAAATACAAATAGGTACAACCACATGGAAACAAATTGCTATTACCTAGTAAATGGAAGATGTTCATATTCATTTATCCAAAGCAATTCTGCAATTCTGCTCCTAATCAAATACCTTAGAGAAACGCTTGCCTTTCTACAATAAGATTTGTACAAGAATTTCTATAGAAGTATAATCAACAAGAGAACTGAAAAATTGTGGTGTATTTACACAACACAATACTATACAGTAAAGAAAAAGGAATAAACAGACATCAATATGAATGGATATCAGGAAAAAAACAATTTAGAGGAAAAAGTCAAGTTGCCAAACAAGGTATGGCTCCATTTTATAAAAAGTCAAAAATGTATAAAACTAGTTACTCTATTATTTAGTCATAATTATGCAGTGACTTTTATTTTTTTGTGTGGTACATGGGCCTCTCACTGTTGTGGCCTCTCCTATTGTGGAGCACAGGCTCCAGACACGCAGGCTCAGCAACCATGGCTCATGGTCCCAGCTGCTCCACGGCATATGGGATCATCCCAGAGCGGGGCATGAACCCGTATCCCCTGCATCAGCAGGCGGACTCTCAACCAGTGCACCACCAGGGAAGCCCAGTGACATTTTTTAAAGTAAAATAATATTAAGTTCATGAAGAGATCAAACTTTGCTTGATTCCAAAATAAAAAATATACAAAAAATTATATTCCAAGGGAAAAATAAGTTTATTAATGTATACCTAAATAAGTCTTATTTCCATTTTTTCTCTACTTGTACCCATTTTCTCCTGTAGCTGATCTTTTTTTGTGGCGATGGGGGTAGTTTCTAGTTTATGCTTCTGCTATCTTATAAACAAAAGGCAGCATACTATATCAAACATTTTATTTCTCTACTGTATCAATTAGGGCTCTCCAGAAAAACAGAACCAATAGGATACATAAAGTGGGGAGGCTGGAAATTCAGGAAAGAGTTGATGTTACAGGCTTGAGTCTGAAACCTGCAGGGCAGGCCAGCAGTTTGGAAACTCAAGCTGGAATTCTATGTTGCAGTCTGGAGGCAGAATTCCTTCTTTGAAACCTGTCTTTTGCTCCAATGGCCTTCAACTGACTGGATGAGGCTCACCTGCATTGTGGAAGATAATCTGCTTTACTCAAGGCCAACTGACTATAAATGTTAATCATTTCTACAAAATGTCTTCATAGCAACTTCTAGACTAGTGTTTGACCAAGCAAGTGGGTACCACAGCCTAGCCAAGATACCATATAAAATGAACTGTCTCATCTACCTACCTTCCTATCATTCTTACTTTTCCATTTCACAATATAGCCTGGAAATGTTTCCATATCTGTGGTCATGTATGTCAGGTATTTTCCTTCATTTTTCAGATGGCAGCTTAACACTCCATTGTATAGATATATCATTTATTCAATCAGATGAATCTGTTCTTTTGTTTCATAATTATGGTACAATAAAAAAATCTTGCACATAGGTTGTTTTATATTTGTTCCAGCATATTTTAGGAATAGATCCCTAAAATTCATTTCTCAATTTGCCATTGAGAAAACACATAATTTTCTTTGTTGTCATCAAATTTCCCCTCCATAGGGGTCAGATCTATTAGCAATCTGCCCAGCAAAGGGTGAGGATGGAGTGGGAAAGGGGAATAGGTGAAGGTACCCAGGATTTAATTTGGCAGGTAAGGCCTACCCTGTTGATTTGGTGGAACAGCAAAGATTTTTAAGAAGTGGCAGCCTTTGATTACCTTCTCACTATCTTGCTCTTCTAGTGCATAAACTGCTCTACCATCTGGTTATCACTGTATGCTCAAGTTATGTGTCAACAATTACATGTCTTAAAAATTGAGAGGAAACACCACCAGATGTGTTTGAGGGAAGAGTCTATTATTTTGTTAGCATTTTAGTGACTCTTTCATCATTCCTTAGGAGCTGTCATAAATGGTCAGCAGGTTCACACTTAATACACAGTGACAGAGTCACACTCCCCCAATGGGTCATCAAGTTTGGACACTGAGTTCCCTACACAACCATGGTGAGCTGAACTTTATGGATATTCTTTGGTGATGACACAAAGACACATAGGATAACCAGATCCTTGAGTAAAATCAGGGAGAGGGAAGGTGACTCAAAACGTAGCAGGTGGAAAGGTGGGTCTCAGAGTTAAATTCACTTTGACACAGAGAAATGAACTGATGTGGTATTTCTTATACTGAGGTATGTGAAACAAAATTCATACGCATTACACATAAATGAATTTCAACTATATATTAGGGAATAATTCATCTAATAATAAAACTATAAGTTCTCAATTTTCTCCAAACCTTATTTTTAAAAGAACTTTATTTGACCTATTAAATATATGTTTGATTTCAGCAGAAAAGATTAAAGCAGAAGAGGACAATTTGTCTGATATATGTCATGACAATTACATTTCCGACCTGGCCAAGCAGTTGTTCCACTTAGAGACGTGGAAGGACTTAATGATGTTTCAAAGCCCCCTGGAATACAAAGAATGACATCTTTGCAAATATATTTGTGTGCAAGGTTTTTGTACCAAATGCTGAAGCTAGACAGAATTGATACCATCTTTTCAGTAGACATTATTCCACCAATGCTTTCTATTTAAGAAATAGAAATGGTTGGATGCCCCATGCCAATCAAGTAGCAAGACAGGAACACAACACCATCCATTAGCATAGAGGCTGCCTAAAATCATACTAAGTTCACAGACACCCCAAAACACACCACCGGATGCAGCCCTGCTCACCAGGAAGACAAGATACAGCCCTACCCACCAGAACACAGGCACCAGTCCCCTCCAACAGGAAGCCTACAAAAGCCACTGAACCAACCACACCCACTGAGGACAGACAACAAAACAACAGTAACTACGAATGTGCAGACTGCAAAAAGGGGACCCAAAATACAGTAAGTTCAACAAAATAAGAAGAAAGAGAAATATGCAGCAGATGAAGGAGCAAGGTAAAACCCCACCAGACCAAACAAAAGAAGAGAAAATAGGCAGTCTACCTGAAAAAGAGTTCAGAATAGTGATAGTAAAGATGATCCAAAATCTTGGAAACGGAATGGAGAAAATACAAGAAATGTTTAACAAGGACCCAGAAGAACTAAAGAGCAAACAAACAACGATGAACAACACAATAAATGGAATTTAAAATCCTCTAGAAGGAATCAATAGCAGAATAACTGAGGCAGAAGAACGGATAAGTGACCTAGAAGATAAAATAGTGGAAATAACTACCACAGAGCAGAATAAAGAAAAAAGAATGAAAAGAATTGAGGACAGTCTCAGAGACCTCTGGGATAACATTAAATGCACCTACATTCGAATGGTAGGGGTCCCAGAAGAAGAAGGGAAAAAGAAAGGGAGTGAGAAAATATTTGAAGAGATTATAGATGAAAACTTCCCTAACATGGGAAAGGAAATAGTCAGTCAAGTGCAGGAAGCACAGAGAGTCCCATACAGGATAAATCCCAGGAGAAAAACGTCAAGACACACATTAATCAAATTATCAAAAATTAAATACAAAGAAAAAATATTAAAAGCAGCAAGGGAAAAACAGCAAATAACATACAAGGGAAACCCCATAAGGTTAACAGCTGATCTTTCAACAGAAACCGTACCAGAAGGGACTGGTAGGACATACTTAAAGTGATGAAAGGGAAAAAGCTACAACCAAGATTACTCTACCCAGCAAGGATCTGATTCAGATTCAATGGAGAAATTAAACCTTTTACATACAAGACAAGCTAAGAGAATTCAGCACCACCAAACCAGCTTTACAACAAATGCTAAAGGAACTTCTCTAGGCAGGAAACACAAGGAAAAGACCTACAATAACAAACCCCAAAGAATTAAGAAAATGGTAATGGGAACATACATATCGATAATTACCATAAATGTAAATGGATTAAATGCTCCCACCAAAAGACACAAATTGTCTGAATGGATACAAAAACAAGACCTGTATATATGCCGTCTACAAGACACACTTCAGACCTAGGGACACATGCGGACTGCAAGTGAGGGGATGGAAAAAGATATTCAATGCAAATGGAAACCAAAAGAAGGCTGGAGTAGCAATACTGATCTCAGAAAAAACAGACTTTAAAATAAAGACTATTAAAAGAGACAAAGAAGGACACTACATATTGATCAAGGGATCAATCCAAGAAGAAGATATAACAATTGTACATATTTATGCACCAAACATAGGAGCACCTCAGTACAGAAGGCAAATGCTAACAGCCATAAAAGGGGAAATCAACAGTAACACAATAACAGTAGGGGACTTTAACACCCCACTTTCACCAAAGGACAGATCTTCCAAAGTGAAAATAAATAAGGAAACACAAGCTTTAAAAGGCCCAGTAGACCAGACAGACTTAATTGATGTTTATAGGACATTCCATCCGAAACAACAGAATACACTTACTTCTCAAGGGCTCATGGAACATTCTGCAAGATAGATCACATCTTGGGTCACAAATCAAGCCTTGGTAAATTTAAGAAAATTGAAATTGTATCAAGTATCATTTCCAACCACAATGCTAGGAGACCAGTCATCAATTACAGGGAAAAACGGTATAAAATACAAACACGTCGAGGGTAAACAATATGCTACTAAATAGCCAAGACGTCACTGAAGAAATCAAAGAGGTAATCAAAAAGCATATAGAAACAAATGAAAATGAAAACACAATGACCCAAAACCTTTGGGATGCAGCAAAAGCAGTTCTAAGATGGAAGTTTTTAGCAATACAATCCTATCTCAAGAAACAAGAAACATCTCAAACAACCCACGCTTACACCTAAAGCAACACCTAAAGCAATTACAGAAAGAAGAACAAAAAAACCCCAATGTTAGCAGAAGGAATCATAAAGATCAGATCAGAAGTAAATGAAAAAGAAATGAAGGAAACAATAGCAAAGATCAATAAAACTAAAAGCTGGTTCTTTGAGAAGATAAACAAAATTGATAAACCATTAGCCAGACTCATCAAGAAAAAAAGAGAGAAGATTCAAATCATTAAAATTACAACTGAAAAAGGAGAAGTAACAACTGACACTGCAGAAATACAAAGGATAGTGAGATTACTGCAAGCAACTATATGCCAATAAAATGGACAACCTGGAAGAAATGGATAAATTCTTAGAAAAGCACAACCTTCCAAGACTGAACCAGGAAGAAACAGAAAATATCAGACCAATCACAAGCACTGAAATAAATATGTGATTAAAAATCTTCCAACAAACAAAAGCCCAGGACCAGATGGCTTCACAGGTGAATTCTACCAAACATTTAGAGAAGAGCTAACACCTATCCTTCTCAAACTCTTCCAAAATATAGGACAGGGAGGAACACTCCCAAACACATTCTACGAGGCCACCATCACTCTGATACCAAAACCAGACAATGATGTCACAAAGAAAGACAACTACAGGCCAATATCACTGATGAACATAGATGCAAAAATCCTCAACAAAATACTAGCAAACAGAATCCAACAGCACATTAAAAGGATCATACACCATGATCAAGTGGGGTTTATTCCAGGAATGCAAGGATTCTTCAATATACGCAAATCAATCAATGTGATACACCATATTAACAAGTTGAAGGAGAAAAACTATATGATCATCTCAATAGATGCAGAAAAAGCTTTCAACAAAATTTAACACCAATTTATGATGAAAACTCTCCAGAAAGTAGGCATAGAGGGAACTTACCTCAATATAATAAAGGCCATATATGACAAACCCACAGCAAACATCATTTTCAATGTTGAAAAACTGAAAACATTTCCTTAAGATCAGGAACAAGACAAGGGTGCCCACTCTAACCACTATTATTCAACATAGTTTTGCAAGTTTTAGCCACAGCACTCAGAGAAGAAAAAGTAATGAAAGGAATCCAAATCGGAAAAGAAGTAAAGCTGTCAGTGCAGATGACATGATACTATATGTAGAGAGTCCTAAAGATTTCAGCAAAAAACTACTAGAGCTAATCAATGAATTTGGTAAAGTAGCAGGATACAAAATTAATGTACAGAAATCTCTTGCGTTCCTATACACTAATGATGAACAATCTGAAAGAGAAATTAAGAAAACACTGCCATTTACCATTGCAACAAAAAGAATAAAATACCTCGGAATAAAGCTACCTAAGGAGACAAAAGACCTGTATTCAGAAAACTATAAGACACTAATGAAAGAAATTAAAGACGATACAAACAGAGAGAGAGATATACCATTTTCTTGGATTGGAAGATTTAACATTGTGATAATGACTGTAATACACAAAGCAATCTACAGATTCAATGCAATCCCTATCAAACTACACCTCGCATCTTTCACAGAACTAGAACAAAAAATTTCACAACTTGTATGGAACACAAAAGACCCTGAATAGCCAAAGCAATCTTGAGGAAAAAAAAATGCAGCTGGAGGAATCAGGCTCCCTGACATCAGACTGTAATACAAAGCTATAGTAATCAACAGTAGCTGACTGTAGTATCAGTAGCTGTCTGTAGTATCATACAGACAGTATGGTAATGGAACAAAAACAGAAATATCGATCAATGCAACAGGATAGAAAGCCCAGAGATAAACTTATGCACATATGCTCAACTTATCTTTGACAAAGGAGGCAAGAATATACAATGGAAGGAAAGACAGCCTGTTCGATAAGTAGTGATGGGAAAACTGGACAGCTACATGTAAAAGAATGAAATTAGAACACTTCCCAACACCATACACAAAAATAAACTCAAAATGGGTTAAAGACCTAAATATAAGGACAGACACTATAAAACAGAGGAAAACATAGGCAGAACACTCTATGACATAAATCACAGCCAGATCCTTTTTGACCCATGTCCTAGAGAAAGGGGAATAAAAATAACAATAAACAAATGGGATCTAAAGAAACTTAAAAGCTTTTGCACAACAAAGGAAACCATAAACAGGACAAAAAGACAACCTTCAAAATGGGAGAAAATATTTGCCAATGAAGCAACTGACAAAGGATTAATCTCCAAAATATACAAGCAGCACATGCAGCTCAATATCAAAACAACAAACAACACAATCCAGAAATGGGTGGAAGACCTATATAGACATTTCTCTTAAGAAGTTTTACAGATTGCCAACAAACACATGAAAGGATGCTCAACATCACTAATCATTAGAGAAATGCCAATCAAAACCACAATAAGGTATCACCTCACACCAGTCAGAATGGCCATCATCAAAAAAGGTACAAACAATAAATGCTGGAGAGGGTGTGGAGATAAGGGAACCCTCTTGCATTGTTGGTGGGAATGTAAATTTATACACACATTACGGAGAACAGTATGGAGGTTCCCTAAAAAACTAAAAATAGAACTACCATTTGACCGAGCAATCCCACTACTGGGTATATACCCAGAGAAAACCATAATTCAAAAAGAGACATGTACCACAATGTTCATCACAGCACTATTTACAATAGCCAGGACATGGAAACAACCTAAGGGTCCACTGCCAGATAAATGGATAAAGAAGATGTAGCACATATGTACAATGGAATATTACTCAGTCATAATAAGAAATGAAACTGAGTTATTTGTAGTGAGGTGGATGGACCTAGAGTCTGTCATACAGAGTGAAGTAACTCAGAAAGATAAAAACACATATATATGGAATCTAAAAAGAAATGGTCCTGATGAACTGAGGGGCAGGACAGGAATAAAGACGCAGACGTAGAGAATGGACTTGAGGACACAGAGAGGGGGGAGGGTAAGCTGTGATGAAGTGAGAGAGTAACACTGACATATATACACTACCAAATGTAAAATAGATAGCTAGCGGGAAGCAGCTATACAGAACACGGAGGTCAGCTCGGTGCTTTATGACCAGCTAGAGGGGTGGGATAAGGAGGGTGGGAGGTGGGGATATATGTATACATATAGCTGATTCACTTTGCTATACAGCAGAAACTAACACAACATTGTACAGCAGTTATGCGCTAATAAAGATGTTAAAAAAATTCTTGCTCTCCTGAAACCCACAATTTTGTTGGTAAGACAGATATTAATCAAATGTAACCCTACCCATGAATGCATAAAAAAATTGAGATGAGTGCCCTTTAAAGAAAAGAGTTAGGTTGTATTTGAGCATGTAAAAAAGAAAACTGGCCCAATAGTAGATATCGGGAAAGCTTCCCTGAGTAGGTGACAAGAGCTGAGATAAGGTTAAGTAGTACATTAATTCTCTCTTCCAATTTAATCCTCACCACAACAGGATGAGATAGTGTTACTGTTATTCCCTATTTCGACATTAGGGAAACTGAGACTTAGAGGTTAAAGAACCTTCCCTAGTTCTCAGAGCTGATAAGCAGATGGATTCATACCCAGGATTCTCCAACTCCTGAGGTCACCTGCAATGTACATACAGTGTGGCAGTGTTTCTCAAAGCATGAGCACATTAACAGGCAACATCAATCTCACATGGGAACTTGTTAGAACTACAAATTCTCCATTCCTACCACAGGCGTACTGAATTATTTTTCAAATGGTTTAACTACTTAAGATTGGCGTTTATGCTTGTTGTAAGAAATGATTTACTTGAACTACAAAATATTATACGAAATTGAATTTGCTCACTCTGGCTGCAGATTAACCCAACAGCCTACTACTCTGTAAAATTCACCAGATGAGTATGGACATAATACACCATGCCACATTCTGGGGAGGCAGGGTGGGAGTACTTTACTTTCTTAAGGGCATGTTAACTGATTATCCTCTCCAGCTATAGGAATGACTTTAAGTTGCCAATGGTAGATTTTGGTAGACTTGCTCAAACCAATGCAAAGCCTCATTTCTCATCAACTCACTTGCCTCCCCTCTTTTCAAATTTGTGGGCAGCATCCTGATGATTCTCTTTGGAATTTTGTTGATCTTGGTCACTGTGGTTATCTTCTCAAGGTGCATTCTCCCTTCTCATGCTCCCCCTTCCTTCAAGGTATCTAAGCCTCTTTCCTGTACCTTAGGAGCTGTGAAAGAAGCCTACCCCACCCCTCCTTTAAGGGTAGGGCATGGGACTCGGGCATAAACTCATCAGGATATTCTCATCTCTGATCAATCAAAATCACACCAATAAGAGGTGAGGCATGGTTTGCTGAAATTTTAAGGAAAGCAGCTTCCTTGTTCTTGGCAAAGCATCTGAAAGGGACCCTTTCTCTCACTGTATCTGAATGAGGAAGGTTGCTCTCCCAGGAACTGTTGGCAGCCTTATTTTGAGCACAGAAAAAGCTGTTATGAAATAGTGCTAAGGGGAGAGATGAAATGATGTAGACAGGTCCTTGATGGTATCATTGAAATGCTGAATCCCACTAGTCCTAAAATTCACTTAATCTCTAGATTTGCCCGTTATTTAAGCCAATAAATCTCCTTTATTGTTTAAGTCAATCTGAATGAAGTTTCATCTTATTTGTAGCCCTAATACATCCTAAATGATATTGATGATTCCATTAAACAGGGCAACTTGGCAATGTTCAAAAGCCTCCAAAATGGATGTACCCTCGGAGCCAGCAGTTCCTAAGGAAACAGTTGAACAGCTATAAAGATTTATAAGTACAAGCCTCTTTGCAATATTCTTTAGACTAGTCAAATACTTAAAATGACTTAAATTTCTAATGTGCAGCTAATCAAATAAATTGGAGTATAACGATACTGATGAATACCATGCAGCCATGGAAACTGATAAAGAAGTTAGTGACATATACTTGGCAATAAAAGTTGTGCTGCATATAGAAAGTAAAAACAAAAATAAAGATGATAGCATGTTTTATTAATATTTTATTTTTTAAAAAAACACAAAACAATAATGATCCTTGTGCCTTTTTGAATTCTAAGTATTGAGAGCTTTGCATACATTATTGCACAGCTTTTCAGTCCTGACTCCATCACAGTCATCTAGAGAACACTTGAGAAAAAGCAGGACAACACAAGGCAGCACAATGAAGTCCAGATCTCTGGGGAAATGGGTCACATGTTATCCTTGGGACAACACTCTTAGTATTATTTGTATAGTAGTTGTATTCCTTGTACAGTTGAGGAAATCCTAGAAAAGTTAAGTGACTGTGCTCCTGTAACACAGAAGAACCCAAATTCTACTCAGGCCTGTCTAACTTAGAAAATGATGATCTTGATGATGATATTGAAACATCTTTTAGTGAATGAGGGTGATTATGTGAGGAATTTGGGTGTCATTAAAAAAAGATCAGAAGACACACAGAAGTGTTATGTCTCTGGGTGGTGAGATTACAAATAATTTAGATTTTCTTTCTTACAGGTTGAAAATGTCATTTTTAATACTCAGGATGCCTTTGTATTATAAATATACTTACAGGTATATGTATGTATGCATATATTTACATGTACATGTAAATGTGCATATATATACACATACATACATGCCATGTCAGGGTCACTGCTGTGTCACCATCATTTCACCGCTCTTCTAAACCTATGCTCCATCTATTACTAGCTCATCCCTAGAACTGCTGTCTAGAATATCACCCCATCTTCTGAGAGAATTATGTTGCTTCTGAATATCAAGTTTCCCCCTATCCACAGTTTCTCAAAATATTAGCTTTGAGTTGCAAGGTAATATTTCCATTTGTATTGAAAATAACCATCAAAAAGCATGTAGCACAATTATTAGAGAAATGCAAATCAAAACTACAATGAGGTACCACCTCAGACTGGTCAGAATGGCCATCATTAAAAAATCCACAAATAACAAATGGCGGAGAGGTTGTGGAGAAAAGGGAACCCTCCTACACTGTTGGTGGGAATGTAAATTTGTATAGCCACTATGGAAAACAGTATGGAGGTTCCTCAAAAAACTAAAAATAGAGTTGCCATATGATCCAGCAATCCTACTCTTGAGCACATATCTGGAGAAAACCTTAACTCAAAAAGATACATGCACCCCCATGTTCAAAGCAGCACTATTCACAATAGCCAAGACATGGAAACAACGTAAATGTCCACTGACAGAAGAATGGATAAAGATGATGTGGTACATATACACAATGGAAAATTACTCAGCCATCAAAAAGAATGACATAGAAGACGCGGAGATCACCTTCCTCCTCACGGATACACCAGAAATACAGCTACACGTGGAACAACTCCTACAGAACACCTACTGAACGCTGGCAGAAGACCCCAGACCTCCCAAAAGGCAAGAAACTCCCCACATACCTGGGTAGGGCAAAGCGGAGAGATTCCCGCACAGAGGATCGGTGCCGAGCGGCACTCACCAGCCCGAGAGGCTTGTCTGCTCGCCCGCCGGGGCGGGCGGCGCTGGAAGCTGAGGCTCGGGCTTCGGTCAGAGCGCAGGGAGAGGACTGGGGCTGGCGGCGAGAACTCAGCCTGAAGGGGGCTAGTGTGCCACAGCTGGCCGGGAGGGAGTCCGGGAGAACTCTGGAGCTGCCGAAGAGGCAAGAGACTTGTTCTTCCCTCTTGGTTTCCTGCTGCGCGAGGAGAGGGGATTAAGAGCGCTGCTTAAAGGGGCTCCACAGACGGGCGCGAGTCGCGACTGAAAGCGCGGAGCCCAGTGACGGGCGTGGGACGCTGGGGCTGCTGCTGCCGCCGCCAAGAAGCCCGTGTGCGAGCGCAGGTCACTGTCCACACCGCCCTTCCGGGAGCCTGAGCAGCCCGCCACTGCCGGGGTCCCGGGATCCAGGGGCGGCTTCCCTGGGAGAACGCACGGCGCGCCTCGGGCTGGTGCAACGTCACGCCGACCTCTGCCGCTGCAGGCTCGCCCCGCACTCCGTGCCCCTCCCTCCCGCCCGGCCTGAGTGAGCCAGAGTTCCCGAAGAGGCTGCTCCTTTAACCCTTTCCTGTCTGAGCGAAGAACAGACGCCCTCCGGCGACCTACACGCAGAGGCGGGGCCAAATCCAAAGCTGAGACCCGGGAGCTGTGAGAACAAAGAAGAGAAAGGGAAACCTCTCCCAGCAGCCTCAGAAGCAGCGGATTAAAGCTCCACAATCAACTTGATGTACCCTGCATCTGTGGAATACATGAATAGACAACAAATCATCCCAAATTGAGGAGCCAGGAGTCAGTACTGTGCCTCTGAGGTGGGAGAGCCAACTTCAGGACACTGGTCCACAAGAGACCTCCCAGCTCCACATAATATCAAACGCGAAAATCTTCCAGAGATCTCCATCTCAACACCAGCACCCAGCTTCACTCAACGACCAGCAAGCTACAGTGCTGGACACCCTATGCCAAACAACTAGCAAGACAGGAACACAACGCCACCCATTAGCAGAGAGGTGGCCTAAAATCATAAAAAGTCTGCAGACACCCCAAAACACACCACCAGACGTGGACCTGCCCACCAGAAAGACAAGATCCAGCCTCATCCACCAGAACACAGGCACTAGTCCCCTCGACCAGGAAACCTACACAACCCACTAAACCAACCTTAGCCACTGGGGACAGACACCAAAAACAACAGGAACTACGAACCTGCAGCCGGCAAAAAGGAGACCCCAAACACAGTAACATAAGCAAAATGAGAAGACAGAAAAACACACAGCAGGAGAAGGAGCAAGATAAAAACCCACCAGACCTAACAAATGAAGAGGTAATAGGCAGTCTATCTGAAAAAGAATTCAGAATAATGATAGTAAAGATGATCCAAAATCTTGGAAATAGAATAGACAAAATGCAAGAAACAGTTAACAAGGACCTAGTAGAACTAAAGATGAATCAAGCATCGATTAAAAACACAATAAATGAAATGAAAAATACTCTAGATGGGATCAATAGCAGAATAACTGAGGCAGAAGAACGGATAAGTGAGGTGGAAGATAAAATAGTGGAAATAACTAATGCAGAGCAAAATAAAGAGAAAAGAATGAAAAGAACAGAGGACAATATCAGAGACCTCTGGGACAACATTAAACGCACCAACATTCGAATTATAGGGGTTCCAGAAGAAGAAGAGAAAAAGAAAGGGACTGAGAAAATATTTGAAGAGATTATAGTTGAAAACTTCCCTAATATGGGAAAGGAAATAGTTAATCAAGTCCAAGAAGCACAGAGAGTCCCATACAGAATAAATCCAAGGAGAAATACGCCAAGACACATATTAATCAAACTGTCAAAAATTAAACACAAAGAAATCATATTAAAAGCAGCAAGGCAAAAACAACAAATAACACACAAGGGAATCCCCATCAGGATAACAGCTGATCTCTCAGCAGAAACTCTACAAGCCAGAAGGGAGTGGCAGGACATAATTAAAGTGATGAAGGAGAGAAACCTGCAACCAAGATTACTCTACCCAGCAAGGATCTCATTCAGATTTGATGGAGAAATTAAAACGTTTACAGACAAGCAAAAGCTGAGAGAGTTCAGCACCACCAAACCAGCTTTACAACAAATGCTAAAGGAACTTCTCTAGGCAAGAAACACAACAGAAGGAAAAGACCTACAATAACGAACCCAAAACAATTAAGAAAATGGGAATAGGAACATACATATCGATAATTACCTTAAATGTAAATGGACTAAACGCTCCCACCAAAAGACACAGATTGGCTGAATGGATACAAAAACAAGACCCATATATATGCTGTCTACAAGAGACCCACTTCAGACCTAGAGACACATACAGACTGAAAGTAAGGGGATGGAAAAAGATATTCCATGCAAATGGAAACCAAAAGAAAGCTGGAGTAGCAATTCTCATATCAGACAAAATAGACTTTAAAATAAAGACTACTAGAAGAGACAAAGAAGGACACTACATAATGATCAAGGGATCGATCCAAGAAGAAGATATAACAATTGTAAATATTTATGCACCCAACATAGGAGCACCTCAATACATAAGGCAAACGCTAACAGCCATAAAAGGAGAAATCGACAGTAACACAATCATAGTAGGGGACTTTAACACCCCACTTTCACCAATGGACAGATCATCCAAAATGAAAATAAATAAGGAAACACAAGCTTTAAATGATACATTAAACAAGATGGACTTAATTGATATTTATAGGACATTCCATCCAAAAACAACAGAATACACATTTTTCTCAAGTGCTCATGGAACATTCTCCAGGATAGATCATATCTTGGGTCACAAATCAAGCCTTGGTAAATTTAAGAAAATTGAAATTGTATCAAGTATCTTTTCCGACCACAATGCTATGAGACTAGATATCAATTACAGGAAAAGAGCTATAAAAAATACAAACACATGGAGGCTAAACAATACATTACTTAATAACGAAGTGATCACTGAAGAAATCAAAGAGGAAATAAAAAAATACCTAGAAACAAATGACAATGGAGACACGACGACCCAAAACCTATGGGATGCAGCAAAAGCAGTTCTAAGAGGGAAGTTTATAGCAATACAATCCCACCTTAAGAAACAGGAAATATCTCGACTAAACAACCTAACCTTGCACCTAAAGCAATTAGAGAAAGAAGAACAAAAACATCCCAAAGTTAGCAGAAGGAAAGAAATCATAAAAATCAGATCAGAAATAAATGAAAAAGAAATGAAGGAAACAATAGCAAAGATCAATAAAACTAAAAGCTGGTTCTTTGAGAAGATAAACAAAATTGATAAACCATTAGCCAGACTCATCAAGAAAAAAAGGGAGAAGACTCAAATCAATAGAATTAGAAATGAAAAAGGAGAAGTAACAACTGACACTGCAGAAATACAAAAGATCGTGAGAGATTACTATAAGCAACTCTATGCCAATAAAATGGACAACCTGGAAGAAATGGACAAATTCTTAGAAATGCACAACCTGCCAAGACTGAATCAGGAAGAAATAGAACATATGAACAGACCAATCACAAGCACTGAAATTGAAACTGTGATAAAAAATCTTCCAACAAACAAAAGCCCAGGACCAGATGGCTTCACAGGCGAATTCTATCAAGCATTTAGAGAAGAGCTAACGCCTATCCTTCTCAAACTCTTCCAAAATATAGCAGAGGGAGGAACACTCCCAAACTCATTCTACGAGGCCACCATCACCTTGATACCAAAACCAGACAAGGATGTCACAAAGAAAGAAAACTACAGGCCAATATCACTGATGAACATAGATGCAAAAATCCTCAACAAAATACTAGCAAACAGAATCCAACAGCACATTAAAAGGATCATACACCATGATCAAGTGGGGTTTATCCCAGGAATGCAAGGATTCTTCAATATACGCAAATCAATCAACGTGATACACCATATTAACAAATTGAAGGAGAAAAACCATATGATCATCTCAATAGATGCAGAGAAAGCTTTCGACAAAATTCAACACCCATTCATGATAAAAACCCTGCAGAAAGTAGGCATAGAGGGAACTTTCCTCAACATAATAAAGGCCATATATGACAAACCCACAGCCAGCATCGTCCTCAATGGTGAAAAACTGAAACCATTTCCACTAAGATCAGGAACAAGACAAGGTTGCCCACTCTCACCACTCTTATTCAACATAGTTTTGGAAGTTTTAGCCACAGCAATCAGAGAAGAAAAGCAAATAAAAGGAATCCAAATTGGAAAAGAAGAAGTAAAGCTGTCACTGTTTGCAGATGACATGATACTATACATAGAGAATCCTAAAGATGCTACCAGAAAACTACTAGAGCTAATCAATGAATTTGGTAAAGTTGCAGGATACAAAATTAATGCACAGAAATCTCTGGCATTCCTATATACTAATGATGAAAAATCTGAAAGTGAAATCAAGGAAACACTCCCATTTACCATTGCAACAAAAAGAATAAAATATCTAGGAATAAACCTACCTAAGGAGACAAAAGACCTGTATGCAGAAAATTATAAGACACTGATGAAAGAAATTAAAGATGATACAAATAGATGGAGAGATGTACCATGTTCTTGGATTGGAAGAATCAACATTGTGAAAATGACTCTACTACCCAAAGCAATCTACAGATTCAATGCAATCCCTATCAAAATACCACTGGCATTTTTCACAGAACTAGAACAAAAAATTTCACAATTTGTATGGAAACACAAAAGACCCCGAATAGCCAAAGCAATCTTGAGAACGAAAAATGGAGCTGGAGGAATCAGGCTCCCTGACTTCAGACTATACTACAAAGCTGCAGTAATCAAGACAGTATGGTACTGGCACAGAAACAGAAAGATAGATCAATGGAACAGGATAGAAAGCCCAGAGATAAACCCACGGACATATGGTCACCTTATCTTTGATAAAGGAGGCAGGAATGTACAGTGGAGAAAGGACAGTCTCTTCAATAAGTGGTGTTGGGAAAACTGGACAGGGACATGTAAAAGTATGAGATTCGATCACTCCCTAACACCATACACAAAAATAAGCTCAAAATGGATTAAAGACCTAAATGTAAGGCCAGACACTATCAAACTCTTAGAGGACAACATAGGCAGAACACTCTATGACATAAATCACAGCAAGATCCTTTTTGACCCACCTCCTAGAGAAATGGAAATAAAGACAAAAATAAACACATGGGACCTAATGAAACTTAAAAGCTTTTGCACAGCAAAGGAAACCATAAACAAGACCAAAAGACAACCCTCAGAATGGGAGAAAATATTTGCAAATGAAGCAACTGACAAAGGATTAATCTCCAAAATTTATAAGCAGCTCATGCAGCTCAATAACAAAAAAACAAACAACCCAATCCAAAAATGGGCAGAAGACCTAAATAGACATTTCTCCACAGAAGATATACAGACTGCCAACAAACACATGAAAGGATGCTCAACATCTTTACTAATTAGAGAAATGCAAATCAAAACTACAATGAGATATCATCTCACACCAGTCAGAATGGCCATCATCAAAAAATCTAGAAACAATAAATGCTGGAGAGGGTGTGGAAAAAAGGGAACACTCTTGCACTGCTGGTGGGAATGTGAATTGGTACAGCCACTATGGAGAACGGTATGGAGGTTCCTTAAAAAACTACAAATAGAACTACCATATGACCCTGCAATCCCACTACTGGGCATATACCCTGAGAAAACCATAATTCAAAAAGAGACATGTACCAAAATGTTCATAGCAGCCCTATTTACAATAGCCCGGAGATGGAAACAACCTAAGTGTCCATCATTGGATGAATGGGTAAAGAAGATGTGGCACATACATACAATGGAATATTACTCAGCCATAAAAAGAAATGAAATTGAACTATTTGTAATGAGGTGGATGGACCTAGAGTCTGTCATACAGAGTGAAGTAAGTCAGAAAGAGAAAGACAAATACTGTATGCTGACACATATATATGGAATTTAAGAAAAAAAAAGGTCATGAAGAACATAGGGGTAAGACAGGAATAAAGACACAGACCTACTAGAGAATGGACTTGAGGATATGGGGAGGGGGAAGGGTAAGCTGTGACAAAGTGAAAGAGCGGCATGGACATATATACACTACCAAACGTAAGGTAGATAGCTAGTGGGAAGCAGCCGCATAGCACAGGGAGATCAGCTCGGTGCTTTGTGACCGCCTGGAGGGGTGGGATAGGGAGGGTGGGAGGGAGACGCAAAAGGGAGGGGATATGGGAACATATGTATACATATAACTGATTAAATTTGTGATAAAGCAAAAAAAAAAAAAAAAAAAAAAAAAAAAAAAAAAAAAAAAAAAAGAATGACATAATACCATTTGCAGCAACATGGATGGACCTAGAGATTACCATACTAAGTGAAGTCAAGTCAGACAGAGAAAGACAAATATCATATATCACTGATATGTGGAATCTAAAATATGACACAAATGAAGTTACCTAGGAAACAGAAACATACTCACAGCCATAGAGAACAGACTTGTGGTTGCCAAGGGGGAGGTGTGTTGGGAGAGGGATGCTTTGGGAGTTTGGGATTAGCAGATATAAACTGTTTTATGTAGAATAGATAATCAACAAGGTCCTACTGTGTAGCACAGGGAACTATATTCAATATCCTTGGATAAACTATACTGAAAAAGCATATGAAAAAGAATATATATATAACTGAATTGCAGCTGTACAGTACAAATTAATACAGCATTGTAAACCAATTATACTTCAATGAAATAAATTTAAAAGAAAAAACAAGCAGCACAAGAATACTACGGTTTACCAAAGAACTAAGGTTGCTAACAAAGAAAATGATCACATGTGAATCAGAGGCTAGCTCCTAAATCCAAAACACACCCATTTGAAAGTTAACCATATAGTCAAATAAATTATTTTCATATTATTTAAAACAAATGAATGTTGTTTCACTGAACTTTTTACAAACTTGATTCAGCAAAATCATGTTCTATGTTAACATAGCTTCAGACAAGTTTTCCCCTCTGATTTTATTCTAGTTGCTTAAGGAAATACAGAATGTGCTTTCTCAAGGAGAGGAACACCTCATTCAATACAGGAATGCACTATTTTCAACTTTCTGACAAAATAATTTTCAGAATGCTTGCTCTGATGGTCAGTCCTACCAGATATATTTCCCTTAAAAATTTCCCCATGGAAGATTAAGAGATACAGACTATTATGTATAAAATAAGCTACAAGGATATATTGTATACCACAGGGAATATAGCAATATTTTATAATAACTATAAATGCAGTATAACATTTAAAAATTGTGAATTGCTGTATTGTACACTTGTAACTTATATAATATTGTACATCGACTATACTTCAATAAAATTTTCCCATGTATATTATTCAAGAAGTCCATTGCTTATAAATACAGACCCGTGGACCTATAAGGCCAACTGCCTTCCCTCAGCAGGAGCTGCTGTCCTAAATGAACCCTCCTGGCAGCCTGCCCTGCTCCCGCCCACCATGCTCGACACGTCCCTGCTACAACAGAGATGCCCCATCTTCTGTGCAACGTTTCTTTTGAAGAAAAGTTATGTGAGTAAAAACGTTTGAAAACAGCTCATCAGAACCAACTCCTTCATTTACCAAATGAGGAAAAAGTAGCTCACAGTGTGTCACAGCTCATAGAGTACAGCTTCCTGCATGATGAAGAACACCAGGCCCTAGGCCCCCTGACCCTCAATCCAGGACAGTGAGTGTATTTCTTTCCATTGCTGCTATAAAAAATTACCACAAACTTAGTGGTTTAAAAACACCACAAGTTTATTATCTTACAGTTCTGGAGGTCAGAATTCTGACATGGGTCTCACAAGGCTGTGTTCCTTCCTAAAGGTTCTAGGGGAGAATGTCTTCTTGCTTTTCTCAGCTTCTAGAGGCTGTCTGCCTTCCTTGGCTTGCGGTTCCTTCCTCCAACTTCACTAGAAGCCAGTGACATTGGGTCCAGTCCTGTTCATGCTGCTGTCTCTCTGGTTCTCTCTTCCATAGTCTTATCTCCCTCTGACCACAGCCAGGAAAGGTTTTCCACTTTTGAAAACTCATGTGATTAGATCGGGCTCACCTAGACAATCCAGAATAATCTTCCCATCCTAAAGTCCTTAATTTAATCACATCTGCACAATCCCTTTTGCTATGTAAAGGGACATTCATAGGTTCTGGGAATTAAGATGCTGACATCTTTGGGGAGCCATTATTCCGCCTACTACAGTGAGTATCAATATTATTTTCGGTCCTAGCAGGCCTGACAGGCACAGCACCCTCTTTAACACCAACTTGCCAAGGCAATGATTCACAAGCATAGAAATGCACACCCCCAGAGAAGTCCATAAGGATGGGGGTAGAGATGAAAGAGGAAAACCACTTTTGAAAGGTTTTTGGGGGTTGGTTTGGTTTTATTTTGTTTTTTACATCACATATGCCCCCTACTTCACACATGGTACAAACTCTTAACACAGTGATTATACCAACATTCCTTTTTGTATATTCTCATAGAGTTTAAATTATATGCAAGAGACACTTTACTGCTACGGGGTATATAACTAAGGCAAGAAAGGGATATTAGGAGTATTTCTCTTTAAAAAAACGTCATGTAGATTTTAATGTGACAGCTCAGCAAGTTAGAATTTCAGGTTGCACACTATCACATATAATTTATTTCAGACCCATCTCATGCAAAATGTGAACGTTATTTCCAAGATAACACATGTCCTTAAAGGCTGAGTAACAGGACAAAATTTTTTGGAAAGCAAACTGGTAACTCAAGTTCCTGAGGGCAAAAATGTCGAGCCTCTTAGTCAAATAGTCCTTTGGCACTAGCAAGTTGCTCGAAGCAATGTCACAGCCCTGAATCAAGGGGTCTGGTAATTCCTAACAGGAGGTGAAAATCCTCCAGGAGCTCTGGTATCTCTGCTGTCTACATGCACTCCACACAGATCTTGGCTGTGCTGATCACACTGACAGAGATGTGACATTTATCCTCAAAGCCGCCCTTCCTTTTCCTACCTTCAAATTTCTAGTTCTTTCACTCCCAATCTTCCTTTTAAAGGTTATTGAGTATCCTTCAATCACAGTAAATGATGTCAGTCCCGCTCTTCAGTCAAACACAAGGAGGTTTAGAGAATGTGAGATTACGCTTCAAACGATAACATCATACATTCATGACATTTCTGGAGAACCCCAGAGGACTTTTTATTTAACAAACATACACTGAGGACCTACTATTTAGCTAATTTCTGGGCAGTAGGTCTTCATCTGGGTTACACCATAGTATCACCAGGCACAGTTTTAAAAGAATACATTGATGCCTGTGTTCTACCTCTAAGAGTCTGATAAAATTGTCTGCGATATGACCTGGGTGGCTCAGTAAGAATGCAAATCCCGGGTCTTCCCTGATGGCGCAGTGGTTGGGAATCAGCCTGCCATTGCACGGGCCACGGGTTTGTGCCCCGGTACGGGAAGATTGCACATGCCACAGAGCAGCTGGGCCTGTGGGCCATGGCCACTGAGCCTGCGCGTCCAGAGCCTGTGCTCCGCAACAGGAGAGGCCACGGTGGTGATAGGCCCACGTAACGCAAAAAAAAAAAAAAAAAAGAATGCAAATCCCATGGCTGCTGTACACACCCCTTCCTTCCTCATGAAATTATTCTCTAGCAGAGGGAGGTGGGCCCCAGAAAGAAGAATATGAATAAACACCTCAGGTCAGGGTTAGTGGTTCTCAGAATACACTGTGAGTATAAAAGTGATGGGTGACAAAGAATTTTAGGGCAGCAGACAAGGGATGAACTAGAAGGTATGCTCATCTGAGACATGGAATCTTTGAGGGACGATTACAGGGTCAAAACAAAGACAAAAACATAAAGCCTAGACTTTACAGAATGAACTAAAAGTAAACTGTTTTCTGCTGAACTAAAAGTAAACAGCAAATCTGGAACCCAAACCCAGAGATTCTAACTTCTATAGTGTTTCTCTCCATACTGATAGCAGCCTTAAATGTTGATAGTAACTCTTGCACCCTGCCTACAAGACAGTAATTCTAAAATGCTATCAATAACTTCAAGCTTTGCCATCACTTAATAAAGATCATTTTCTAAGCCATGCCCTTTCCAGACTGGTTTGTTCCTTACAGACCCTGCAGCTGAAATTTGGACCCTCTCTCATTAGAAGTCACTGAATGTGCAGTGTCCGCATTCTGTACTTCATCATGAGTAGATACATGAATAGATACATGAAGACATGAATAGAATCATGAATAGATACAGGGAAAATAGCTAACGAGTTGCATAGTTGGGGCTTTCTATAAGAGTTTTGATTAAAAAGTGTGTATGTTGGGCTTCCCTGGTGGAGCAGTGATTGGGAGTCTGCCTGCCGATGCATGGGGAACAGGTTCGTGCCCCAGTCCGGGAGGATCCCACATGCCGCGGAGCAGCTGGGTCCGTGAGCCATGGCCGCTGAGCCTGCGCATCTGGAGCCTGTGCTCCAAAACAGGAGAGGCCAAAACAGTGAGAGGTCCGCATACCGCAAAAAAAAAAACAAAAAACAAAAGTGTATGTTATTTTAAGGCATTGTGGGTATTTAAAGCATTGAAGAAATTGCTATTTGAAGCAAACGTGAAACAACAAAAAGTCAAAGAAAAGTTGACTCCATTCTTTCAACATGATTAAAACTCAGCTTAACCCTTAAATTTATTCCCCAGGCTAAATAGAACCAGGCTAATTTTAGCATCAGAGCCTGAAGTCTTTCATACAGTATACAATCTCTAGCTTTCTTTTTATTCCTGGGCACAATTTCTGAGAGGCAAACTGCTTGTTCCTGGCACATCATAAGGACAGAAAAGATCATGACCTTTGCTCTCATCTTCATTTGTGAAGCATTAAGCTAAATTACTCATTGGCTGTATCCAACACACCTGTAAAAGGAGTTTAGTTACAAAGAAAGCTTCACTTACTTTGCATCTGATCTTTATAAATGACCTTTCAGTCTTACTCTGTTATTTCCTCTTTTCCTAAAGGAAAGAATAAAAAGGAAGCCACTTGCCTAAGGGGTGACCTACCTCTCAGTTCAACGCTCCCTACCTTAACTTAGCAGTTATAAATGTAGAGTAGCTCTTCACATGTCTTTGACTTGGTCATTTAATGAGAATTCAGTTCAATAAATCTTTCCAGGGCTCAGGGACTGTTCCACTGTTATCTTTCCCAAACCTGCATCTAGGCTATGAAGAGGATTTATCATTTTGCTCTTACTAGCACAGCACACTCCCCCCAAATAGTATTTTTATCTAAAGATACAGGTACATAGCCTAGGAGTCAAACAGTACAGTAAACAAGAAGAAAAATTTAGATGCCTTCTGCTTGATTCTGCCAAACTGTAGATTCCCACTCCCCAGACGCAGTGACTGCCTCAGTGAGTTACTACCCAAGAAAAGCCAGCCGTTGAGCACTCGTCATGAGCTAGAGAGAAGTGGTATTTTAAATTGCTCCATCAAACCAGTGTGAGGGGACTCTGGGAAAGTTTTCTTGAAGAGGCATATTTCCCCATACTGATGTGATTCGCACAGGGAAGAAAAAAAATTTTTGAAGACAGTCAGGCCAATATCTGCTAACCCTGCTTCTAAAATTTCCTCCACAGCATTGCAACCACCCACCTGCTCTCCTAAGCCCACTTCTGCAAACAGCTTCTGCTGAACAGCCACCATGCCTACACCTCTTGGGAGGGTGGTTTGCAGATAGTGAAACTGATAGCAGCAAATTCATCTCTGTATTTATTCATTAACTTCACTCTCTCACAGATGAGAAAGAGTAAGACCCCTTCTCCTCTCTCCTGTAACTAAAGAGTGGGAAAAAGTCTATTCTTTTTCCCTTTCCCTCCCGAGCATAGGGATAGGAGAGTGAGCACAAATAATGTGAATCTCCGTCAGTCATTTGTGCCCCTTTGCTGACCACAGCGTGGTCCTTCTTGAATACAGACACAACAATATTCTCTCCAACTTTCATGCATTGATAGGAACATATAGATTTGAGAGAATATTTCCAATTCATGTTTCATCATGCATTCAGGTCAGTCTTTCCACCTTTATCAGCTCGCTTTGTTTTCTGAATAATCTTCTGGCTGGGTGTATGAATTCTTACTTCCTGAGTATCCATCCTCAGGATACCCCCCTCTGTTGTCATGTCCTTCCTTCTCAGACACTGTTTAACTCTTCCTTGCCTGTTTCATTTTCAGCCACCTCAGCCCCTTTGTCCTTTGGAAACTGCTGGCTCCAGTGCTAGGTCCCTGTC